>NC_138776.1:25786460-26131460 GCF_965119305.1 Pelophylax lessonae
AGGTTTTCAGCCTGAACTGAGAAATCATCACATTTCTTACACAACTCCTTTATTTGCTGAAGTTCTAATGATACATTTTCCAATGCTTGAAGTTTTTGAAGGAACGGTTTATTCCAAAGGGGTGATTCAAGCCACGTGTCATCACATTTCTGAGGCTCACTCAGGACAGACCCCAAAACACTGATCCTTTTAAAAACTGCATCAGGCACACTATCCCCTCTTTGGGACAGATCCTCTGTTGCCTGGAATTCCTCTTCCAGTTCCTGCAACGGAATCTTCATCTCTTCTACTTGCTGTTCTAAGGCTCGTTTAGACTTTTCTAGCTCCTGAACGCTTTTCTCAACCTCATCCTTGTAGCTGACCACATGTTCCATCTCTGTACATAGCTGCTTGTTAACTCTTTCTAGTTCAGCCTTGGACTCTAGAGCTTCCTCCAAAGAGCGAGCCAAGAACAGGGCTTTGCTCTCGTTATCACGCGCCTCCGCTTCTGCGCGGTCGCGTTCTTCTGCATATTTTGCAGACACAGTCTTCTCTTCACCAAGCATCTGATCAAACTTCTTTTTCACATCTTCAACACACTGTAATGAAGCAACGCTTTCTTCCATGCGTTTTTTCATATCCGCTATCTGAGCTTGCAATGTTGCGACTTGCTCTGATAGGTTTTTCTTTGCTTCCGCCTCCTCTTTTAATTGTTCCAGGAAGCCATTTTTCTCATCTTCCATTTGTTTGAGCTTTGTGCTAAAACTCAGCCTTTGACACCTCTCTTCCTGTAAGAGTTCCTGCGTGTCTTGCAGCTGCGATTCCAAGATAGAAAAATCTTCCGCAATTTCTCTAGATTTGCTGTCTGCTTGAGAAAGCTGATTTGTAACATTGTCCAACTCAACCTGCAGTCGGTTTGCCTTCTCTGACAGCTTAGCACACAATCGGTCACCTTCTGACACCTTGACTTGCGATTCCAGAAGCTGTGCCTCTACTTTTTCCCTCTTATGTTCACAATCTTCTTTTCCCTGCATAAGAGCCTTCACCTCATTGGCTAGCATCTGGGAATAAGAATGTAATTCTGCCACACAGGCTTCTTTCTCCTTTAACTGCTGCTGGACACGTTGGGCTTCCCCTTTCCAACTTTCACAGTCCGCACGCCATTCATCTACCACATTGCTTAAAGTAGTGAGCTCATACACAGTACTCAGTAATTTAGCCTCTCTTTCACTTTTCTCTTTGTCGCTGAGAGACAATGTCGCTTCCAGAGCAACATTCTGTTCCTGCGACTCCTGCAGGTCTATTTTTGTAGCTCCCAAAGACTGAAGACTTTTTTCCAGCTGATTACGCAACTCCAACATATCAGCCATACTTTGCTTCTGCAAAGTCTGAATTTCAATTTCCTTTTCCATGAGGATGGTATCTTTCTCCTTTATAGTGTCTTGACATTTTTGCAACTCGACCAAAAGAAGAGCAGTGGATTCTTCCCACTGTAACACATGAGACTTGAGTAGTTCATTCATTTCCTGCAAGTTTCTATGCTCCATTTTAAGCAATTCCAAGGCTTGTTCCTTTTCTTCCATTTTCCGTTGCAAGGCATCCAACTCAGCCCTGCACACATACTCGGTTTCCTCCAAACCGATGGCCTCCATTGGCTGCTGGCGTCTCTGTTTCCAGCCTGCCATGCTCTCTTGATGAGCCTTTTGTTGAGCTGCAAAGCTCTGCTGAAAATCCGCATTTGCCTGCTGTTGAGCTGTATTTGCTTGCTGTTGAGCTGCATTTGATATAATCAGATGTTTCAACATCTCCTCCATTTTGAGTTTACTTTTCATCTGAGCACACTGCGTCTCCATAGCGGTTTCATCAGTGTTGCTAGGGACAACAACCTTCCTCTTTAGTAGACTCTCTTTAGGCATGGATGGGGCTGGTTCAGACGGCAACATCCCCTCCATCCATAGAATCCGGTCTCTCATTTCATCTATCTTTGCATTTTTCAGGCGTTTGGACCGCCCCATCTTCAATAACTCCACAAACAAATTTTTCACAGTCCAGCAAACAATTTTCAGACCACTGTCTCTTCAACACATGTAGTTTTTCTCTCTCTTGCAGGATCTCTTTTCCTGCACACACAGTTTTTGCAGTCACTTGCACCAGACACAACAAAGTTCATCAAATAATTTTGAGACCGCTGTCTCTTTAAAACACTTTTTTTTTTTTTTTTTTTCTGTCAGGATCTTCTCTCCTGCACACATAGATTGTGCAATCTCATGCACCAGACAAAGTTCATCAAACATATGCACTCCATTGCAGGGATCTCTGCTTATGCCCACTGCATACCTCCACCATATGTGAGGGATTAGCTCGGTGGCGGGTGTGGATGACCCCTTGGGGGGTGCGTTTTCCCAGAGAGGTAGCCGACAAGTGCTTGCAAACAAACAGTGTGGTTTATTAAATGGTGTTTTCTTCACCAGGCTGTATGCAGCAAAACATCCAAAATAAAATAAAACAGAAAATAAATCCTTGCCTCTGTGGGCGGCTACCTTCTCACAACTGGAACCTGCCTAAGTGTCTGTCTCCAACCTACCGTCGGGCAGACTTCCTTGTCCTACAGTGGACACTCAATAGTCCTTTTATAATAGCTTCACAGGGCAACACAGTCCTTTTGTTTCTTTCACACAGAAACACTTCGTCTTCTCACCTTTGAGACGTATTCACCCTTGGTTACCGTCCCGGGCACACATCACTCCGGGGGGTCTTCTCCCAGGCCCACACATCCTGTCGGGAGGCACACGCTGACTGTCCTCCTGCTCCCAGCCCACATGGCTTCAGGACACAGCTTCTGGAGGCAGCAAAGCAATAGGAATTTCTCTGAACAAATTATAGAGCCTTAACTCCCTCATTCTGAACAGGTGAAGGCCTTTCAACTTCCTGCTGGCTAGCTCTGTAGCCAACACCCTAAATTAATTAATGGACTTTCTAAATCAGGTAGAAATGTATCTCCTTCCTGTGACTACATTCCCAGATTTAGCTGACTTCCTGTTACAATATATATATATATCTTTCAAATATATATATATATATATATATATATATCTTTCAAATATATATATATATGTGTAAAATGTGTAAATATTATTTATTTTTTCCTATGTGAGCACTTGACTAACCCCCACCTCCCGAACACACGCACCTCACCCTACTACAGGCTTGCAAGTAAATCACTTTTAGATTTCAGCCTAGTGAAAAAGGGCAATGCACACACACACCTGTCTGAGAAAGCTCAGAGATAGAGCAATAAAGCTCTGCTGGAGCTACACAATAGGAACGCCCACAAATCAGGCTTCTGCCAAGGGAGAAGCTCACAGGGAGTAACAGAAAATATGGGACAGAAAAATATTGGATTTACTGCATAATTATACAGCTTTTCTTTATATAATCTGAGAAGTTTTTTTATCACTATACCAGCAGTTAACATCATTGCTCATGAGACTTCTTCTTTACGATGCACAGTAAAAAGAACCCTTACCAATGTGCTCATTAAAAAGGATTAAACAGATCAGACACAGACATTTCTGCAGTGCACTTAACATGTAAGACCAGATAATAATCAATTACACAAGAGAAATAGTAGTATGCATTGTTCATGTAAACATCATACCCCCCCCCCCCAGCATACAGAGAAGTGCTACTGTATAGAGTCCATACATACAGAATAGGGTCAGATACTGAGAGAGATTTGTACATAATGAAAGGGTACAGAAAAAAATACAGGGAGACCTCGGGATTTTTGATTGAGTTGACATGGCTGCACATAGACTTGTTCATATCAGTTCCTGCATGCTGAGGGAGCTAAAAATCGAGTATCCTTTCACAGTCATACAAACACTCATACATACTTTAAAACACAGGATGTCACGATCTTCACACTGTTCGCACCTGTTCTTCATGGTTAGCCTACACTGGGCAGATTTCAGCCTGGGTGACCACACAGGAACAGGGGGCTGGCAGTGCAGTGACAGGATGTATAGTGTATGTTTTACATAGACCCTTTTAGACCGGTCATCACAGTATAACAGTTCAGGACTGTCTGTGTTATCAGACATGAAGACAACAGGTAAGCATCTTCCAGTTTATAATATTGTAGAAATGATTGATGGAATTTGTGATTCATACAGAAACAAGTTATCACTGAGTGATCAACGAGCAATGACCACTTAATAGATCGCTGATGTCCAGCGTTGCCAACCATCAGTATTTTTACTGGCAGCCAGTAAGAAATGGGCATTTTTCTCCTGACAGTAAATGCCAGAGACAGGAAAAGGTTGGCAGTAAAAAATATGGCTTGTGATGCTTGGCTCGGACCATTCGAGTGCCTGCTGCAGTGTATTTGGAGGGTGCCGGCGTGGAGAGGGTCTGGTGGAGGTGGTGCCTGAGCATATCATGTGATGTCATGGTGCAAGAGAGCCGAGTCCTGCCCCTAAGCTAATTGATATATTTCTAAAATAAAAAATGTTTTTTTTTTTTTTGCTTTATTATCTACTTTAATTCACATTGTTAATTGCATATTGTACCTGTTTGTAGCCTAAATACTGAAATTTTCACTTAAAGCTATAATTTTGTGGCTTTTGGAAATGTCAGTAAAAACTTGGCTGTGCCAGTAAATTTTGGGTGTTGTGTCAGTAAATTTCAATCTGGTAGGTTGGCGACACTGCCGGTGTCACACTGGTAACTCATGGAATTCAGACTTAAGGCTTAATTTTGCTGATTTAGGACTTCACTGACTGGTCACAGTGTACAAAATGAATAAAATATATCGCCAATACAGCAATAAGCTTTTTTCAAAGTGCAAAGCTTTTTGTTTATATGATCACATAAAAAAGTAATGTTTCAGGACCACTCAGGGAATATGCTTCATGTGATGATGAATAGGGATGGACGAACATCGGCCGGGGAGGTTCACGAACGTTATTCGCAAACTTTCTCAAATGTTTGCGAGCTGCAAGTTCACGGAGGGCCCCATTGACTTTAATGGGAGGTGAACTTTAAAAACCTTTTAGGTCATATTTGCAGCCACAAAATACTTACTAGCTGTGCACAAATAGTCCCAGCACATGGACAATGTCATAAAAGAAGTATTGCTATCGAAAAAGTTGCCATAAAATATTTATTTATTTATTTTTTTCAGCAAAAAAAGTATTTTTTATTTTTTTTTTATTTAAAATTTTTAAGCATAACAAAATATAAAACGTATATAAGCAGATACAGCGAACCATCAGAAACATAAGTATATTGGGAAGAAAGGGGGTAAAGGGCACGCCCATGGTGGGCAGGGGTGTGAGGGAAGGGATGAAGGAGTGGTCAGAACTCTTTATTTTTTCTAAATCAGCCAGAACTGACAGCAGCCGGTAAATACATGTCTAATACATATAGGCTCCATTCACACGTCTGTAAAATGGGTCCACATCCGTTCCACAATTTGGAGGAACGTTTACAGACCCATTGATTTTCAATTCCAGTCTGAAAAATTGGGCATTCACAGGATGAAGAAGTAAGTGTCTGCCAGTATAGGCCCCATAAATTAGCCAACAGGCGTTCACCTGACAGCAAAGAACGTTGTCTTCTGTGGCTGAAGGTACATTAGGCATTCACAGGATACAGAAGTAAGTGTCGTCCGGCCATTACAGGCCCCAAAAATTAGCCCACACGCGTTCACCTGACAGCAAAGAACGTTGTATTGTAATTTTGCCGTTTCACCACGCTCAGCAGATTGGCACCGTTGTCGCACACCACTTTACCAACTGTCAAATTGAGCGGTGTCAGCCACTGATCTGCCTGTGAACGCAAAGCTGAAAGGAGTGCAGGACCAGTGTGGCTCTTGGCTTCCAGGCACAACAGACGCAGCACAACATGGCAACGTCTCACCTGGCATGTGGAATAGGTTCTGGGGATCTTGGGTGGCGCAGCAGAAGAGACGGTAGCAGCGGAAAAGGAGGAGTCAGCCAAGGAGGAGAGGGAGGATGGAGTAGGAGGAGGAGGAGAAGAAGAGGCAGGCCTGCATTCAATCCGTGGCGGTAAAACCAAATCTACACGGGTGCCACGGGTTACATGCTTGACAGCCGTCGGAAGGTTCACCCAGTGGGCAGTAAAAGTTAGATACCTTCCCTGCCCATGTTTGCCAGACCACGTGTCTGTGGTCAGATGTATCTTGGCACCGACACTATGTGCCAGAGATACATTCACTTACCGCTGAACATGGCCATATACTGTAGCTCTGGAATGCCCTTCTGCAAGAAATATTTCCTTCCATTGTGGTGTTCCAATGGCCACAAATTTCCGAAAGGCCTCCGAGTCCACCAGTTGATTTGGCAGTAGTTGGCAGGCTATCAGTTCCGACAAGCCAGCAGTCAACCGTTGGGCAAGAGGGTTATCCAGCGTCATCATTTTTTTGCACTCCAACATTTGGGCCACAGAAGCCTGCCTTTTTCCAGAACAACATGAGGACAGCATGATGGAAGGCGGAGTGGAGGACAATTGTGAGGAGAGAGGAGGAGGAGAAGAGGCTGGACGGTGAGAGCCTGGAGTGTGGCTTTGTGGGTTCTGACGACGTTGCTCCCACTGGGCTCAGTGATGGGAGTCCAGGTGCCTTCTTAAGGCGGTCATCCCTAGGTGAATGTTGGGCTTACTGTGACTTATGCGTTGACTGCAAAGGTTGCAGATGGCAACACTATTGTCAGCATCGGACACATTAAAAAAAGCCCACACTGCGGAGCCATGTGCCGTCGTCCTAGGAGCGCCAGATGTGACTATACATGGTTGATGGCTCGCTCCTGATATATTAGCAGTCTGCTTTGTCCCTCCTGTGCAATGTAAGTTCCACCTGCTTCTCCTCCCTATTTGCTGGTTCCTCTCTCCCTCTGAACTCCCCTCCTCTTACTCTCTTGTGGGCGCCCATGTGATGTCCATAGACACGTCATCATCGACGTCACCTTCCCCACCACTAACATTCAAGATCTCGGAGTAGGCAGCAACAGCGGGGACCAACCTCCTTTTGCTGATCTGGGTACTGTCGTCAGACTGCTGGGTGGCGGCTGTTGCTACCTCCTCTTCCTGATCCGATGCCAAGAATGGCTGCGCATTGCAAATGTCTTGTGATGGATCGGAAAATAATTCCAGTGACTCAAGCGGAGGGTATGTGGTGGTGGTGTCTTTGGGGGTGCACACAGCAGAGAGTGAAGAGGGTGCAGATATAGAGGATGAGGAGGGTGCAGAAGAGGAAGGCTGAGTGAGCCACTCAACCAAGTCTGGTGCATCCTTTGACGTAATCAAATGCACCTTCTGAAACTTCAAACTTTGGCTCCGGCCTACTGCTTCTCCCCTACCACCCCTGCGTAATGGCCTGCCTCTTCCGCTGCCTGTGATTTTTTTTAATTACCCTGTGACAAAAGTCTCTAGAGAAGCGCAGTATATGTGAAGCGGGGTGTTCTATCCCTTCTTCCAATCTGTGTTTGTGGGGCCACTGGTCTATCACACCAGTTCTACAAAAAATTGGGCAGTAACAGTTGTCACTGTGTGTAGCAGAGTTAACGCAGCAAAAGAGGCAATATTTTTGCAGGGCACAAATACACTTATAAAAGTATACTGTTAGATAACACCCCGCTTCAATCTGTGGTATTGGGGGGCCACTGGTCTAGCACACCAGTTCTCCAAAAAATTGGCCAGTAAGTTTGGCACTGTGTGTAGCAGAGTAACGCAGCAAAAGAGGCAACATTTTTGCAGTACGCAAATACACTGTTCTAAAAGTATATTGTTAGATAACACCCCACTTCAATCTGTGGTATTGGGGGCCCACTGGTCTATCACACCAGTTATAATACATTAAAAGTGCTTTTGTCACTGTTTGTAGTATCGCTGCAGAAACGCTCACCACACCAGTCACAATGCTGCACAGTGCACAATACAAATCCACTATAATATGATTTCTATATTAGAAAGTATATTATAAGTGTATTACACCCCTATTTACTGCACACCAAAGAATAGTACACCTATACCAAATACCAGTCCTTAAAAGGACTTTTGTGGACCTATAACAGAGCGATCTGTGTCATTGACAATCTGTCCCTGCTCCCCACAGTAAACCTCTCCCTACACTGACAAAAAGCAGAATGTAAAATTGCCGCCAGGTCAGGTCTATTTATAAGGTAGGGGGTATGTCCTGTCGGGATTATTGGGGTGATTCAAATAATAATAGGTAATTAACTAATAGAATAAAAATAAATAAAAAGCCATGTATATTCCATATCATGCATATGAGATTCTGAACAGGACAGGATCCATTTTGTTAGGAGTTCATGGGAAGTTCATGTTCTTTTACAAGATGCCTTTACATAGTCTTAAGTTCTACAGAAAATCCTTGTGAGTCTTCGGTCATAAATAAGAGGCCTTTACACATCTCATCAGATAAGGACAATTAGCGAGACACCATACTAGTCTAGCTTGTAATCTTATCTGTATATAACAATGGACAATACCCCAGTATACTCGACATTTAAAGATGAACTATATAAGTTTTTAAAGGTACATTATTATGTGTGAGAAGATATTAGCCATAATTATGTCATTATATTATGTAAGGCATATACATATATATATTTAGGAATGTTATATTACCTTTTGGGTTTATATTCTTACAGTAGTAATCTTACTTAGAATACATTACTTTTAAGTGTAAGGACATGTGTATCTCGTCCCTAATTACCTCATTTCAGAGAAGTTTGTGTGTAGGTATGGTGTAAGTTTTTATGACACTATAGATCTTCCTATCCTAGTCTAGATGTCTGACAGCCTATGGCATGGTCAAATAATTAATGGACTTTCACTAGCCAGAGGTCAAAGAGGTCATCAGATAAGAAGAGTGGTAATTGGTTCTAATTATTATTTAACTACAACATCTAATGAACGGTACGATACTGCCCTCTATAGACGAAATACCAAATGCAGTTTTGGGATTATTCAGATATTCCCATATAGAAATATTATATTGTATTAAAAATAATTATTGAAATGGTTTACCAGATACAATTATTGCCAGAGAATGATGGAGATACAGATGGACATTTATGTATGTACTGGGAGTATGGACAAAGTTTTATGTTGTGTTATATGATTAATCTTACATATAGAGAAATCATCCTTTAATTTTATTATCATACATTGGGTTAATTATCAGAAGAGGTGTGTCTATGATCTCACCAGTTTAGGTATAGAATATCCCAACCAATGGAGATAATGTTTCATCCCTCTGGGTTTAACTTAGGGTAATTTTAATAGCCCTTTGTTCATACCATATAAAAGAACAGCCCAGATATGAGACATTACACTGCCCATCATACAATACGCATACATCACACACACCACTACATCCCTCGATAGACTCATCCAGACATACTCCATCTTGATCCATCATTCATCTGAAACTTTGAGGGACGCCAAACGAAACTCCTCCCTCACTGGCATCCATCTTAGGACTCTGGTAACGACCATTTGAAGCTAGCGGCCATCTTAAGTGTGGTAAATATGCCTTGCTATGTTATTTGATTTTATTCAACAATTGTTTATTCTTTCCTTATATGTTTTATATTGCATATTTAAGGGTAAAAAGATTACAATCCCAGCCGTATAAACCATAGTAGATTTTTCTCGAAATAGCTGATTTTTGTTTTTTATACATTTTTATTAATATCAGATTTAGTGCATTATTTGCAATTTTAAGTCTTCCGTTTTGCATGGCTTATTCTCACTCCATCTGCAGTGGAATGACTTTCGGCTATGTGATTCGCAGACAATTGTGGTCTGTTTATATAGAATACATATGGTTTGTGCTTTACCTGGAGAAATGGTAATCTTGCTTTCACTTTCACTTTGTTTCAGTTTCACTTTCATTATTGAGCTAAACATCACATTGCATTAATTGTATGAAGTTAATATTTTCTGAAGAGTTATTTTTGTTGTGTCATTTCTTGTTTGATCATATATTGTGATTACATGTCTTGAGAATAAATATTTTTATATATATTCCACACTGTAGACTGTGCTCACTAAGATTGGTATATGCTTTTAAAAAGAAATTAATCAATTAAAAATAATTCATGAAATTGATTTGTGGCAATAGGTGAAGATTCTCCTTTCTCATAGATCTTTGCTTATTAACCATGAATATACACTGCTATATTCAGAGCAGTATAAATATTCTGACATAATTAAGTACGAGCGCAAGATATTATTATTAAATATTCTTACAGTCCATGTGCTGAAATGTCTCAATTGGCTGTCCTGTTCCACCTGATGGATGTGTCATGGGTCAAGGTTCTCCCCAATGTAAACTAATATGGCCACCGCGAACAACGCCATATGTTCGCAAGATCGGCTAACTTCGAACGAGCAAAGGTCGCCGCGAGCTGAGCGCCGGGCGAACCGCAAGGCCATCTCTAATGATGAATGGTCCCAATACATTCATTTTCTAATATTTCATACATGACTAAAGAGCTTTGCACTTTAAGAAAAAGCATATTGGTGTGCTGATGACATATTTTACCCCTTTGTCAGTTACTGACGCACTATATATATTTTTTTGCATTTTGTTAAAACCACTCTACCAGCCCGTTAATTTGTGGGTGATACACAGAGGTGTTACTAAATCCAGAACCTGCAGTCATTATATCTGGTCCCCCACAGTAACACAGAACATGGGGATGCAATTATTTTAGTAAATATAAACTGCTTAATACCTTTTTTCATCAGCAGTTAGAGCAGTCTTGTGACTTCTATCAGTGTCCAGTCAAGCACTGGTTAAAGCTTGTAAGAGGATGTTTCTAACTGTCCTATTAGGCTGCAGGACCCCTAACCCTCTGTCTGAACAGTGCTGATTGGCCCTGTGCTGATCACATGCATCCTGTAAAGTAAAAAACCTCTCTAGCAATACACACCAAAATGAGCATGTGCAGCCTGACTCCATAGACTCTGTGTTAGCAGTAAATTATTAGGGAACACTGGAAGAAGGGGATGATCAGAGAAGCCAGAATCAAACAGCCTTATTACACAATGTGCAGGATTAACCCCCCTAGGTTCCTCAGTGAGTATAACAAGCATGCTTTACTGCATATACAGACTGATTTTACTTTTGTGGGTTCAGTAACACTTTGACTGTTTGATCTTCAGTAGGGTATATATCTCCATCACTTTTGACATAAAGAGTGTGCCCTGATCTAACAGAATCTCTTTTGCTATTTCAGTGTGGGTAAACATATGGAATAGTTCTTTAGCAATGGTTTTTGCCAAGGTGTTTCTCAAAGAAATCACTTCAGGATAGTGGGTCGAGTAATTTAACCACTTGCCAACCGCCCGCCACAGATATACTGCGGCAGGCTGGCTCGGCTGCGCGAATCGCCATACCGGCATGGCGGTCGTGTGCGGGGCTGAGGGGGCGCAACCCCCCACTGTCCCTGCAATGTTCTGATTCAGTTCAGAACTGATCAGTCATCAGGTCCAGGCCAATGATTTTTGGCCTGGACCTGTTGATTGGTTCTTTTTTTTTTTTACATTTAAATTTTTATTTTATTGTTACACATATAAACAAAACAAATATTCCAATACAATACATTACTCTGCACAAAGAATAATTTTATCCTTACCTACTAACATACATACAACAAAAAAAAAAAAATTCTTAGGGAGAGGGAGGGAAGGGGAATATCAATAAACCAGTTTAAAAACAGGGAGAGAAGGAGAAAAAAAAAAAAAAAAAAAAAAAAAGAAAATTCATCATTAATTATAATAATAAGAGCCTACTTATATCATTATGGAACAGGTGACCTTGGCTCACCTACAGCGTCGATCCAGGCTGACCAGACTTTATCAAATTTTTTTGGACAGTTCCTACTACCGTATGTAAAACGGTAGAATGGAAGTGTCTTAGTAACAGCAGCTATCCAGGATAATCGGGTGGGAGGTTCGGGTAACTTCCATCGTAAAAGTATTTCTCTCCTGGCATAAAACAGGGTATATGTAATGCACATTTTAGCATATTTGTCCCCAGCCAGTTCTGTAAGGTTACTCAATAAAGTTACCTTTGGGTCCAAAGGAATCATGATATCAAAGATTTCGCCAATAGTGTCCGTCACTTCTTTCCAAAAGGTTGCCAGGTCAGGGCATGACCAAACAACATGTAAGAATGTACCTATTTCATGCCCACATCTAATGCACATAGGATCTTTCGTGGGGTATATCCTGGCAAGACGTTGTGGCGTATAATATGCTCTATGTAAGAATTTGAGTTGTATAAATCTGTCCCTAGCCGCTATCATTGAGGGGATATAATTATTAACCGAGTCCTCCCACTCTTCCATGGTCAGATCTGGAATGTCCTCCTTCCATTTATTATAGGTTTTCTCAGGGGACTGACTATGATCTGTTGAGAGTATGGAGTATATTGCAGAGAGAGATTTCCCTATTACCTTAAAAGTTAGCATTTTCTCCAAGGGGTCTGATTCCAGGACAACAGGGCCTTGGAACTGAGCTCGCATAGCATGACTGAGCTGACGGTAACGAAACCCCATGGTGGGAGGTAATGAATGGGTGGACTGAAGAGCATTAAAGCCTTGAAGTCTTCCATCTTTAATAACATGTTTCATAGTCACAATCCCTCTAGCGGCCCATAACTGTGGGTCAGGGAGATGATATAGATGTTTTAAATTAGGATTACCCCACAACGGAGTGTGGGGAGATATATGCAATGGTGTGTTATATATCACCCGCGCCCGAGTCCATATCCGCAGGACAGTCTTCATCGGACTGGTTATTTGAGGATGTGCCTGTTCCCCCCGAAAAACAAGATTACTAAGGGCCGCATATGAACCCAGTAGTGCTGCTTCTAGTGTAACTGCAGAGTTAGTTTTGGGCTGGGAGAACCACCACCGGACCGTCACCAGGACAGCCGCCCAAAAATACAATTTAAAGTTAGGAAGCGCTAAACCTCCTCTTGCAAGAGGAAGATATAGCGTGCGTCTTGCGACTCGTGGAGTACGCCCGGCCCATACAAAAGTTGTTACAATACTTTCTAATCTCGAAAAAAAGGTTCTAGTCATATCAATGGGAGAGTTACGAAAAAAATACAGAAATTTCGGAAGATAATTCATTTTTATTAAGTTAATTCTGCCAACGGGGGACAAGGGAAGCATGCGCCAAGACGCACACTTTTTATTTAATTGTGAAACTAAAGGGTCAATGTTATTTTGCTGATATACCTCCAATGTTGGACCCACTTTGATGCCTAAGTACACCATATCCTGTACCCATTTCAACGGTGTGTGAGTATCAATTAAAGATATCGATGGGTGTAATGGAAAGAGGACGGACTTGGACCAATTAATATTTATGCCTGAAAAACGGCCAAAGATGTCAAATAATTGTAGGGCCCTATGTAATGATGTGGAAGCATCCGCCAAATAGATCAAAGTGTCGTCTGCATATAAAGACAACTTCTCTTCAATGACCCCCACCTTAATGCCTCGGACCTGTGGGTCCGCCCGCAACATAATCGCTAGCGGCTCCAAAGCTAAGGCAAACAAGGCTGGGGATAACGGACATCCCTGTCGGGTGCCCCTCAGTAGAGGGAATTTATCCGACAGAGATGTATTAGTACGGACTCTAGCCGTAGGGTTCTCATAGAGAAGCTTAATCCATGAGACGAAATTAGGGCCGAACCCGAAACTAGATAGGATCCTCCAGAGAAATGGCCACTCAACAGAATCGAATGCTTTTTCGGCGTCGAGGGAGGCGACCACACCTGTTCCCCCCCCCGACGCCAAGGCCATATGTGTGAACAATCTCCGGATATTGATATCAGTACCCCGGTCAGGTATGAATCCAGTTTGATCCGGATGGATCAATCCTGTAATGACACTATTAAGTCGATTGGCCAAGACTTTTGAAAGGATCTTCCCATCAACATTTAATAAAGAGATAGGTCTGTATGATGAACATAGTGATGGGTCCTTCCCTGGTTTAGGGATCACAACAATAACCGCTTCGCACATTGTTTTAGGGAGTTTCCCATCCTTTAGAGATCCTAGAAGAGTGGCTAATAAATACGGGCCCAAAAGGTCCATATGGGCCTTATAGAATTCAACAGGAATTCCATCCGGTCCTGGTGTTTTATCGGGTTTTAGGGAGGCCACCACTTCCTGGATCTCCAAAAGAGTAATAGGGGCGTCTAGTTTGGCCCTATCTCTATCAGTTAAGATTGGAAAGTTGATTGGTTCTGACCAATGGCAGAACATCCTGTGCCCTTTTAATGTAAACACAGGCACAGGAAATTATGTTATCTCCTGTCCTGGAGTCATTTTGGGTTCCAGAGTGAGAAGAGAGAACATCTACTGTGAGTACACAAGCACTACACTGACACCAGTACTCATAGGCACACATTTGACCCCCTAATTAACCCTTTCACTTACACTATATACAGTACAGATACAATTTACTGATCAGTGTATTAGTGTCACTTGTGACTTCAGATAGTGTGAGAGGCAGTTAGTGGTAGTCCCAAAGAGCTTTAGGGTCCCTGCCATATATCCCCCAATAAATATTTAACCCCCTGATCACCCCCCATTAACCCTTTCACTCCCTGTGTCAGTTAACACTAATTACAGTATACAGACAATTTACTAATCTCTGTATTAGTTTCACTTGTGACTTCAGTTAGTTTGAGAGGCAGTTAGTGGTGGTCCCAAATAGGTTTACGGTCCCCGCCATATATCCCCTAATAAAGGTTTAACCCCCTGATCACCCCAGTTAACCCCTTCATTGCCCTGTCACAGTGTCACTATTATAGTGTACAGATCTTCTTTTTTCTGATCACTGGATTTGTGACATCAGTTAGTTAGCGTCAGTTCAGGACAGCGTCAGATTGCCCGCCACATATTTAGTAATACATTTTAACCCTTTGATTGCCAGTGACACACATGCATGTACACTAAACACCTCCATTACTAGTATAGTGTCTGAACGGATCAATATCTTTGATCTGATCAGAACTATACTAGCGCCCCCCATAATTTAGTGTTCCCAAAACGCAGCATTAGCAGGATTAGCCCCAACACATGCCAGCACCTGTGTTTGGCCCCTCTGCCCCTTTCCCTCCCCAAGATGGGCAGAATCAGCAGATTACTGTCACTTCCAATACACAGCACACTAAACCGCAGCGTTAGCAGAGTCAGGCCTGATCTCTGCTAGTACTAGCAGATACATTTTTTGGTAGCGGTTTAAACAGTCCTTGACAACCAGGTGCTTTTTTACCTGCGAGTCACACTAGGTACTTATAAATTTATTGGCCAAAATGTCCAAACAGAGATACACTAGTGAAGAGCCCTACACGATTCGTAGCATGACTGATGAGAGCGATGGGGTAGCCTCACTGTCAGAATCAGGCTCAGTATACAAACCTGTAGACAGCTGCGGCAACCTGACAGATTACACTGATGGTGGAGTAATGGTGCCTGCTAAGGTCAGGCGTACCCGACCCCGTTCTTCTGTTGCTGAGGTGCAACAATCGCAGGGTTCTCATATGCAGCAGAGTGTCGGTACTAGTGCCGCTCAACCTTCTGGTGAACTGGCAAGCACCAGCGGCCTAATACATCCTGGTTATAGTCAAACCAGTACTGCAGTAACACTTGGTGATGTGGCGAGTCCCATAAGTGCAGTTCAAGCTGGTGCGGTGGCTAGCACAAGTAGTGTCCCTCAGAGCCCATAGTGTCCTTCCAGATGCGCTTGCAAATCCTGATTGGGAGCCCACCATTTCTCAGCGCCCGTACTTCCCCCCCTTCACTGACCAACCCGGAATTCAGGTGGAAACAGCTAAATTTACTTCCCTTGATTTTTATGAGCTGTTTTTCAAGGAAGATCTTTACAGATCTATTGGGGACCAAAGCAATTTATATGCCGATCAATTAATCACAACAAATCCACATTTGACTCTTGCCAGAGAATTTGCATGGAAACGTATCACGGTTTCTGAATTTAAAACTTTTCTGGGCCTATCCCTCCTCATGGGCATTACTAAAAAGAGTGAGTTGCGGTCATATTGGTCCACTGACCCAATTCACCATATGCCCATGTTCTCTGCTTCCATGGCCAGGACAAGATACGAGCAAATCTTGCGGTTCATACACTTCAGTGACAATGAACTCTGTCGTTCTCAGGGTGACCCTGGATATGACCGGCTCCACAAAATTCGACCTCTCATAAACCACTTCAACCAGAAGTTTGCCGCCTTGTATACGCCCCCAACAAGCTGTTTGAAAGGAAGGGGCCAGAAAATGTACTCAGGGACTCCTAAACACAAACAGTTTCTTCCCAGCAAGCGTGCCAGATATGGGGTCAAGATGTATAAGCTCTGTGACAGGGCAACAGGCTATACATGTAGTTTCCGGGTTTACAAGGGAAAAGATAGCAATGTGGAGCCCTCCAACTGTGCAAACTACATGGAGCAGTGGCAGGATTGTTTGGGACTTGGTGTCACCCTTATTCGGAAAGGGGTACCATTTTATATGTGGACAACTTCTATACAAGCATGCCACTTTTTAGACACCTTTTTGATTTTGGAATTGGCGCATGTGGTACCTAATTGTAGATTCCCAACTGAGATGGGGGGGGGGGGAGAGAGCCTGCTTGAAGTCTGATAAATTGCTTGCAGTAAAGTGGAGGGACCAGGGCTTTTTTTCTCAGAAAATATTTGGGGAACCCTCCCCGCCCAAATCCCCACCCCCAACCACGCCCAACCCCCACCCCCAGACACACCTTCTTTAGAGGAGAGAAATACAGTGGCGCCAAATGATTGTAATAAGTTAGGGATTAGAACTGCGTATCGCACAAGGTGCATGGTTCAGGAATATGTAACAAAATACAGGACTCAGGAGTATGTATTGTGCACTTGTGAGCAGTGCGTATTACACAAGGCGCAGAAAACAATAAAACAAAACAGCAAACAGGATAGTACTTTCATTCAATGTAAAGCGTCCCTTTTTCTCAGGAATTTTGGAGCATATAGCCCTGTGTACAGATTGCCGGGGTAAGGAATAGAGATGGCCTTGCGGTTTTCCCAGCGAACTTTGCTCGTTCGCAGTTCGCCGATCTTGAGAACATATGGCGTTGTTCGTGGCGGCCGTATTAGTTTACATTGGGGAGAACTTTGACCCATGATACATCCGTCAGGTGGAACAGGACAGCCAATTGAGACATTTCAGCACATGGACATACCCCCTACCCTATAAATAGACCTGACCTGGCTGCCATTTTACATTCTGCTTTTTGTCAGTGTAGGGAGAGGTTTGCTGTGTACAGCAGGGACAGACTGTCAGTGACACAGATCGCTCTGTTATAGGTCCATAAAAGTCCTTTCAAGGACTGGTATTTGGTATAGGTGTACTATTCTTTGGTGTGCACTATATAGAGGTGTAATACACCGTACTTTCAAATATAGAAAGCATATTATAGTGGATTTGTATTGTGCACTGTGCAGCATTGTGACTGGTGTGGTGAACGTTGCGATACAAAGAGTGACAAAGCGGGGTGTTTTCTAACAGTATACTTTTATAACAGTATTTGTGTCTTGCAAAAATATTGCCTCTTTTGCTGCGTTAACTCTGCTACACACAGTGCCAAACTTTCTGGCCAATTTATGGAGAACTGGTGTGCTAGACCAGTGGCCCCCAAATACCACAGATTGAAGCGGGGTGTTATCTAACAGTATACTTTTATAACAGTATATTAGTGTCCTGCAAAAATATTGCCTCTTTTGCTGCATTAACTCTGCTACGCACAGTGCCAAACTTACTGGCCAATTTTTTGTAGAACAGGTTTGATAGACCGTTGGCCCCCACAACCACAGATTGAAGCGGGGTGTTATATACCTTCTTCCACATATACTGCGCTTCTCTAGAGACTTTTGTCACAGGGTAATTTAAGAAATGACAGGCAGAGGAAGAGGCAGGCCCTTACGCAGTATGGGTAGGGTAGGAGCAGTAGGCCAGAGCCAAAGTGTTAAGTTTCAGAAGGTGCGTTCGATTACGTCAAAGGATGCACCAGACTTGGCTGAGTGGCTCACTCAGCCTTCCTCTTCTGCACCCTCCTCATCCTCTATATCTGCACCCTCTTCACTCTCTGCTGTGTGCACCCCCAAAGACACCAACACCACCACCATATACCCTCCGCTTGAGTTACTGGAAGTATTTTCCGATCCATCACAAGACATTTGCGATGCGCAGCCCTTCTTGGCATCGGATCAGGAAGAGGAGGTAGCAACAGCCGCCACGCAGCAGTCTGACGACAGTACCAAGATCAGCCAAAGGAAGTTGGTCCCTGCTGTTGCTGCCTACTCCGAGATCTCAAATGTTAGTGGTGAGGAAGGTGACGTCGATGATGACGTGTCTATGGACATCACGTGGGTGCCCACAAGAGAGGAGAGGAGTTCAGAGGGAGAGATGGACAAGCAGATAGGGAGGGGAAGCAGGTCAAACTTACCTTGCACAGGAAGGACAAACCAGACTGCTAATGTATCAGGAGCGAGCCATCAACCATGTGCGGTCACATCTGGCGCTTCCAGGACGCAGACACAAGGCTCCTCAGTGTGGGCTTTTTTTAATGTGTTCGCTGCTGACAATAGTGTTGCCATCTGCAGCCTTTGCAGTCAACGCATAAGTCGCGGTAAGCCCAACACTCACCTAGGGACGACTGCCTTAAGAAGGCACCTGGACTCCCATCACCGAGCCCAGTGGGAGCAATGCCATCAGAACCCACAAAGCCACACTCCAGGCTCTCATTGTCTAGCCTCACATTGTCCAGCGTCTTCTCCTTCTCCTCTCTCCTCACAATTGTCCTCCACTCCACCTTCTATCATGCCGTCCTCACGTTTTTCTGGAAAAAGGCAGGCTTCCATGGCCCGAATGTTCGAGCGTAAAAAAATTATGACGCTGGATAACCCTCTTGCCCAATGGTTGACCGCTGGCTTGTCGGAACTGATAGCCCGCCAACTACTGCCATATAAACTGGTGGACTCAGAGGCCTTTTGAAAATTTGTGGCCATTGGAACACCACAATGGAAGGTCCCAGGAAGGAAATATTTCTTGCAGAAGGGCATCCCAGAGCTATATGGCCATGTTCAGCGGCAAGTGAATGTATCTCTGGAACACAGTGTCGGTGCCAAGATACATCTGACCACAGACACGTGGTCTAGAAAACATGGGCAGGGAAGGTATATACCTTTTACTGCCCACTGGGTGAACCTTCTGATGGCCGTCTAGCATGTAACCCATGGCACCTGTGTAGATTTGGTTTTACCGCAACAGATTGCATGCAGGCCTGCCTCTTCTTCTTCTTCTTCTCCTCCTTCTACTCCATCTCTTCCGCTGCGCCGCCCAAGATCCCTAGAACCTATTCGACATGCCAGGTGAGACGTTGATGTGTGGAGCAGGGACAGACTGTTAGTGACACAAATCGCTAACTAATAGGTCCACAAAAGCCCTTTTAAGGACTGGTATAGGTGTACTATTGTTTGGTATGCAGTATATAGGGGTGTTCGGTCGCGAACATCGCCACATGTTCGCATGATCGGTGAACAGTGAATGAGCAAAGTTCGCCGCGAACCGACCGCTGGGCGAACCGCAAGGCCATCTCTACACAATATAATAACTTACAAAAGAGAGATAACATAACAATGTTTGTATTATCTTTTCAGCACACAAGAAGTGACAAAGGCACAGCATTTCTGGCAAGATTAACAGGTATTGTCTGTACTTGCTGGAAATTTTCATAAACTGAAAATTAAAATGAGGGGTTGGTGAGCTGCAATGTATACATTTTGGTTTTATATAAACTTTACTGGAAATGTAAGACTTGTTACTTATGAAAATGTGATTGGCTTGTGGCCGGGAAGTTTCACAGCTTTACCCTACTTCCAGGATGTGCAATTCTGTAGAGGAGGAAGTTACCTCATAGTGACATCACTTCCTCCTCCATGGAGTAAGATAGGATTGGCTCTTCTCTCTTCACATGATAGGAAGCCTGCCACCGCACTTTATCCCTGCACTCTACTAGATTCTGGAAATATAAAGTAGGAAGGGTGTTATCCTGACGAAGCGTGCGTCACGCACGCGAAACGCGTTGACGTCACACGCCGGCCCCGCACAACCCGGAAGAGCCACCAATGCGCTCCAACTCCTACTCACGGCGCGGAAGTTCAGTCTCAAACCTGGAACACGCCGTCCCCACGAGGTTGGCTGGAGCCGCAGCTAGATGCCGGGCCCTTACCAAGACGCTACCCAGAAAAAACGAGCAGAAGGCTACCTGATTTAAACGCCTTAAATGAACGGTGAGCATAAAATCATACATTGATAGGGGGATAGAGAAAAGGCCATGACCACCAAGCTGTCTATGTCTATGGACACTCAGGTGATACCTGCTAATTAACGGAAGGCCAGTATTTGGCCCATGGTTAAATTCATTTCCATGAGATACAGCCTAGTAATGGTGTGAGCCCGCGCAGAAAATCCTTTGTACTGCGTCTCTCCCCTGCTCCCGCACCTTGCAATTTCTGAAAATATAAGTGACTTTCTACTCCAGAGGAACGTCTGTTGGCTCGACAATGTTGCCCCATTTACAAGAGGAACTGTATAACACCTCCTAAATAACAAATTTGCCCCCGATCAAAACGGGATTGGCTCTATGTACTTCAATTCAGTTTACTTGGTCTGCAGATATTCCTTTAGACACCGCCTCCCTCATGGGAAAATTCTAAATTTATCAGCATCCGCAATTTTGATGTGAGAGTTTAGTCTGCTATTAAGTACACTGCTGAAATTTAATAGTGAATTGTATAGTCCATGACTGAACCTCTTGATTATATAATGATAGCCGTATAGTGCTGAGTTGCTAAAATGGTAATATGTAAGAAGGTCATGATCCCTTGCTATCTGGTGGTACATTTTCAGTTTATTATTACATCTTGATCAAGTTTATATTGTGGCATGATTAACCTATGGATCCCTGAGCTCACCGCATCAACAAACTCCGTAAGGAGTGCATGCGGCTTGCCAAGGTTCCCATTGGTTTGATCTTCCGGAGTATGTGTGAGGCCGGCCTTGTGTGAGTGTGTCGTTGTTTTTATGTGTCATATATGTCTTCTGTTGCTATCTTTGAGCCTGTTGACATTTGTAATGTACTCCCCATAATGGGGCTATTTTAGATCATGTCTCAATTTTGATCCTTAATAAAGTTTTTCACTTTTTCACTGAGTTGGTTTGAGCATCCCTTTCTTGCAGCCGTTCCAAGGGGTTGTCTATGGCCCCTTAAATTGTATTTTGTGTTATCCAAGTATGATTAATGAATGATATATTGATAATCTCTACAGATAACAGTGGGAAGAAACTCTGGCGGCCTTCCTGGAAAGGGGTCATTATAACACTTCTTGTGGGATCCAATATCATCGTCATCCGCATCATTGGAGTGCTGGGTAAGTTATAAAGTATGCTGGACACAATCCATAAGAAGGGAGAGTCTCTGGGCCTGATTTATTAAACTGTCTAATGAAATGTATAATCTGGCTGGCTGTTGAAGGTGCCTTAACCACTTGCCTACCGGGCACTTTCACCCCCTTCCTGCCCAGGCCATTTTCAGCTTTCAGTGCTGTCACATTTTGAATCACAACTGTGCAGTCATGCATCAATGTACCCATATGACATGTTTATCATTTTTTTCACACATATAGAGCTTTCTTTTGGTGGTATTTAATCACCGCTGGGTTTTTATTTTTATTTTTTGCTAAACAAACAAAAAAAGACAGACAATTCTGGAGAAAAAAAAAACAACACAATTTTTCATAGTTTGCTATAAAATCTTGCCAACAGGTAATTTTTCTCCTTCATTGATGTGTACTGATAAGGCAGCACTGATGGGCACTGATAGATGGCTCTGATTAGGCTGCACCGATGGGCACTGATAGGCTCCACTGTTAAGGCAGCACTGATGGGCACCGATGAGGCTGCACTGGTGGGCACTGATCAGGAGGCCCTGATGAGGCTGCACTAATAGGTGGCACTGATGGGCACTGATCAGCATCCCTAAAGGCACTGATAGGCACTGGTAGGTGGCACTGATAGATGACACTGATGATGAGGAACTGATGGGCACTGATTGGCAGCACTGATGGGAACTGATAGGTGGCACTGGTGGGCACCAATTATCAGTACTGATTAGGTATGGGCCGAACACCCCCTGTTCGGGTCACACCAGAACATCTCGAACAGGGAAAAAGTTCTAGAGAACATGCAAACTCTATTAAAGTCTATGGGACAATGCGCATGCGTGCGGCGCCGGCATCGGACATGTTCTGACTGCGCTCCGCACACCCCGGCCGGTTCTCAGCAATAACCAGTGGCAAGTGCAGGGTGAGACACTCCCGGAGGGCACCAGTGGAGAGAGCGGACGATGATGCATCGAAAGACCTCTGGCTCAACTAAAAAGAAGCTTCAGGCACCGATCGGGCCCTCTCCCACAGCACGCCCTTCCTCCCCTGGGACACAGCCACAGGCGGCCAAGATGGCGGCGACCCGCAGCTCCAAAGCACGAGGCGGCCCCCCTCTTCACAGCCGGCTACTCTCAGCCTGGGGACACAAGCACCTGCAGCCATGTACCTGGAGGAGGTAAGGGATCCCTTCTCCTCCCAATCACAAGGGAACAATTCCCAGCCCTCACAGGCTAAAGCGCTTCACTTCTCCTATCTCCCATGTCTCATCAGAGGGAGAAATAGAGGGGGCAGCATCTCCAGCTTCATCCCTGGACAAGCAGATGGCGGACCTAGCTGAGCTTGCCCTGAGTCAGGGGGGCTCCACATCCACATCGACTCCCCCCCCCCCGGACTCTTATTCAGGAGATTCAGTCTTAATCGCCAGATTTTCAGCTCTCTTACAACAGGAACTCTCCAAAGCCTGTGCAATTATTACAGCAGAACTGAAAGGGGACTTTCAGGAGATAGGTGACATACTGGACTCTATAGAATCTAAAGTTGATGGCACAGTGAAAAGAGTTAATCAGAATCACAAACTGATTGCCTCTCTACAAGATCAACTGGATCAGGCCCAAGCAAAAATCGAGGATTTAGAGAACAGATCTCGCCGCTGCAACTTTAGGATTAGGGGGCTCCCTGAGTCCATTACAGACTTGGAACCTGCTATACACTCCCTTACCTCATCCCTGACATTTCCCCCCATCATTTGGAATTGGACCGCTTCCATAGAGCCCTGACAGCCCAGAGACAAGGTGGCCTTCCTAGGGACATCATTGCTAAACCACATTTTTACAGGATTAAGGAGAAAATAATGGCGGCGGCCCGCTACAAGCCCGAAGTCACATTACTAGGTCACCAGATCCCAATTTTCGCTGACATATCCCAAACAACCATCCAGAAGAGGAGATCACTAAAACCGCTTCTGACCCACCTTCTCAACCGTCAGATCAAATACATATCAAATAATCTTTTTCACTTCTCCTTTACCTATAAGGGGAAAATGCATTCCTTCTCCACCTTCCATGACGGCGAAGATGTCTTACTTGGCCTGGGTGTCATTACCAGAGAAGGCCCCCCGCATAGATTCCCGTTGGAGTCTCCTACAGCTTCAGTCAGACCACTATCACCTCTGTGGTCCCAACCGCAACGCGATGAGCAACCTCGCAATGTCTTTTGGGGAGCTAGACCCCACAACCAGCCTTGTTTAAGTGTACATAATGCAATATTGAGCGTTTCCTTGACCCCCCCCCCTCGCTCACGAAGGCGGGGGAAGGGCGAGGAGGGCGCTCTCTCTCCTTGTCTTCTCTTTAACTTTATCTTTCTTTCCTTCACTATACTAGTGCTACTTTGGTGTCCAGGTCCTCCGGATTTTGTTGATGTCGCTGGTGTCCTTCCAGGTCTGGGCAGTGGCCCCCAGCAAACTCAGGCGAGTGCACCCTGTCGAACCACAATGACACACCCTACCCCTGCTAATTTTAACATTTTGACCCATAATGTTCAGGGCCTTAATGCTCCTGTGAAGTGTACTAAGGCTTTTCAGTACTACTCCAAGCTGGGTACAGATATCCTTCTCTTACAGGAAACACATTTTGCCCACTCCTCCTCCCCTAAACTTCTCAGTGCAAAATACCCCACGTGTTACCTGTCCAACAGTTCGGACAAAAAAAAAGGGAGTTGCGATTTGCATAGCTAAAAGAGTTACATTCACACCCAGTAGTGTTATCCAAGATAAAGAGGTGTAAGATTCTGGTACCTCCGGTACCCTTAATCACCACTTTCTCTGTAATGCGTCCCACCTTTCTCTTCAGGTGGTATGCATATACCTTTAAGAACGATGATGTCACTGCTGAGCGCCGCAGAGCGGCTATTTCAACCGCCGGCAGTCTCACTCACATTGTTCGTTCAACCTGCCTTGTTATCCACATGCTTTCAAGCCTGTCTCTCGATCGGAACCTCCAGCTATTCCCTTTACCTGGAGCAGACCGGAACCTCGCTACTGATCCCTGTATCTCGCTACCGGATCATTCCTTATCTACTGGACCTCTCTAAACTACTAACATTACAAGTGATAAGTACCCCGCAGGGGAACCCTCCATAACCTTATTGCACTATCTACCTATGCACATTAAGGACTGTTACTACCTATCCATACTATCCTATCATCTGCACTGTTACATAGATTGCTAGCTCTTGAGCCTACTACCATCTATCATCTGCACTGCTGCATAGATTGCTAGCTCTCCTGTCTACTACTATCTATCCTTGCACTGGGTTAGTCTATCCTGTATTTGTCATCTGCTGTCCTCACCACCTGTTAGCATACTCAATACTAACCTATCTGCATTCCTAAATACCATCTTGAACTCTCCTATACAAAACCTATCAAGTGATTACCATCCTTGTCACTGTTCACACCTGTCCCTTCAACACATCACCTTCATACTATCATATACATCCTATCACTCCAGGAACATCTCATTGAGTGTGTATATATCTGTATGTTGAAGCTGACAGGCCCACGGTGATGAGTCCTGGAGAGTTGGATCTGGTATTCAACACATCTCTACATGACTACTGAGTGGAGATTTTGCAGCTGCAAATCCAGCCTATAATAAAAACGCAGGAGCGTTACAAGAGGGCAGATATGTCCCCTCATGGCCCCTCATGGATTTTGTTCTTCAATTGCTTGAATTTGTCCTTACGAGAAACCACTTTTTTGTTTTTCTCAATCAATATTTTTTGCAGATTCAAGGGGTTGCGATGGACACTTGCTGCGCACCATCTTATGCCAATCTTTATCTGGGACCCTGGGAGAGGATGATATTTTCTGACGATGTTATGGAACAATGGATGCCCTATATATTGTGCTGGCACAGATTTATTGATGATCTGTTGATAATCTGGACTGACACACACGAGGACCTCAGAGGTTTCCTCGAGGCCCTAGATGTTAATAATTTTAATTTGAGATTCACTCATACCATCGACAGGGAACGGATCTCCTTCCTGGACCTTCGGATAAGTATATTATCAGGAGGCGTTCTTGACACAGACCTTCTGCCCCCCTGATCAAAAGCATTCCATATGCACAGTATTTGAGATTGCGAAGAAATTGCTCTTCCGATGCCAATTTTCAGATGCAGGCTAACGGCCTTCATGACCACTTAATGCAGAGAGGGTATTCCTGGACTCTCCTGAGGAAAGCTTTCAATCGAGCCAAATCCCGCCCTTGCAATGAACTATTGTATAAAACCACCTCTAAAGGGAATAAGGACACTGAGATTTATTACCAAGTACTCCATGCATGAGAAACAACTACGCAGTACACTAAACCGACACTGGCCATTGTTAACCCAAGATTACACCTTGGCGAAATGTTTGCATGTGTGCCTACCATCGGCACACATGCTGCGGGGAGTCTCTGGACGCTGTTCACATGTGGGGCAAGTCCCTTTGCCTGATACCCTTACCAGGTTCCACTATGCACTTTTTTTTTGGTATATTCACTTGATGGTATATTCATTATATATTAATTTTTTTGATACCGCAACCTATATGGCCGTGTCCCTCCTTATGCCTGGAAGCAGTAATATATGCAGTTGCGGGGCTACCATCTCTACCTCCTGAACACCAAACTATGGTAATAGGAGGGTGGCAAAATACCCCCTTTATAACAATTTTTTATATTTAGAAAATCCCTTTTATTAACTTATTTTTCTATATCCCCCTGAAACCATATATATGGAACCTTTGAGTGATGCAACATTATGATGTAATATATACATTTATTATAAATGGATTCCGGTTCGGGTTATGTCTAAGCATTTGTTGGACATATCTTTTGGGATAAAACCTATCAACATCTGATACCCACCTGAGGAATATAATATAGGACAGCGTCCATACCCCTATTTAAGCTGTACACATACCATCAACACTATATTGGTATGTTGGACATTTTGAATTAGAAATAACTCTTTGAATGACTCTATTCTGAGCATTACTTGCTTGATACACTTTTTTCTTCTTTTCCTTTTTTAAATCCAGTCTCCATACTCCCACACTCGTCGGTGAGGCATTTAGGATCCCCTTCTCTTGTGTAATCACTTGTGTTATTTCCAACTGCACTATGGGGTGACTATGGTGTCGATTCGGGGTTCTCAGACTTTGTCACCGCATATAAACATTATACTCATGTATGTTTTTGTATTTTTTATGTGCACTAGCATTGTATTGTTAGTACTATTGAACATTTGCCCCTGTAGAAGCAGCGACAAGGGCTGTGAAACATGTCGGGCGCCAATCTAGTATAGCCTGTTGGCAATCTAGTTTCGGGGCAAACTTATCCAAATAGCCTCTCGGGAAAAAAAAGAATGCCGACAGGAAACTGACCTTTGCAACTTACTACTAGAACTGAAACGAAATCTGGGTGTCGATATACGTCACGAAATAGACTCGGCGAGAATGGCCCTGATGGTCGAGGAATCGCTACTACACGTTGGGTGACAAACCACATACATTGCTCCCCAGGAAACTGGTCCCGAGACATTTTTCTCTGGCGCTCCCGAAATTCCGGTTGAGAAATGGCAGCAGATCACAGAACCCCCAGCTGATACTTAATGAATTTTATAATTTCTATGCTAAACTCTATTTTCAACCGAGACCACTCCAACGTTCGATATTGGAAGCGTTCTTCAGGGATATTTCCCTCCCGCAGCTATCAGCGGCACATGTGGATATTATGGACAGAGAATTTTCAGAATCGGAAATATTGTTGGCCATTAGGTGTCTAAGTTCCGCTAAAGACCTGGGTCCAGATGGCTTCTCTGGCCACTATTATAAAAAATTTAAGGAGACTCTCGCCCCCCACCTTTGTTCATACTTTAACGCGATAAGAGCAGACACTTCCATCCCTAAATACGAGAACAAGGCTTTCATACACGTTATACCTAAGCCTGGCAAGGTCCATGGCGACTGTTTAAAATCGCCCGATCTCTCTGATTAATTTGGATATGAAATTAATGACAAAAATTCTGGCCATGAGACTGGACTCTTTTTTAGGTACCTACGTTTATCCAGATCAGGTGGGCTTCGTCCCCCACAGGCAGGCTCCCGACCAGACCAGACGGGCCATCAATGTTATTTTTGCCCTGAAATCTAATTGGGATGGGGGGAGGACAGCGATGAGGTATTCTACTATCCCTTGACCTTCATAAGGCGTTTGACTCCTTATCCTGGGAATACATGTTGCAGACACTTGAGAGATATGGCTTTGGGAATAACTTCCTCACGCTAATACAAACTCTGTAGCGAGATTATCCATCAAAGGTTATAATTCGGAATACGTTGACATTCGTAGGGGAACACGCCAGGGTTGTCCATTGTCCCCCCCTCTTATTTTTCTTAGCCCTTTAACCATTAGCTATCAAGATGCGCCAAAACCCTAATATCCAGGGAATCCCCTGCGGCGACAGGGTGCACAAGTGTGCGCTCTTCGCCGATGACATCTTACTATACTTATCTACACCATTGGTTTCTGTCCCAAATTTGCTTAGGGAGTTGGAGTCGTTCACTGCGGTCTCTGGTTTGCGGGTGAACCATTCCAAATCCCAGGCCCTGAACCTGACACTCGATGACCCTACGGTCTCCGCCCTTAAGACAAACTTTCCTTTCAAGTGGCAGGACAAGTCATTACCTTATCTGGGCATCCACCTTACTGCCTCAGTAGACACCCTCTATGCCTCTAACTACCCGCCCTTGTATAAAACCTTGCAGGCTGATCTTACTAGATGGGCAGTTAGCCCCTCATCGTGGTTTGGCAGATTGCATTTAGTAAAAATGAATATCTTGCCTTGGTTGCTATACCTCTTTAGAACTCTAGCGATATCGATCAATATGTCGGAACTCAAAGCATTTCAAAATAAGATTGTGCAATTCATATGGGGGGATAAGAGGCCTCCGGTGAAAAAGCGAACCCTCTTTAAACCTAAATTGCGGGGAGGTGTGGGGGTCCCTGATCTGGTGAAATACTTTTATGCTGCTCAACTTACCCACTTGATTAGATTTCATTCCAAAGAATCTCATCCTATATGGATGCAGCTGGAAGCCACGCATTTACCCACTACCCCTGTTAACCATCTGATGTGGCTGCGATCCAGGGATCGCCCTGGGATTATGTGCCCTACCTTGCCCCTATCCCTGGGAATATGGGCTAGATTGACAAAGCGACATGATTTCAGGTCCCCCCACGCCCCGCTTGCTCCCTTATTAGGCAATCCGTCGTTCCCTCCAGGCTACTGTCCTCCTGCTTTTGAATGGTGGACGAACAAGGGATTTCTCCGGTTGGTAGACCTTTGCGTTAGGAAGGGTCTGCTCCCCAGAGCAGTTTTACCAGACAAATATTCCCTCCCAGTGAGGGAATATTTTAGTTGCACACAAATTATGTGAATTCAATGAAACGTATTTGTGATATTGCTACTTCGACCCCCATGGAGCATCTCTGCAACACGATCGATAAACAGACGGGATTAATCTCCCTGATTTACAATATACTGCCTAATGATAAAACTAAATTGTCTTATATGAGACGTTGGGAGGCGGATCTGGGTGAGGAACTGGACAGATCTGAGTGGAATGCACTGGCACAACTTAATTCAAAGTCCTTAATCAACACATCTCTGATAGAGGCCAATTATAAAGTGTTCTTGAAGTGGTACATGGTCCCGGTCAGATTGGCTGCAGCAGTCCGAGAGGTTTCTCCACAGTGCTTCAGAGCGTGTGGCCAAAGGGGCACGGTCCTGCACATATGGTGGACCTGTACCAAGGTCCGACGGTTCTGGATCTGCATCTATAAGTTTATTTATTCCATTACACACATTAACCTGGTTAAATCACCTTTCCAGGCGCTTCTGGGTAAACCTATCGAGAAAGCCTCAAACAAACAAAGCGCCTGGTGACATTTATTTTCACCACAGCTAAAATAGCTATAGCCCGTAACTGGAGATCTCTGGTAGTGCCGAGTTGCTTAAGGCTAAGCTGACCTGGATCATGATCAATGAGAGGATGGTGGCCATCCTCCAGGATAAAATGCACCTCTTCGAGAAGACTTGGGACCCCTGGGTGAGATACCGGGCGGGACTCCCTGTGAACGTGGGGTACCCCTTATCGCAGGATCAGGTGACTTACTTAAGTCACCTGGACCCTCCTTTAGTGGACCTGGACACCAATTGTCTGTTTCTTGTACTCCTCACTCTATTCTTTGTCTCTATTCGTTTTCATTTCCTCCTAGTTTTCCTGTTCCTCTTCTTTCACTTTTCTTCCCTTTATGCCTTCTTCCTCTCTCTGTTACACAGTGATTAATGCAGATATGGTCATCTTGGGCCGATGTTGATCCTCTGCTACTATTTGTCGTGGTTATTATCTATATTTGCCATGTCAATGGTTCTTTTTTATCAATGCTGGAGGTGCAGATCTCCTATATTTGCAATTGTTTAGTGGGCTGGGGGCTGGGTATCCGCTTCCCCCCCTCGAAGCGCAGTGTGTTCCCCTGGTGGTGCTGGAGGACGTGAGGTGGGGCCCGGCCCGGTAGGCGTGGCTCTGGCCCACGGCAAGAGCCATTGCTATGTTATTTTCAATGGGTATGCCATAAACTTACATTTCCCTGTTGACCATACTTAATGTTTAGTGTTTTTTTAGGTTAACTTATTCAATGGTTGTTTACTGTATGCACCATGTGTGTTCTTTTTTTCTTATAAACTTAATAAACATATTGAAATCTAAAGTCTATGGGACACGAACAGGGGGAAAGACATGGCCCCCTTGTTCACTTGACCTAAACTCTATTGAGAATTTTAATTTACATTTTTTCTTTTTTTTACAGTTCTTTTTTTTTAATTCATCTCTCAGCAGGGAAACCTTAACAAACAACTTATTGACATCCCGCTAAGTGCCGAGAAAGTTCAAGCGTTAGGCAATGTCAGAATGTTTATACTGATCTGATCAACAGTGTCTATTTATGCAAATAAGCAAGGTTCTATAATTAAGGAGATTCTCAACTTATTTCCATAAATCAACAAAAACTCGAGATCGTTTATTGGCGCTAACATGAAGACAAGATGGATACAATTTTGTGCAAAAATATATATATTTATTCAATAAAAATTAGTGCAGAATAATATCAAAATATAACTGGTAATAAACACAAAATGTGAAAAAAAAGTCAATAATATGTATCACACAGGTACTGTGAGAAATACAGTATAATCAAAGGAGTTTATTACAGAATATCAATGTTACCAAAACCCATAACTTCTGGAATGTGATTAATAGCTTCTCATGAGCTCAGAAAATATGGAAACAAGATTATACAGATTTGACACGTGACCTCTCTCAGCCAACAGATGTTCACAACTCAAAATTTAAAAATGCATGGACTAAAATTGTTACACCATGCACCAAGACTTGCTAGAAGTCAACATTGTTTTTGGGATAAAGATAACTTTCACTAAGTTAATTTATTTTAAGTATACATCACAACTGCACCATTTACTAGAACTGAAATCAGCCTCAAGGGGATTTATACTGTATATATGTGTATAATCTCCCAAGATTGGAAAATAGACCAGTCATACTGCAGTTAGAATGATCTAAATTAAAATCTTGATGCTATAAAGAAAATCTAATGGTTCAGTCAGATGTATTTGGCAAGCAAATTGCCTATAGAAAAAGAGAAATGTATACTTTACCAAAAACTTCAATGTCTTCTGCCTGAGATGTCACTTTGAATAGCCTGCCATCAGCTTCAAATGTCTCCCATCAGTGTGTCAGAACCTCCTCAGAGTATTCCTATTTCCTTCTTTCCTCTTGATCTTTCCAATTCTCTCCCCTTGTCTTAACTCACATATAATTTTTATCCTATGGGAATGTAGGAGTGGATTGTGTCTTCCACCTGATAACACGTCAGATGGGGGATCAACTTACTAAATACCCCATCTCACCATCATAAAAAGGGGTGCACTGTTTGCCTGTATAAAAGTTTGGGAAATTTAGTTTGATTCAACTATTTTCTCAAAGATAACCTTCTGACCAAAGCCTTGGAGAAAAACGTAAATCACTAGGATGTTTACCCCCATTCCACTTACTGTAAGATTATAGACTCTCTCAAAATATATATTGCCTGAATAGAGTCTGAAACCACAGCAATTAACATTTCTTTCTTCAAATACCTTGAAATTGAAGTAACTTAAAATGAAATCCATGCAACTAATTAGTTCTTTTCACAAAAAAGAAAATGGTATAAATATTTACCCAACATTAAATATTTAAAGTTTATACCTTTTTTAAATCAATAATAATACACATATAATTCAAGGAGTACCCCTCCTCAATATATAATGAATATCGGTTGAATATTATAAAAGTGAATACATATAAAATGTTCCTTGAACTTATTCAATTAAGTAGGCCTATGTATTTGCTTCATATAATACAATGATACAATAATATTATTGCTAATACAATCGCTACAAATAATAATAATGTTTCCTCAAGCAAATTTTTAAATGAGCCCTTTAAAAAAAATGAAACATCCTGATCCCTTGTTCATTGTTGAAATCGAGACAAGAATGGCATTGCTCTCATTATAACCCAGCCTGGCACCATAGCTAGTCTTTATCTTGGTGTGTTGTCTGGGCCCCTTTAATTTATAGGCCTGAGAAGGTCTTTGCTAAGCCTCTAAAATTTTCTGTAAGAATCTACACCCAAGGATAATGAACTTGCATTCACCTCAATAAAAAGATGGCTGCCAGGATGCCCATATAACAATATATAGAATACCATGTATGGGTCTCATAATTCCTTTTAGCCCCAATATTTCTGACAGCAAATACCTGAATGAGCGATGTTCAGGCCAAACTAATGCTTGGCTGAAACCGTTCACCCATCCCTAGCAGTGCCTGAACACTGTAACCCCTCACAGTTACTCTTGCTGGGCACAGGAACGGGCCCTGCTGTTAAAAATTAGAAACAAAAATTGGAATTACATGTACTTGTCATACAGGTGCAGAAAAATTGGGCCTTGGGTGTTGGTGGTGCCTCAACAATGTAACCTGTTTTATAATTGTTTTTATTTTTTGGGGGGGATTTTTAAAACCTTTTTATTATAGAGTGTGGGATGGAAATATGGTGCTTGGGGTTTATCTCCACTAACACACACTATACACTATATGCCGTGTAAGCAGCCTTATATAGTGTAGGGCGTAGACTTAGCCCCTGAGCCATGACAATCCTGGCTCTGACAGTACATTGTGCTGTGATTGGCCAAAGCATACAGGTCAGGTGCATGCTTTGGCCAATCATCAGCAGCCAAAGCCCTGCAAAATCACAGTGCATTATGGGGCACTTGTTGGCGGGCAAACTTCCCGCCGAGCACCCCAATTGTTCAAATGTTCAGTGTACACACGAACACCCCATGATCGAGTCGTACTTACGTTCGATTCGAACACCGAGCCCATCCCTAGTACTGATGGGCACTGGTAGGCACTGATAAGCAGCAATGATGGGCAAATGTTGGGATTGATGTCCCTTTTACAGAAGCAGGTTATCGGCTTTATTCTTTTGGCCTTTTACCTAGATCTGTGATTTACCGTGTCCAAAGGCATTTTAAGTTCACACTGTAGCCGTCTTTCTGCTATAGTGCAGGTGGGAACAGGTTAAAGACACTGGCATAGTTAGAGGGGCTGCAGGGGGTCACAATTGTGACCCAGCCCAATGCTCCAGGGGGCCTCTGCGGCCCCCCTGTTTTACAACAGGACATACATACATACATGAACCAATCCCCCCCCCCATTTTCCTCCTGCAGCCACTAAAAATCATCTCTTCCTCCTCTCCTTCCTGCAGCTGCAGGAGGAAATGGAGGGGATTGATTCATGTATATGCCACCCTTCCTGTCCAGGCTACTCAATTCTGCTGGATGGGCCCCTGTATGCTCCCCTGGGCCCCCCTGTCTCCCTGGCAGCACTGCCATCTTCCCTCCTCTTGTTGGTTGCTGCAGAGGATGTGTCAGAATGGAGAGCAGGCTAAGAGGCCAGTAAATATGTAGTTTACCAGCCCCTTTCTTTTCTGAAAGAACACAGTAAGTGATCAATACCCAATACCAATGACTCACTCTGCTCATTCAGAACTGAAGCATAGTAAACTGTATGTACTACTTCAGTTTGTGAATGAATAGGAAGCTCTGTACAGAACTTTTCCTGTCCATTTATTCTATGCTGCTGAAGCTGCAGAGATGGAGATTGATGGCTGTGTCCTCAATCTCTTTCCTCTGTTTTAAAAGTGAGATATTAGAGGTCTGTTTAGACCCCTAATATTTCACCAACACCCAAACAGGGCTGCTAACAAAAAAAAAATAAATAAAACTTGTAAAAAATCAAATTGTAAAAACAAAATAAAATGGTAAAAAAATGATATAAAAATAATATAAAAAAAAAAAACCTCTGACGCCATCCACTGCACTACTGACATGTCCACTGTCCTACTGGCACTGTTCACTGCCCCATTGACAATGTTCATTGCTCTGCTGACCTTTCCACTTTTAAGGTAGGCTAAGTTTATATTTTTATAGTAACATTTGTTTTATTTTAGGTTTTCCTTCTATGTTGTTTGGGTAAATCTCCACCTCTCAAAGAGTGTCTACCCCTGCTCCAGGGTATTCAAAAAAATTGGAGAGGTATGACAAAATGTGGACAGTTTCTCCAAAAGCTTTTGAATTACCCTTTCAATATGTAAATAAAGATCTGAAATAACTCTGTAGCCACTGGGAGGATCTTGGCGTGCGGGTGGTAATGGGGACCCCAGACCAAATCTGCATTAGGGCCCACAAGCTTCGAAATTACGGCTCTGCTTAATGACCATTAGAAAAAATTATTATCTCAGATTTGCACTGTGATAAGAGCTTCATTGTACCTATTATGCAACCTTTCTATGTGTCTTCCAGTTTATGAAGGTCAGTCAATGAGAAATGAGATCACCCGGTGGAAGCAGCTGTGGATGAATTGCTCCCAGTCATCTACAGGTATGTTTATGTGTACTAAATACAGCCCAGGAGATTATCGGACCCTCCACTAAGTTCATATAGGGGATTATTTTCCAGAATTACAAATCATCTAGGACAAATCCGAACTAGAACTATTGAAGAAAAATGTGAGATGTATAATGCAATTAACATTTATGTATTTAAAAAGGGATTTACTATATGTACTACACAAAAATATTTTTGTTTTTTTATAGAGCCAAAAAGATTTAAATTTTTTTTTTTTATCAGAAAAATAAAAAATATTGCATAAAAAAATGAGTTTTTTTTTTTTTTTTAAATCCAGCCAGCAGGTAAAGCTTTGGGCTCCATTTCACATATTTTCCTCCTGTCTCTGTACCACATGCTATAAAAATATGCAGCTTACAGTGCTTAATAGCTTAAAGCGTAACTCCACTTTTGTTGAGAGAAAAAAAACATTCCCATCTGGGTGATCTCTGCACATTGCAAGGATTATAACAAGCTTTGTTGCAGATTCCTACCTTTTTGTTATTCTGAATAAATCCCTGTGTATTTCTCTGTGGAAATGTTGGAAAATGAATCTAATGGGGCGGTTTCATAATTATCAATTAGCTGTATCTTAGTGCAGACTTCTGGGAGCCAATCACACAAGCAGGAAATTATGTTTCGGCGGGGGGGGGGGGGGGGGGTACACATTCTGTGTACAGAACAACTCCAGGTAGCTATATTGCATTTTTAGAAAATTAAAGCGGCTGCAGATTCGAAAGGAAAGGTAATTTTTTAATAACATTCAATTACAATTTGACTTGTGTTGCAATTGTATACGCTATATTATTATTTCTTTATTTACTATTTTTTTCCCCAACAAAAGTGGAGTTACCCTTTGGGCTGAAATTTACACACAATAAATTGGGGAGCACCGCAAAGCACATCCCTATGTTGAGGGCAAGCGGCCTGTTATGGTTCAGGAGGGGGGGCACTCACTCGCCCCCATCCTTTCCTGGCCTGCCAGGCTGCATGCTCGGATAAGGATCTGGTATGGATTTTGGGGAGGACCCCACTCTGTTTTTTTTTTTTAATTCTGGAGTTTCTCTTAAAATATATACCAGACCCAAATGGCCTGGCATGGATTTGGGGGGGGCATGCCGTTTTTTCTTTTTAATTTTGGTAAGGAGTTGCCCTTAAAAGCCATACCAGACCCAAAGGTTCCCTACCAAGCAGTTTTTACCCCAATTTTTTCAATTAATATATTTTTTTCTACTATTTTTTTTTAATTCATCTCTCAGCAGGGAAGCCTTAACAACTCATTGACATCCCGCTAAGTGCCGAGAAAGTTCAAATGTTAGGCAAATACCTGAATGGGTGATGTTCAGGCCAAAATAATGCTCAGCTCAAACCGTTCCCCCGTACCTAGTAGTGCCTGAACACTGTAACCCCTCACAGTTACTCTTGCTGGGCGCAGGAACGGGTCCTGCTGTTACAAATTAGAAACAAAAATTTTAATTAAATGCGCTTGTCATACAGGTGCAGAAAAATTGGGCCTTGGGTGTTGGTGGTGCCTGAACACCGTAACCTGTTTTATTATTGTTTTTATTTTTGGGGGGAATTTTTATAACTTTTTTTATTATAGAGTGTGGGAAGGGAATATGGTGCTTGGGTGCAATAATTGTTATTATAGTATAGTCAAAAGAAAAAGGGAACCACTGCTGACGCAGAGGTGGAATGCTTGCAATCCAGAATGGAGGAACAACAATAATGCCCTAAATAGTTTTTGTGCTGCTGTAAAAAAATAAAACACTGCTGGCACAGAAAGAGGAACACCTGCGACGCAGAAGGGGGCACAGCAATTATGCCCTATATATTATTAGTGCTGCTGTGCCAAAAAAAAAAAAAATTAAAAAGAAAAAAGAAAACCCACTGCTGACGCAGAAGGAATAGCCCCGGGGGCGTGGTTTGGAAATGGCGCCATGAGGACACACACCACGGAGCTCCGTGTTCCCTAACAGCGTTTCAGCCCTTTACAGCCAGCGATACTCACCCTTTCTCCCATGCTCTGCAGTGTGAAGTCTCCGGGACCTAGAGTAGGAAGACGCAGACCGGACATCTTGGCATACTTCCTACGGTGATCCCCCCTGCAGGCGAGCGCCGTGGTTCAGCCCAAGATGGTGCCGACACACCCGACGGCGACAGGACCTGCTACACTCAGGAGGAATGGGAAGAACAATAGCCAGAAGGAGGCACAAGATCTCTGGCAAGGGAGCCCATCTCATCAGACACCAGCACTGAGATCTCCATCGGCAGATATCCCGGATTCCCTGGCTCCATCAGCTCAGCCGCAACAGCTCCATACTCCTGAAAGGAGGGAGATTCTTTCACTCATACCCACTAAACAGGACTTTAGAGAGATGGCGGCATCCTTAGTAAGTACTCTCTCACAAGAGATTAATTCCATTAAGCATCAGATAGACCGTATGGAAAATAGAGTAGAAGCTGTGGAGACAGGACATACCTCATTGACCTCAAGGGTGGCTGAATTGGAGACTTCCCAGTTAATATTTCATAAACAGTTAACTGTACTCCAACTCCAACAGGATGATGGGGAAAATCGCAGCCGACGAAACAATGTCCGTCTGTGGGGTCTTCCGGAGGTAATTCAGGGCCCTGACCTGAAGGATAAGACAATTGCTCTACTCAGTGAGCTCCTGGAGCAACCTCCCACAGAGGCCATTGAGCTAGACCGGGTCCACAGGGTTCAGACACCACGTAGTATGGGGGTGGATCACCCACGAGATGTATTAGCGAGGATACATTTTTTCTCTCTCAAAGAAGAGATTATGAAAAAAGCCTGGACCAGGGGCCCATTAGACTTTGAGGGGTCCACTATACGTCTGTTACCAGACTTATCCTACCGCACCCTAAGGATGAGGGCTCTCTTGAAGCCATCCGTACTGCTGGTGCCGCTGGTGCCACCTATCATTGGGGACATCCCTTTCATTTAGTGGTCTTGAGAGGTGGCGCTTCATATGCTTTACGCTGGCCGGATCAATTACCTGAACTTTTTGCCTTTTGGAAATTCCTCCCATTTCTGTTCCTGACTGGCTAGAAAATCACTGGCAACAGAATTATAGGAGGCCAGGATTACAGCATTTAAGGGGGTGCCGTTCTAGGTCAGCTATCTATGGAGATACACAGGATTTGCCTGTCACTGCAAAAAAGTAAAAACCGATAAATATGACCCCTTTTGTGCCTAGCCTATGATGTTATTCCCTCAGTGCATTTTTTTTTTTTTTTGGGGATCCGAGCAGTGACGTGGGTATAGAGTCATCTACCCCTTCCTGCCCATGATTGCTAAATGGAACATAGGATTTTTCCATGATTTCCTTAGCTGATAATTGTTTTCATGGGTTTCTCATTACTATTCTGTAAATCTCTAAGATCGGGACTCTACAGAGAGAAGGGTGGGTTATTAGCTATTCCCCTAGGAGAGGAGACCCCTACGAGTGGACACAGGGGAGGAATTGGACTGTATTCCATATGAGACTATCACAGCGGACTCCCATAGAGGATACATATAGATAAATGTATACGGTTATTTCTTATGTTGATATATGTCACTGAAACTGTTATTTCTCTAAAAAAAAAAAATATTCTCCCTTTCCTTCTTTATTTTTTTTTTCTTCTTTTTTCTCGAATCTCCTCTTCTTTCCATATATTGGGCTGTCACCTATGGGTCACAAATCCATATATCTTTATTCCCTCTTGTTTATTTTTGTTTTTTCCTCCGGAGCTTTTTTCCTTCCACTCCCCCGCATTAGGACGCGCAAGGTTAGATTTTTGACCAATATTTCGAAAATTACACTGATATATTTTTTTTATTTTTCTTTTGAGATTATATCTCTTTTTTTCCTTATAATAAAATATATATTTTTTTTCTCCTGGGCCGGGCCGGGAACACTAAGTGTGATATGGCTACTCCAACTAGGGGTTGGGCGTCTGACCTTAAATTGACCTCGCTAAATGTAAGAGGATTGTCCACTCCAGAGAAGCGATCACGATTGCTATCTGACATCTGGCGCAGCCATACACATGTTACTTTTTTCAGGAAACTTATTTTAAGATTGACTCAGTCCCCAAATTATTTAACAGAAATTTTCCATGGGCATACCATGCCCCCTTGCCTATACCAAAGTCCAAAGGTGTAAGTATTGTTATAGCTAAAGGGGTCCCTTGGACTTTTGTGGCTATGCAACCAGATCCTCAGGGTAGATACTTATTGGTGAAGGGAACTATAGGTCACATGACAGTTACTCTCGTGAATGTATATTTCCCCAATACTAATCATTTATCCTTTCTACAGTCGCTAACCCCAATTATTATGGATCTCTGTGAAGGCCATTTTATTGTAGGTGGAGACCTCAATTTTGCTTAAGAGCCCCTTATTGATACCTCACGTGGATCATCTCATCTCTCTTATGCACGGTTGAGTAGACTCAAAAGAGAACTCTCCCTGGTAGATCCGTGGCAAATTATGCATCCAGGTAAGAAAGATTACACATATTATTCTGCCACTCATAATACTTACTCAAGAATAGACCATTTCTTGATCCCTCAGGGCGACCTATCCTTGATCTCCTCTTCTCAAATTGACTCCTTCTCCTTCTCGGATCATTCACCTATTCATATATTAATCGACTGGGACTCTGGACCACAGAAACTACCAACTTGGAGACTGAAGGAATTTCTATTACAGTCACCCGCGGCTCGTGCCGAAATCGATGCAGCATTGTCCGTGTTCTTTACAGAGAACACAGACCCTTCAATATCTCCCTCGGTTATTTGGGAAGCCCACAAATGTGTCATACGCGGGGTCCTGATGTGGCTTGGTTCCCGCCGCAAATGAGAAAAGGAGAAAGAGATCGTAGCGCTTTTAGCACATATTTCAACTTTAAGCTCTGCGCATAAACAGTCGTTGGCGATGGAGCACCTGTTGCCCCTTACCAGGGCACGGGAAGAGTTATATAATTTATTATTCCAGAAGACAGTACGGAGCTTGATGTTGATCAGACAACATTATTACGAATTCTCAGATAAACCCGGGACAATGTTGGCTCGAGCTGTGCGGGATCCCCAGAAGCGCACAGTGATCACCCATATACAGTCTGCAAGTGGCCATAAAGTATATTCGTCAGCGGAGATTGCTGATGAATTTGGTAGTTTTTATCAAACCTTATATAATCTTTCTCCCACGGGTTCATCCCTAAGTCCTCGTGATGGCCTCAATGAGGAGACTCTGTATATCCGATCCTCGGGTATGCCCTCCCTAACGATAGAACAAGCTGCTGCCTTGGAGGGGCAAATATCGGAGGAGGAGCTGACCACAGCCCTAACACAGTCTAAGCCTCGCAAGGCACCGGGCCCAGATGGCTTTACCTTGCCATATTATCAACAATTTATGTCGCGACTGAAAACTCCCCTACTGTCCCATTATAATAACATCAGAGGGGGTGGATCTATGCCCATATATTCTCTACGGGCCTATATCACCCTTATAAGGAGGGAAAAGACCCGTCGGCTTGTGGGAGCTATCGTCCTATTTCTTTGCTCAATGCTGATCTCAAGCTATTTGCTAAAATCCTTGCAAATCGACTTATACTGCACATTCCCCAGTTAATACATTTGGATCAAGTAGGTTTTATACCATCTAGAGAGGCTAAAGACAACACGATCCGGTGGATCTTATACATAGTGCCCGTTCCTTACGATGTCCGATGATGCTCCTTTCTACAGATGCCGAAAAGGCCTTCGACAGGGTGGCCTGGGATTTTATCAGGGCCATCAGAGCCGGTACAAGGCGGGGGCGAAAGGGGCGGGTGCCCTGGGCGGAACAATTTATTGGAGGGAGGGGGGCGCAGTGAAGTGCACTTCTAAAAAGGACAACTGTGTGTGATTGCTGTACCTCCTGCAACGATGTGCCGAGTGCGCTCTTGCACTCGGCACAAGCCTTAGAGCAGTCCAGCCTTTCATCCTTTCATTTCAGATCAGTCAGAGAGCCGCTGCGCTAACACTTCCCCCCTCCCTCCCCCACAAACAGGAGAGTAGACAGAGCTCCTTCTGCTGCTGCTCCTCCTCCCGCCCTCCCCTCCTGTGCTTGCCCCGCCCACACTCCCCGACAGTTTTCTGCCTGACTGCATCAGAGAAGATGTGTGGGCGGGAAGATTGAACAGTAAGCACCAGAAGAGGAAAGATGCAGTCTGATCCATTCATCCATCCCATCCATCCCATCCATCCACTCCCTCCACTCCCTCCCTTCTGCTTCCCAGTGAGTACTCTGATGTAACTCCCTCCCTTACTCTCTCCCTCCCCCCCTCCCTCTCTCTCTCTCTCTCTCTCTCCCTCTCCCTCTCTCTCTCTCTTTATCTCTCTCTCTCTCCCCTTCTCTCTCCCTCCCTCTCTCTCCCTCCCTCCCTCTCTCTCCCCTTCTCTCTCCCTCCCTCTCTCTCCCTCCCTCCCTCTCTCTCCCCTTCTCTCTCTCTCCCTCTTTCTCCCCCTCTCTCTCCCCTTCTCTCTCCCCTTCTCTCTCCCTCCCTCCCTCCCTCCCCTCTCTCCCTCTCTCTCTCCCTCTCTCCCTCTCTCTCTCCCTCTCTCTCTCTCTCTCCCCTTCTCTCTCTCTCTCCCTCTTTTTCCCTCCCTCTCCCCTCTCTCTCCCCTTCTCTCTCCCTCCCTCTCTCTCCCTCCCTCCCTCTCTCTCTCTCTCTCTCTCTCTCTCCCCTCTCTCCTCTCTCTCTCTCCCTCTCTCTCTCTCTCTCTCTCTCTCTCTCTCTCTCTCTCCCTCTCTCTCTCCCCCCCCTCTCTCTCTCTCTCTCTCTCTCTCTCTCTCCCCTTCTCTCTCTCTCTCCCTCTTTCTCCCTCCCTCTCCCCCTCTCTCTCCCCTTCTCTCTCCCTCCCTCTCTCTCCCTTCTCTCTCCCTCCCTCTCTCTCCCCTTCTCTCTCCCTCCCTCTCTCTCCCCTTCTCTCTCCCTCCCTCTCTCTCTCTCTCTCTCTCTCTCTCTCTCTCTTCTCTCTCTCTCTCTCTCTCTCTCTCCCCTTCTCTCTCTCTCTCCCCTTCTCTCTCTCTCTCTGTCTCCCTCTTTCTCCCTCCCTCTCCCCCTCTCTCTCCCCTTCTCTCTCCCTCCCTCTCTCTCCCTCCTCTCTCTCCCCTTCTCTCCTCCCTCCCTCTCTCCCTCCCTCTCTCCCTCTCTCTTTCTCTCTCTCTCTCTCCCTCCCTCTCTTTCTCTCTCTCTCCCTCCCTCCCTCCCTCTCTCCCCCTCCTCTCTCTCTCTCTTTCTCTCTCTCCTCCCTCCTCTCCTCTCTCTCTCTCTCTCTCTCTCTCTCTCTCTCTCTCTCTCTCTCTCTCTCTCTCTCTCTCTCCCCCTCCCTCTCTTTCTCTCTCTCTCTCTCTCTCTCCCTTCCTCTCTCTCCCCTTCCTCCTCTCTCCCCCCCACCTCTCTCCCCTCTCTCTCCCCCCTCTCTCTCCCTTCACCTCTCTCTCCCCCCTCTCTATCATTTTAATTTCTGTAACATGCAGCATGAGGGGGTTAATGTATTGTCCCTGATACATCAGTAACACTGACACTGGTGCCACTAATGCAGCCATCAAAGGGGTTAATTAACTGCCACTGGTCATTAATGTATCAGTGACCAGCGCAATACATTAACCCCCCTCATGTTGCATAATACAAATTGAGTCAAACACCAGTGATAAACACAAAGTACCAATGTGACCGGTACCATGGTGACATCAGCACATCACTCCGTCAGCTGACGTCACGGCGCTTCTCGAATCCCGGAAGGCAGACATCCCAACCTGCAAAAACTCATTTCAGGGAGGTGGTACTGGCCTGGTCACTGGTACTGGCCTGGTCACTGGTGCTGGTCTGGTCACTGGTGCTGGTACTGGTCTGGTCACTGGTGCTGGTACTGGTCTGGTCACTGGGTGCTTGTACTGGCCTGGTCACTGGTGCTGGTACTGGCCTGGTCACTGGTGCTGGTACTGGCCTGGTCACTGGTGCTGGTACTGGTCTGGTCACTGGTGCTGGTACTGGTCACTGGTGCTGGTACTGGCCTGGTCACTGGTGCTGGTACTGGTGCTGGTCTGGTCACTGGTGCTGGTACTGGTGACTGGTGCTGGTACTGGCCTGGTCACTGGTACTGGCCTGGTCACTGGTGCTGGTACTGGCCTGGTCACTGGTGCTTGTACTGGTGCTGGCCTGGTCACTGGTGCTGGTACTGGCCTGGTCACTGGTGCTGGTACTGGCCTGGTCACTGGTGCTGGTACTGGCCTGGTCACTGGTGCTGGTCTGGTCACTGGTGCTGGTACTGGCCCTTGTCACTGGTGCTGGTACTGGTCTGGTCACTGGTGCTGGTACTGGCCTGGTCACTGGTGCTGGTACTGGTGCTGGTCTGGTCACTGGTGCTGGTACTGGTCACTGGTGCTGGTACTGGCCTGGTCACTGGTGCTGGTACTGGTCTGGTCACTGGTGCTGGTACTGGCCTGGTCACTGGTACTGGCCTGGTCACTGGTGCTGGTCTGGTCACTGGTGCTGGTACTGGCTTGGTCACTGGTGCTGGTACTGGCCTGGTCACTGGTGCTGGTCTGGTCACTGGTGCTGGTACTGGCCTGGTCACTGGTGCTGGTCTGGTCACTGGTGCTGGTACTGGCCTGGTCACTGGTGCTGGTACTGGTGCTGGTCTGGTCACTGGTGCTGGTCTCTGGTGCTGGTACTGGCCTGGTCACTGGTGCTGGTCTGGTCACTGGTGCTGGTACTGGCCTGGTCACTGGTGCTGGTCTGGTCACTGGCCTGGTCACTTGTACTGGTGCTGGTCTGGTCACTGGTGCTGGTACTGGCCTGGTCACTGGTGCTGGTCTGGTCACTGGTGCTGGTACTGGCCTGGTCACTGGTGCTGGTCTGGTCACTGGTGCTGGTACTGGCCTGGTCACTGGTGCTGGCCTGGTCACTGGTGCTGGTACTGGCCTGGTCACTGGTGCTGGTACTGGCCTGGTCACTGGTGCTGGTCTGGTCACTGGTGCTGGTACTGGCCTGGTCACTGGTGCTGGTCTGGTCACTGGTGCTGGTACTGGCCTGGTCACTGGTGCTGGTGCTGGTACTGGCCTGGTCACTGGTGCTGGTGCTGGTCTGGTCACTGGTGCTGGTACTTGCCTGGTCACTGGTGCTGGTCTTGTCACTGGTGCTGGTACTGGCCTGGTCACTGGTGCTGGTACTTGCCTGGTCACTGGTGCTGGTACTTGCCTGGTCACTGGTGCTGGTACTGGCCTGGTCACTGGTGCTAGTACTGGTGCTGGTCACTGGTGCTGGTACTGGTACTGGTGCTGGTACTGGTGCTGGTACTGGTGCTGGTACTGGCCTGGTCACTGGTGCTGGTACTGGCCTGGTCACTGGTGCTGGTACTGGCCTGGTCACTGGTGCTGGTACTGGCCTGGTCACTGGTGCTAGTACTGGTGCTGGTACTGGCCTGGTCACTGGTGCTGGTACTGGCCTGGTCACTGGTGCTGGTACTGGTGCTGGTCACTGGTGCTGGTACTGGTCACTGATGCTGGTACTGGTCACTGGTGCTGGTACTGGTGCTGGTACTGGCCTGGTCACTGGTGCTGGTCACTGGTGCTGGTACTGGTCACTGGTGCTGGTACTGGCCTGGTCACTGGTGCTGGTCACTGGTGCTGGTACTGGTGCTGGTGCTGGTCACTGGTGCTGGTACTGGCGCTGGTCATAGGTGCTGGTCATTTGCTGGTACTGGTCTCAGGGCATGGCTCTCTGGTGCTGCTCTCAGGTTAGGTCACAGTGTCTGTCACAGAGTGGGGTGTCACGATGATTGGTCCCCCCGCGTGCCAAAATGCCTCCTGGAGTAGACGATGTGGCTGTAGTAGAGAGCAAAGCCTCTGCTTGCTCTCTGCAGCTCCTTCCACAGACGGAGTGGATGACTCATATCACTCCGCCTGTGAGCCGGTCCTACTTCGGCTCTGTGCAGGCTTGCTGGCACACTCTTCTGCCTGCATCGATGAGTCATCTGACTCACACACAGACAGAGCCGGGATATTGCCCTGAGCTCGCGGGTGTCCGTGAGCTCAGGGCGGAAAGCGGGAGTCTCCCGCGACTTGCGGGAGACTTGGGATGTCTGCGGAAGGACAGGTAGCTGCGATTAGCCAGCTGGCTTGTTTTGATCCTAATGAAATGACACGTTCTTCTAGCTATAAGTGCAATATTTTATACCTTAAATACATTTTTTAAAGATTTTTAGACTACTACTAGCGAGACTTTTGTATTTTGGGGACCATCTGTGTATTTGTTTCCTGGACGGTGGGTCCATTTGCCATAAGAGGTTCCTGGGACAGTTAACCACTTGTATACCGGGCATACTTCGGCACTCTGTAAGAACGCTGAACTGCGGGGGGGTGGGGGGTTTGGGGGGGCGCAGTTTGCCATCTTCGCCCTGGGCACCATATGACCTTGTCCCAGCACTGAGGGCCATCCTGTCACATATTGGTCTAGGGACTTGGATGATGACCTGTATCATGGCCCTGTATTCAACACCTACCGCGGCGGTACGGATCAACGGATGGAGATCACATTTTTTTTATATCTGCAACGGCACCCGACAAGGCTGCCCGTTATCCCCCTTGATTTTTGTGTTAGCTCTCGAACCTTTCTTTTGTAGGATACGTGGAAACATTGATATTATGGGGCTCCAAGTAGCCGAAGTTCATCACAAAGTAGCTGCATATGCAGATGATTTGATTTTTAAATTGTAATTTTTTTTTTTTTAAACATTCATTTTTATTGAAGGAATTTCCAGTATACAGAGGAACAACGTGTTATTGAACATAATATACACAGGAAGTCTATCTGAACATACATATTTACATCCATGAAACAGATATATAAAAACATAAACAACAGAAATGGAGGTCTGTGTACAACCTCACATAACAAACTTAGAGTGTAAGCAAATACGATTAAATACCTGTGCTAGGCAGAGCTAAATGAAAAGGGCAATTCGCCCAAGTCTGGATGTATCAGACATGACATAGCAATACCTGTCCCCCCTATTGGGAACATACTGCGGACAGGCATGCCGGAGAGACTCAGCTGGGGAGGTGGGTTGCCACCACCCACCCCCTCAGTCCAGACTCAATATACAAGGCATAGAGTAAACTTAGCAGAATCTTCAAAATAAGTAGGTGAACAGACGCACCATAAGGTCAACTGAACGTATCGCTAAATTATCCAATGTCTAAGTAAGGCGCTAGGATGTACTTGGGGGGAGGGGGAGGAGGGGGAGGGGAAGGGGCACCAGATTACATATTAAGCAAGAAGAGGAAGATCCACTGCTATAGTCCTGATAATAAACATTCCAACTTGTACTTAGTTAAAGCAAACATTCATTCAACGTCAGGGGATACTGTAAGCCAATTGTGCAGATGATTTCATTTTTTTTGTGACAAATCCTGAGAAATCATTACCATATATTCTAGATGCACTTCGAGCATATGGAAACATCTCTCATTATAAGATAAATCTGTCTAAATCTGCAGCTCTGAATATCTCTGTATCCTCGGACTCCTAGAAATCTTTACGATCTTCTTTCTTGTTTCATTGGGCCAGTAACTCACTAGTATATTTAGGGGTACGCATTATGGCAGATCCTGAGGATCTGTATGTAGCGAATTATATCCCCCTCCTAGGGACTCTTCATTCAGATATACGTAGGCAATCATTTACACTAACGTGGTTTGGCCGCTGCAATGCATTAAAAATGAATGCATTGTCACGCATACTTTATGTCCCACAGGCCTTGCCAATAGCGGTGCACACAATTTTTTTTTCAGATAAGATCGCTGTTTCGGTCCTTTGTATGGGCTACTAGATCCCCTCGGGTTGGAATGTGAATTCTTTCCCTTCCCAAGGCGAAGGGAGGGGGGGGGGGGGTAGGTCTTCCGGACCTTCTACGATACTACAGGGTCTCTCATCTTATGCGAGTCCTGGATTGGCACTGCAATGCTTCCACCAAACAGTGGGTGACACTGGAAAATAAGATCATAGACCGCCCGTTACCTATGGCTCCTTGGACTCCATTGCCAATGACTGACTTGTTGTACTCTCACCCAACGATTGGGTTCACGTTACGTGAATCGCGGAGGATACATCACCCATTGGTAACACCCTTGATTTCCCCCATGACCCCCCTTGTGGGCAATCCGGAAATTGGACCCTCTTAGCATTTACCAGATTAAACATTTTTTTCTCTTTATTTACAGAGGCTAGGTTACAATCCACGGCCATTGTCTCCATTTGAGACTCTATGCAGAGGGGGTAAACCTATCCCACACGCGCTGTCATATTTTTATTCTTAAACAAGCAAAAAGTTGGGGGAGCAAACCCTGAACATGTATTACTAAAGCTGGTGCAGCTATGAACCAAGTGACATGTATATTAAAAAAAGAATAGCGCACACATGCAAAAGAAATGACTTTCAAATATGAAGACAATCCATAAATAAAAATGGGGATTTGGTCCCACCATATGGCCATATCATGCTCAAGCCCACCACTACGTCAAAGTACCCCATTATCAGTGGGTCCTACACTATCCATAAAAAAAGGATGAATCCAGCCTCTCTAACCCTTGGAGACAACACTCCTTGCTGGGAGGGATGTGCTACTGCACTACAAGAGACAACACTCCTTGCTGAGAGAGATGTGCTACTGCACTACAAGAGACTCCTCCTATATCTACTTGATAGTGGACTCTGATAGAGTACAGGTGTGTGTGGGGGGTGGGGTGGGGTGCTCAACCCCAGAAGTCTGGTCAGACTGAATACATAATAAACAAGCAAAAAGTTGGGGGAGCAAACCCTGAACATGTATTACTAAAGCTGGTGCAGCTATGAACCAAGTGACATGTATATTAAAAAAAGAATAGCGCAGGGTTTGTTCAGGGTTTGCTCCCCCAACTTTTTGCTTGTTTATTATGTATTCGGTCTGACCAGACTTCTGAGGTTGAGCATCCCACCCCCCACACACACCTGTACTCTCAGAGTCCACTATCAAGTAGATATAGGAGGAGTCTCTTGTAGTGCAGTAGCACATCTCTCCCAGCAAGGAGTGTTGTCTCCAAGGGTTAGAAAGGCTGGATTCATCCTTTTTTTATGGATAGTGTAGGACCCACTGATAATGGGGTACTTTGACGTAGTGGTGGGCTTGAGCACGATATGGCCATATGGTGGGACCAAATCCCCATTTTTATTTTTGGATTGTCTTCATATTTGATAGTCCTTTCTTTTGCATGTGTGCGCTATTCTTTTTTAATATATTTTTATTCTTTACTGGCAGAAACACCAGATGGAACGACCCCTACCTTTTATCCGTCAATGGGAACGAGATTTCGATGTTGCCTTTACCCCTCAGCAAATTAATAAGATACTATAAAATCCTTACCCGGTGGTACAGAGTCCCGGCGATTATACATAAAATGGATGCAAAGTGTCCTGACCGGTGTTGGAGATGCGATGCTGAAGGAGGCTCGATGTTACACATTTTTTGGGCATGCCCTCTACTGAGGGATTTCTGGAAAGAGGTCGCCTTGGTGATCAGGAAGCTTACTGCGGTCAAAGTAAGAGATGACCCTGCATTGTGCTTGTTGCACCTTACGAAGAGGTCAATTCGGAAATATAGGAAGTAATTGATGATCCATTTGCTTAATGCTGCGAAAGCCTGTATTCCAGCTATGGGGAGGCAGACTTGTTCCCCTACTCTGAAATTGTGGTTTTCTAAAGTAAATGAAATACATCGAATGGAAATACTAACGGCTACCCTTACAAACACTGAAGAGCAAACACAGATGCGCTGGCAGCCGCGGTTGCACTTCATATGTAGAGATGACTATCTACGGGTTGTTAATTAGGTCAACACGACTCTTATAGGATATTCGGGGGGAGCCTGTCTGGGTGTCCCCGGCTCGGCCGGGGGGGACTAGGAAATTGTTTTTTTTTATTATTTTTTTTTTAATCGCAGTATATCAGTGTATTTGTAGACGCTCTTAGAGGGCGATATCAATGGGCTAATGGGTGCACTCTGTGGGGCTGAGGGCCGTTCCCTAAACCTTCCCCACTTATATATATATATATATATATATATATATATATATATATATATATGTATATATATTTTTTTTTTTAGGTCCGTATGCCCCCCCCGATTGCACCTTATCCCTCTCTGATGTCTTTGGGATTACAAGAATTATGTCCTTGGGTTTTTTTTTTTTCTCGGCACTTTGACTCACAGAGCTCACATTGATAATTTTTTAGGAGTCAATTGCACATGATATCACTTAGATCAATAACAAAGATTTGGGAGGGACATTTTTATATATCCCTCCCCTTACGTGGGGTTTCCTTTTTTTTTTGTGTTCTTATTATTTCTCTTACAATATCCTATTATTATCGAAACAGTAAATATCTTACACATAACTTTTTCATGGAGTATTTATACATCCCGATTGGTGGATCACTTGAATTATTTTTTTAAAACTAATAACCCCCTTTTTTTTTTCTCTTGGACATTTTAGATTGTGTGGCAATGCATTTACTCTCTTTTTTTTCCCCTCTTTTTCTTTTCCACTAAAGTTGGCTGTTTTATTGAATCACATGAAGGATTTTGCACACTTTTTTTTTTTTTTCACGAATTGATTAATATATGTATAAATGTAGAAAGGTTCTTGTTTTATAGGACATCTGAAAGAGATGCTTGTTATGTATGACTTGGAAAATAATAAAAAATGTTTTAAATTAAAGAAGGAATAGCCCCTGTGACACAGAAAGAGGAACAGCAATTATGCCCTAAATATTATTAGTGCTGCTGCGCTACAAAAAAAAAGAAAACCACTGCTGACGCAGAAGGAATAGCACCTGTGACACAGATGGGGAGCACTAATAATGCAGCAACAGAATCTGATGCTGTAAAAAATATATATATATCAATGGAAAAAAAAATGGGATCACTGGGGTGACACATGTTGTACACACCAACACTTCAGTGGCACCACTACACTGTGTTATTCACAAGAATCACAACACTACACTACACTGACTTCACTAAACTGACTGAATACATGATCCACTGACTACCTGCCTAATCTCTACTAACACACATTATACACTACATGCCATGTAAGCAGCCTTATATAGTGTGGGCGTGGACATAGCCTCTGACAGTACATTGTGCTGTGATTGGCAAAAGCATACAGGTCAGGTGCATGCTTTGGCCAATCATCAGCAGCCAAAGCACTGCGAAATCGCAGTGTATTATGGGGAGCTCGTTGGCGGGCAAACTTCCCGCTGAGCGCCCCATTTGTTCATGTGTTCAGCAAACACACGAACACCCGATGATCGAGTGGAACTTACAGTCCCAACATGCGCCCACCATTGCTGCATATCAGTGCCCACCAGTACAGATATGAACCATTTAGTTGAGAGTTTGGTGAAGAATGGCTCCAATAGAGCAGGACAAGGGTATAGGAGGCTCTGGTTCTTCTCGGGGCAACTACCGACTCCAGTCGGAGAAGAGGATTTTGAGAGCTGGCACACTCCATTCTTCCACCGCCTGAGTCAGGCCACTCAGGCGGTGGAAGAATGGAGTGTGCCAGAGGCTGTGAAGAGACAATGGCTTAGTGAGAGCCTTAGGGGACCAGCAGCTGAAGTGATTCATAACATGCGGATGGGCAAGAAACACTGTGTAGCTATGGATTACATTGATGCTTTGTATGCTGTTTCTCGAATTTTAGAGGAGACCCCAGATCTGCTAGATATGTTTAATCACACGCATCAGCAAAAAGGGGAAAGATTGTCTGAATACATCTCTCGAGTGGACAAGATGTTACACCAGATTAGCCTCAAGAAGAGCATAGATACCAAGGATGCTGATCAAGCTCGACTAGATCGGGTGTTACAAGGGGCCTGCCCAAACCATCTGACCATGCTGAAGTTGTTATTGAAAGGAGCTAGAGCCATCCCTACTTATCCAGAACTGATGAGAGAAGTGAGGGAAGAAGAAGCCTTGTTGGAAGAAAAGAGCCAAGGCGGTATAGAGTTACAGGTTGAGCGTCCCGAGACCAAACGGAGTTCCAGTGCTAGTAAAACATTAAAAAGAAGGCAGGGACTCTGTTTGTTCTCCTCCTTCTATGCCCTTAAAACAAAAAGAGTCGCCTGGGTTTGGAAAAAAGACACAGGGGTTCAGTGTATCCTCTCCTCAAAGAAAGAAAAAAAGGACTTTGTCACCATCAACAAAATCAGAGTACAGACAGTGGAATCTCCAGGCAGAAGTACACCAAGCCAAATGGAGGAGCGAACTCCATCATCACGGCTGAACATGGTGTCACCAGCGGGAAGTACACCAAGACCCACAGAGGAACGAGTTCCATTAGCACGAAGGAGACTGTTTATGACTCAGCTTGTGGATGCTCAATCCAGAAGTGTGTCCAAGATACTGATAAGACCTTCTCGTTACAAGTGGAGTGAATTTACACCAAAGCTTTACTCAATACAGGAGCTTAAGAAACATTATTATATCAAGACTTCTATGACAAATACTTGAAACACATCCTTTTGTGAAAGCTGGAAGAGTTGGAGATTTGGGGAATTAGCACTCAAAAGTTCCCATATGATGGATACATACCTATCAAGATAGCCTTTGATCCTTTATTGGCGGGAAAGGCAGAGACTTTTGATACATTAGCTGTGGTTTGTCCCCAGGCCCCAGGGGCGAGACAGAACTCCTTATTGATAGGAACCAAGTCATAATATTTCCTCCCCCATGTGTCCCTTCCCCTGAATTCTCTGTCAAGATCAATGAAAGAACTATTAGTCCTTCCACACATGCCAGGGTGCTAGGGGTAACCCTGGACTCTGCACTGTCCTTTCAGGCCCACATCCAATCCCTGTCCAAATCATGCTGCCTTAACCTCCGCAACATCACTAAAATACTCCCCTTTTTAACCAAATGTAAATAAAATCTGAAATAACTCTGTAGCCACTGGGTGTATCTTGGCGTGCGAGTGGTAATGGGGGCCACAAACCAACTCTGCATTAGAGCCCACAAGCTTCAAAATTACGGCTCTGCTTAACCTTCTTAGCGATATTCCCGAGCGTGGCTCGGGGTTAAATTTCAGAGCCAAAAGCGGTAACCCCGAGCCACACTCGGGGTACCGCCAGAAGCATCGCTGGATCCTGTAAGCAGGGTTACTTACCTTGTCACCGGAATCCAGCGATGTGTCCCGGCATTGTCTAGAGGCGGTTCTTCCTCCCGATCCTCTCCGTGCCCCGGCTTCCGTCTCCTGCGACGTGACGTTCACAGGGGGGTGGAACCGGCGGCAAATTCAAATGTAAAACACACCAAACACACTGATACAATGCAAAATGAAAAAAAAAATCACATTAGTTTGCCTCCCAGTGCCCTTTCCTGCAGTTTTACTATACTTTTTATATATATGTATGTATGTATGTATGTATGTATGTATATATATGTATGTATGTGTGTGTGTGTATATATACATATATATATATATATATATATATATATAATATGTATTTTCTGTATAAGACTACTTTTGAACCTCAAAAAAATCCCCCAAAAATGGGGGGTCGTCTTATACGCCGAGTATAATATCTCCAAGGTAACTTAAGTATAAGTATTACCGGTAGATCATGTAATAGGGGGGTCGTCTTATGCGCCCAGTCGTCTTATACGCCGGAAAATACGGTATATATATATATATACTTTAACTTATTTATAGTTATTTATTATATTATAATTTATGATTTTGTGTTTCAAACTTTATCATACCCGAGATGTTATAAAGAAGAACGCACAGTAAAAAAAAATCATATGTAAATAGTTGATTTGGGCTGCTCATTCTTAAGAATTACATGCAAAATAATGGTACCGCTTTCAGCACCTAAAATCCGAAAGAATCATACCGCCAGGGAGGTTAATGACCATCAGAAATAATTCTTCTCTCGGATTTGCACTGTGATAAGTGATGAACCTTTTAACATGTAAGAGCTTCATTGTACCTATTATGCAAACTTTCTATGTGTCTTCCAGTTTATGAAGGTCAGTCAATGAAAAATGAGATCACCCGGTGGAAGCAGCTGTGGATGAATTGCTCCCAGTCTTCTACAGGTATGTTTATGTGTACTAGATACAGCCCAGAAGATTATCAGACCCTCCACTAAGTTCATATAGGGGATTATTTTCCAGAATTACAAATCATCTAGGACAAATCCGTACTTAGAACTATTGAATAAAAATGTGAGATGTATAATGCAATTAACATTTATGTATTTAAAAAGGGATTTACTATATGTACTAAAAAAATATTTTAGTTTTTTTAAAGAACCAAAAATATATTTACATTTTTTTTAGAATAAAATAGAAAATATTGCATAATTTTTTTTTTAATCCAACCACCAGGTAAAGCTTAAGACTCCATTTCACATATTTCCTCCTGTCTCTGTACCAGATGCTGTAAAAAAATGCAGCTTACAGTGCCTAATAGCTTAAAGCATAACTCCACTTTTGTTGAGAAAAAAACATTCCCCTCTGGGTGATTTCTGTACATTGCAAGAATTATAACAAGCTTTGTTGCAGATTCCTACCTTTTGTTATTCTGAAGAAATCCCTGTGTATTTCTTTGTGCCCCTGTGGGAAAATGAATTATCTGTCAGCTGTGCACCTGCAGGGCACTAATGAGGAAATCTGCTGGGCCTCTTTAGACATGTTTCTATTGGAAGTAGCTCACCAAAAATGTCATTTTTGCTGCAGGGGTTGCCAGAAATCTGACTTGTATGTTAGTGCAGACGTCTGGGAAAATCAGTGAGCCAATCACACAAGCAGAAAATTATGTTTCGGGGGGGGGGGGGGGGGGCGAGGGGAGCATTCTATGGCCATATTGAATTTTTAGAAAATTACAGCGGCTGCAGATTGAAAAGGAAAGGTGACTTTTTTTCAAATTCAATGTTTATTGAGGAGATAAAGGCATACAAGTCATCTATGGCAGTGAAGTGAGATACAGCCAAGTAACAAGAGAACAGCGTAACATGAGGCGTAAAGCATATAAACATAGCCGTATATGAGAAATGATAACATACAATGCATTAAGGTATGTCTCAGGACGGTAGGTTCCCAGACCAACCCACACTCCCTCCGGCATCTGTCACATGGCCGGCACACCGGAGTGTGGGGAGCATCCGACGGGGTCACCAATCCGAGAAACCACAAGAGGTCGTAGTGTCATGCATGCCTTACAAGAACGGGGGAATTTTCCAAAAAGAGAAAAGAGAGAAAAACATGAAAGAAAAAAGAGAACAGGTGAAGGAAGTACAGAGCAAAGAGCAGGAAGAGCTACTGCAGAAGGGGGGGGAAGACGGGAGGAGGGGAGGGGGAGAGGGAAGACAGGACAAACACATGAAGAGAGGACAAAAAAAAAAAAAAAGGGGGGGGGCAGGGGGGCGACTAGGGGAGAAGGCCATCCAGTGTGAGCGGATCAGCTAAGCGACAAGGTCCCGGTATTCCGTGGACGAGCTGAACTCATGCCAATAAAACCAACGCTTGAGGAACCCTTCCCTAGTGCCCCGTTCGGCCGCCACCAGGTCTTCCATCTCATTAATAAACGCAACTTTACGCAACCACATCGCCACGGTAGGAGGGCTTGTTTGCTTCCACAGGAGAGGAATACAGCTCTTTGCTGCTGTCAGCAGTATCGGCAAGATCGACTTCCGATAAGACGCCCTTGGGAAGCTGTGATGGTGAAGAAGGAATAGGGCTGGTTGCAAAGTAAGGGTATGATCTGTGAATTTTTGGATAATACGGAGGACCTCTGACCAAAAAGATTGCAATTTTTTGCAAGACCAAAAGATGTGGAGGAGAGAGCCTACCTCCATACCACATCGCCAGCAAAGATCCGAACAGGAGGGGAACATCTTGCGAAGTTTAACCGGGGTATAGTACCACCTGGTCAAGAGCTTATAACCCATCTCCTGGTATTTAGAGCATGTGGAGGTTTTGAAGGTGAAGAAAAGGATACGTTCCACCTGATAATCCGAAAGGGAAATGTCCAAATCACGCTCCCATCGAGAAATATAGGGGGGCCTGGAGGACTGTCCAGGGGATGTCACGATACGATACAGCAGGGAAATAGCATGGCGCACCAGAGCATCCGACGCACATAGTTCTTCATATGGCGTGAGGCGTCTGGCAAAAGAGATCGCCGGCGGCAGCGATCGGAGAAAATGGGCAAGTTGTACCTTCTGCCAGAACGACAGGGCGGCAAACACGTCCCTCGATAGTAGCGCCTGGCGAGACATCCAACAGTCCCCGCTAAGAAAATGTCTGGCCTGGTAGACCCCGTTGGCCTGCATCCTGCGGAATGCCGGGTCATGGAGGCCCGGGGAGAAATCCGGGTTTCCCACGATCGGGAGCAAGGGGGACGGCAAAGACGCAACGATGCCCTCCTTACAGAGCTTACGGCCCAGTTGCAACGTGGCTCCAACAGTTGGGTGATCCAATACCTCCCTTGATAGGGGGGATGTTCCCCACAGTAGAGACTCCGGGGGAGGTCCCCCGCAAAGCTGTTCAATCCTCACCCACTGTTTCAAGGGGCAATGCAGATGCCAATCCAGAGTCCTGGCCAGATGGCATGCAGCAGAGTACATGATGGCGTCCGGGAAAGCCATACCGCCGCTGAGCTTGGGCATGCGAAGAAATTTCAATGCCAACCGGGGGGGGCCTCGAGTCCACAGGAATTTACGAAATGCCCCATTCACTGCACGGAGGAAGGGCAATGGAATAAGTATCGGAAGGGCCTGAAGCACATAAAGCAAACGGGGCATGACAGTCATTTTAATAATGTTACAGCGCCCAAACCACGAAAACATGCCTTTCTGCCAGCCGTCCAGGTCTTTCCGGATGCGGGCAAGAAGAGGAGGAAAGTTGCATTCGAAGATGCGTTTGGGGCAGTTAGGGAGGGATATGCCCAGGTATGTGATGTGGGAGGAGCTCCACTTGAATGGAAAATCGCCTTTGAGAAGCTGCGACATAGCGGGTGGCATCGCAACCGGGAGGGCCTCCGATTTCTGGAAATTGATTTTGTACGAGGACAGAGTTTCAAACGCCTTAAACTCCCGCATAAGATTCGGTAAAGAGATCAGCGGCCTAGTAAGGAAGAAGAGGAGATCATCCGCATAGGCCGCCACCTTAGGGGCGAACGACGCCGAAAGTGGCAGGCCAGTGACATCGGAGCTCGCTCTGATGGAGCGCAGGAAGGGCTCGAGAGTCAACACAAAAATCAGGGGAGAAAGAGGGCACCCCTGTCTCGTACCGTTCCTGATCTCTAACGGATCAGAGAGGAAGCCATTAACCTTAACACAAGCAGACGGGCGCGAATATATCGCCCTGATCCAGGCCATCATACGCTGTCCCAACCCCACATGCTCCAAGGTTTCCAGGAGGAAGAGCCAATTCACTCGATCGAACGCCTTTTCGGCGTCCGTCGAGAGAAGCAGCATTGGGGTCCCCCGGGAACAGGCCAGGTGAAGGATATCAATCGCTTTCGTGGTATTATCACGAGCCTCCCGAGAGGGTATGAAGCCTACCTGATCGTCATGTATCAACTGTGGGAGGAAGGGGGCTAGACGTGATGCTAAGATTTTCGTAAAAAGCTTCAGATCGATATTGAGGAGCGAGATAGGACGATAATTCTGGCAGAGAAGGGGGTCCTTGCCCTCCTTTGCTATTACCGTGATGTGAGCTCGGAGGGAGTCCAATGGAAAATCTGCACCCAGACCCGCCGCATTATAAGCAGCCAGGAAGTGAGGGGAGAGTACATCCGCAAAGCACTTATAGTATGAGAGCGAATAGCCGCCAGGCCCCGGGGCTTTGCCCCTTTGAGACCCCGCCATCGCGCAGGAAAGTTCGGTCGGCCGAAGCGGTTCGTCCAACTGCTCCAAGGCTGTCGTCGGGAGACACGGGAGGCCCGATGCGCGAATATATTCCTGAATACGTGTCCGAAGAGCATCCTGGGCAGAAGCCGTAGAGTCCGAGGATAGATTGTACAAGGAGGCATAATAGCGGCGAAACACCTCTGCTATACGCTCCGTAGCCTGGACCTTTTGTTGGGAGGGGGAAAGCACAGCAGGGATAAATGCCTGCGCCCTCTGTTGGCGAAGAGCATGTGCCAAGATCTTACCACATTTGTCCCCATGCTCGGAAAGGTGACTTTTAATAGCATTCAATTACAATATGATTTGTGTCGCAATTGTATACACTATATTATTCTTTCTTTATTTATTATTTTTTTCCGCACAAAAGTGGAGTTACCCTTTAAGCTGAAATTTACACACAATAAATAAATCAGAGCTTTGACTCTCCATTATCCAATACCTGGTCTGAGGTTTCAATAAGAGACAGCATGCCTGAAAGCAAGCTTTTTCTTCATTGCTGTCTTCAGATAAACCATAGTGCTCTGGGAATCCCTTCTCATGTATTAGATGTTTATTTGAAAAATAATAAATGTATATATTGTGTATATATAAAACAGTAAAATGAAACTGACCCGCAACAATTACATGTTTCCCTTTAAGCCCCGGTTCACACTAGGCGTTTTTTTGGGCATTTTTTTGGGGTCTTTGGAGGCAGGCAAAACATCTGAACTTCTGTATAGGGGTATATATACACACACACACACACTTATATGTATTTTACACATGCACACATATAGGTGTGATAGAAGCGGAGCCATATGCCTGTTAATTATTTAATTAGCGCAAGCATAGTGTTCTGCTATTTTCACACCTATATATGTGTAGGTGTATATATACATACATGTGTTTGTATATATACCCCTATACACAAGTTCAGGTGTCATGCCTGACTCCAAATATGTCCGCAAAAAAGCCCTATAAACGCCTGCAGCAAAAAGCAGGCTGACCGGCCCCTCCTGCCCCCTCAATTGGCTTTTACTAATGGTTCTGGTTTAATCACGGGCTTTTAACCACTTAAGCCCCGGAAGATTTTACCCCCATTCCGACCAGGGGGTATTTTGCGATTCGGCACTGCGTGACTTTAACGGACAATTGCGCGGTCGTGCGACGCTGTACCTAAACGAATTTGGCGTCCTTTTTTTCCCACAAACAGAGCTTTCTTTTGGTGGTATTTGATCACCTGTGCGATTTTTTGATCACGCGCTATAAACAAAAAAAGAGCGTCAATTTTGCAAAAATAGCAATATTTTTCACATTTTTTTTATATGAAATTCCCCAAAAAAAAAATTTAAAAATCAAAATTTTTTTACTTTTTCTGCCAATTTGTTTTATGCTACCTATGTTTGGTAAAAAAAATCGCAAAAAGCGTATTTTGATTGGTTTGCGCAAAAGTTATCGCGTTTACTAACAAAGGGAAAGATTTCTGTCATTTTTGTTGTTTTTTTTTTTAACGTGTAATGGCGGCGATCTGCGATTTTTTTTTGCGGTACTGCGACATTGGGGCGGACAGATCGGACCCTTGACTGACATTTTTGACACTTTTGGGGTTACCAGTGACATTTCTACAGTAATCAGTGCTATATATATGCACTGTTACTGTAAAAATACACTGGTAGTGAAGGGGTTAACTTTATTTGGGAGGGAGGGGCTGTGTGTATCCCTAGGGGCGTGCTTTCTACTGTGATTGGCTGGGGCTTGAGCTGTATGGACACTGATCAACGGATCTACAAGGATGACCTCATCCAATAAGCTATGACTTCTTCACAGCATTTCTTTAACTGCATTGGAGAAACGGGAGGTCAAGGACTTAGCTGTGCTGTAAGGGGTGCTTAGGTTATAAGACATATATGACAAGCCTATTTTATGCAAGTGAAATGATTATAAATATTAATTGACTCCTACAGAAAGACTTTTGGTATTCATCCATTGCTTTTTGTTTATAGATCAGCTCTGTGATGGGGAAATCATGATCATTGAAATAAAGAAGCAGCTGTGTGTGGCCACCAGTGAGAAACCTGAGGAGGGTAAGTCCTGTTAGATACTGGCCAGGTGACCTTATCAAATAAATAATATTTGAAATGGTGCACAAATTCAAACCTTGGATCCACACAAAGAGGAAATGGGCCTTCAAAGACAAAGGGAATGGGAAGGGGGGGGGGGGTGAATCAGCTCATGATGGCTTGGTATTGTACGTCACATGGTTGGCAGCCATAGCCAGGAAGGTATTTTAAAAGTCTTGTAGTGCCCTCTCTCCATATGTGAAAAATAGGTACATGTAAAAACAATTAGAATGCCAAATATTAGGCCAGGCTCACACTTTTGTGTTTTCCCATGTCTCTTATACCTTCAGACCTTAATACAGATTTCGAAGGTGACTCCCAGGGTGGTAATTTTTCTATCTATTAAACAGAAACAAAGCTCTGCCTAAGATGTAGGCAAAGAGTATACGGGATGGATTGAGGATGGGGTTTGTAGGAAGGAGCTTTACAGTCTGTTATTTAGGATTCTGTATCGGAGGATGAAGACTGTTATTCCAAAGCATGCAATGAAGGGGTGGAGGGGGTTGTAACCACATCCGACTGGGGGACAACAGAGAAGAGGACAGTGTTATTGATGATGCTAATTGAGGCCTATAATTAAGACATACATTGAGCTAACACTGAAAATAAAGCCATGCGATGTATACAGGGAGAAGAGCAGGAGCTGACTGGCAACTTTTGCCCCAGGGGGCAAGTATAACCCAGAGGCCCAGGGTGCAGTGACTGGGCCCCCTCCTGCTCTCCCTCTACCCAGCCCCCCTTCAAGGCTGAGACTCTACTCCAGCAACTCTCTGCTCTCTGGGAGGGTTGGGCTGCACAGTGCCTGCCATACTGATTCCAGGTTTCCAAAGTGGGGGGACGGGGGCTGCAGGGGGAGCCGGGCAGCCCGGTCAGGGCTGACCTGGAAAGGAGATCCTCTGGTGGGCTACAGAGCCAGCCTCTGCTTGGACACAGAATACACCATCCATGCCAGGGGGGCTGCCTGCACTCTGTCCTCACACTCATCCTGCACTTGGTAGGACCCTGGCAAGGACTTTTTACTCTTCTTCGCCAGGAAGCCTTTGGGCGTGTCTGCGGTGACCTGTTTTTACGGGGCATCACAGTGGCCTAGGGGGAAATTGCCCTCCGGCCCAGTCTGCCCCATCTTTTTATTGTTCATCCAGATATTGCTGTACTAAACTAGTTCCCACCACTACGTTTTATCCATAATCTGGTGATTCTGGGATGAGAATCTAGATATTCCACATCAAACTCCCTGGAGTCTCTTATATAATTGTGCAAAAAAATGCCAGCCACCAATCTGATTCAATCCTGACTTAAAAGTAAGTTTTATTTATCATTGTATCCATCAAAATGTTTCAACGCATTTCAAGATTTTTAAAGCTCTGTTTGATCAGGGCTGGAAAATGATAAATGTGAAATCTAGACTGAGCTAATGTATAAACACAAAGAAGAATTCAGATAGGTCTGAAATGTACTTATTCCAGTTAGAGCTTTGGTAGGGGTAGACTTAAATCCTACCCCAATTCATTGATATTAGGGATGGGCCGAACGACCCCCTGTTCGGTTCGTTTAATAACTTTCAAACATCGCAAAAGATCGAAACCGAAAAACGAACCCCATTGAAGTCTATGGAACTCGAACTGTAAAAATCAAAAGTGTCCATTTTGAAGGCTTATATGGAAGTAATTGGGCATACAGTGGTTATGGAAGTCCAGGTATTGTCCTGGGGCACATGTATCAATGAAAAAAAAGGTTGTAAAAACGTAATTTTTAAATGAGCAGTGATTTACTGATGCTTAAAAGTGAAAGCATCAAAATGAGAAATGACTATAAAAATAAAAAAATCTTTTCAATATAGTGCCTGGGGGGTCCCCTTAGTCTACTTGTAAAGTGGCACATCTGTATTGTGTATAGAAGCTGCTGCAGAAATAATTGCATTTATAAAGCCAAAAAAATGCCATTTTCCCTGCAAGCTTTCTTTATTTTGTAACCATCGGCTTGGGGAGCCATTCTCGGCATTCTGTATGATGAGGCCACAAAGTAGTGCACTTGGAACAAGATTAGTGATTTTTTGGATAAATTCTGGTGTCTCTTCTCAGATTTTGGATAAATGTAACAGGTGCAGAAAAATTGCTCTTTGGGCGTCGAAGGTGCCTTCACACCGTAACCCTATAGAGTACTCTTGATAAAAGCAAGAATAATGAATATCAGTTGAATATTATAAAAGTACATGCATATAAAACATTCCTTGAACTTATTCTATTAAGTAGGCAGATATATGCGCTTTATATAATATGATACCATAACATTATTGCTAATACAATCACAACAATGAATAATAATGTTTCCTCAAGCAAATTTTAAATGACCCCAACTAAAAAACTGAAACATCCTGATCCTTGTCCATTGTTGAAATTGAGACAAGAATGACATCACTCTCATTATAACCCAGCCTGGCACCATGGCTGGTCCTTATCTTGGTGTGCTGTCTGGGCCCCTTTAATTTATTGGCCTGAGAAGTGGTTTGCTAAGACTCTAAAATTTTCTGTAAGAATCTTCACCCCAGGATAATGAACTTACATTCACCTCATGACAAAGATGGCTGCCTGGATGCCCATATTACAAATATGTAAAATAATATGTATGGGTCTCATATGATTCCTTTAAGCCCTTATAGTCCTGACATAACCCCCCCTCCCCCCCCCCCCTTTACCCTAGTATTCAGGTGAGCAACCTTAGACATATCTGAGAAAAAGGTCAGAAGAAATGTCTTGTCCTCTTTCAAAAAAAATAAGAGTTCATATTAGAATTGTTCATGATTTTTATGTAATTCTGTAGAACGCAAAATCAGTTCCGAATGCAATTCTGTAGTAACTATAATATTGTTAACTATGTCCTCCAATTTTTCCATATTAGTCTTTTGAATTTCAATTTCTTGGTATAGATACTCAATATTTTCCTTCAAATCTCCTACTTCAGCTTGTAAAGTCTTTATGGAGACAGAATTGACTGCTGAGGTGGTGGTGGCCACCACCATCCCAAGCGTAGTGAAAACAATGCTAACAATCAGGAACCCGATGAATCTCTTTGGACGTTCATTCTTAGACGTTGGTTGGATAATGAATGGTTTCCTTGCATGTTCTAAAGCGTCTCACACCCTAGTCTGAGCTCTGCTCACATGTGCAATATACCATTCTTGCATCTCCTCCAACTGAAAATGAGATATATTTTAATTCCTTTCAATGTATATCTTTGGATCCAAACTCACAAAGACCTTCTGAAACAAAATCTTCCTTTCCGTTAATAAGAATCCTGGAGCATCTTGCAGCATGACTCCTGATGAAGGACCCGACTCAATGATAGGTTCAGTCCTGAGCTGGGCACCAAGGATTAATACAACCCACCCGATCGCAGCATTTTTGGTAGTCATCATCGTCTGTACCAATCAATGATCTAGGTTGGAAGGTCAGTTTCCTCCTATTAAATAAAACAGTATAAAAATATATTCTTATCAATTCATATTATGCTCTGTCTAACTATGTCATAACTACTGTATGATATAGCAACTGGGTAATTATCAGTTAGCTAAATATTATTGATCAAACTGCATGACTATAGTATTCTGCTATAATCGTCAAGACCAATACAACTATGGAGAAGCTTCACATTTTTAAAATATTTCCATTGAGAGAAGTTATCACAATGTCAAATCATTATATTCACACCCTCTGGATATATTTATGAAGTCTCTTCTACAGCTTCACCTTCTAGTATTCTCAGTTGAGACCTACGGTAGGATGACAAGCACGTAACTGATTGACATGAACCCATTTTTCTACAAAACCATAATTCTTGACAATTTATATTTTGTAAACCATGGGTGAGATCTTGTCAATGATAATGTAAGGACCTGAAGGAAGAAACTTCTTTTCTTCTACTTTATCTCAAGCAAAATTGTACAGGTACACCTTATCACCTGTCTCATACTCCTTCTTGGTGGTTTTGAGATCATAATCAGCTTTATTACTTATGGCTGCTTTCTCGAGATTCTTCTGTGCAAAAGCATGCTGAAGATTAGTGATGAGCCGAACACCCCCCCTGTTTGGTTCGCATCAGAACCCCCGCGAACAGGGGAAAAGTTTGTTCAAACAAACAAATTCTATTGAAGTCTATAGGACTCGAACATCAAAAATCAAAAGTCCTCATTTTAAAGGCTTAAATGCAAGTATTTGCCCAACTAAAGTGTATGGGAGTTCGGGTACTGACCTGGGGAACATGTAGCAATGCAAAAAACTTTTTTAAAAACAATTGTTTTTAAAGGAGCAGTGATTTACTGATTTTAATGAGACCTAAAATGAAAATATAAAAATGAAAAATTCTTTTAAATATCGTGCCTGGGGGGTCCTCTTAATGTGCCTGTAAAGCAGTGCATCTGTACAATGTATGTAACCTGCTGCAGCAATACTGACATTTCTAAGGGAAAAAATGTCCTATACAAATATACATACATATTTCTAATCGCATTTACTTGTCATACAGGTGCAGAAAAATTGGGCCTTTGGTGTAGGTGGTGCCTGAACACCGCAACCCCTCGCAGTTACTCTTGCTGGGCGCAGGAACGGGCACTGCTGGTAAAAATTCCATATGAATTTGAAATCACATGGAACTTGTCATACAGGTGCAGAAAAATTGGGCCTTGGTTGTTGGTGGTGCCTGAACACTGCAACCCTTCATAGTTACTCTTGCTGGGCACAGGGACAGGCTGTGCCGTTAGAAATTAGATACAAAATTGAAATCGCATAAACTTGTCACACAGGTGCCGGAAAATTGGGCCTTGGTTGTTGGTGTTGCCTGAACACCGCAATTTCTCACAGTTACTCTTGCTGGGCACAGGGACAGGCCCTGCCATTAGAAATGAGATACAAAATTGAAATTGCATGAACTTGTCATACAGGTGCCGGAACATTTGGCCTTGGTTGTTGGTGGTGCCTGAACACCACTACCCCTCATAGTTACTCTTGCTGGGCTCAGGGAAAGGCCCTGCCATTAGGAATTAGATACAAAATTGAAATCGCATGAACTTGTCATACAGGTGCAGAAAAATTGCGCTTTTGGTGTTGGTGGTGCCTGAACACCGTAACCCCTCGCTGTTACTCTTGCTGGGTGCAGGAACAGGCCCTGCTGGTAAAAATCCTGTGCAAATTTGAAATCGCATGTACTTGTCATACAGGTGCAAAAGATAGGGCCTTTGGTGTTGACCACTGCCTGAACACCATTACCCGTCACAGTTACTCTTGCTGGGCGCAGGGCACAGGAACAGGGCCTGCTGTTAAAAATGACCTACAAAATTTAAATTGTATACACCTGTCATACAAGTGCACAAAAATTAGGCCATGGGGGTTGGTGGTGACCTAAACCAAAAACTTTGTTGGAAGCTAGCAGAATCAAGGTTGAAGAATAGGATAGGCAGCATATGCAGTCTTCAAGGGATGGCAGACCCCTAGCAAATTCAATCAGTTACATCAGCATCAGGGGCATATTTGCTGTTGATCCAGGACAGATTAATTTTAATAAAAGTCTGCTGGTCAACAGAATCTGTGGACAGACGTATTCTTTTGTCCATCACAAAACCTCCAGCAGCACTGAATGTCCATTCAGAAAGCACGCTGGAAGCAGGACAGGCCAGTAGCTCCATTGCATATTGAGCAAGTTCTGGACAGTGGTCCATCCTCAAGGTGGAAAGGTCTCCAAGTCTGCTCTTGCCCCTAGATAATCATGCACCATATAATGAGAACGCTGCCGATGGTTGCTTAACCCTAACAGCCCTGGGTGCTGCTGAGGACTAAAGAACTGTTTTGAAGGGATTGGTCAGCCAGCCGCCTTCTCCACCGCTCCTTCTTTGGCTGAATGATGTCTCAGAAACACGTCCAGAGAATGTTAACCTCCCAGTGTGTGGAAAAGTGTTAAACAACTTTTTTTCAAGGCCTCCTCAAGATGTTTCATCCTCTGTTCCCTCTGTATAGGCAGGATGAGCTCTGCAACTTTACTCTTGTAACGTGGATCAAGGAGGGTTGCCAACCAGTAATTATCCCTCTCCTTGATAGCACGAATCCTCGGGCCCTTTCGCAGGCTTTGCAGAATCAGGGAGCCCATGCAACGTAAGTTTGAGGATGCATGAGCTTCTGAGTCCTCTGGGTCACTAAGGATGACATTGTCAGGAGCAACCTTTCCCCAACCATGCCTTGTGAGGAAAGGAAGTCCTCCTCTTCCTGCCACTGTTCTGCCTCAAATGCCCTGTCCACGATTCCCCACAGCGTGTGCTCCAGCAGGTGGACTAGCCGGATAGTGTCACTAATGCATGCATCTTCCCGGCTCACCATCCTTGTGGCCTCCTCAAATGGTGACAGGACGATGCATGCATCCTTAATCAAAAGCCACTGGCGTGGCAAAAAAAAAGCCAAGCTCCCCTGACCCTGTCCTTGTGCCATACTCACACAGGTACTCATTGATGGCCCTCTGCTGCTTGTGCAGCGCTGCAGCATTGCAAATGTTGAGTTCCACCTGGTGGGCATGTCACAAATGAGGCGGTTGGTGGGCAGGTTGAATTCCCGTTGAATGTCAGATAAGTGAGCACTGGCATTGTATGAATGCCGGAAATGGCCACAGACTTTTCTGGCCTGCCTCAGGAGATTTTGGAAGCCCGGGTATCTGGTCAAACGCTGCACCACCAGATTCAGGACATGTGTCAATCCTGGAACATGTGTCAAGTGTCCCTGTCAGAGGATGGAGAGAAGGTTGGTGCCATTGTCGCATACATCCATTCCTAGCTCAATCTGTCTTGGCATCCACCATCTCTGAGCCTGCCCCTGCAGAGCTGACAGAATCTCTCCCCCGGTGTGACTCCTATGCCCTAGACAGACCAACTGAAGCACGGCATGGCATCTTTTAGCCTGACTGCTTGCATAGCCCCTTGAACACTTAGGGAGCACTGCTGCTTCAGAGGACAATTGAGCAGAAGAGGACATGGAGGAAGAAGAAGAAGAAGAAGAAGAAGAGGCGGTGGAGTAGCCAGATGTGGCAGAAACAGCACCAGCTTTTTGGAGGCGTGGTGGCAAAACAAGCTGCAACATTGAACCCTGTCCTGCATCCTTCCCAGCTGCCAGCAGAGTTACCTATTTCACCGTGAAGGAAATGTAATGTCCCTGTCTATGCCTGCTGGACCAAGAGTCAGCAGTAATGTTAACCTTCATGCTGACTGCTCTGTCCAACGAGGCCAAAACACTACCTTCCACATGATAGTAGAGAGCCAGAATGGCCTTACGCGAAAATAAATGCCTTTTTGGTACCTGCCACTGTGGTGCAGCACATTTCACAAATTTGCGAAAAGGAGCAGAGTCTACCAGATGAAAGGGCAGAAATTGTAATGCTAGCAATTTGGCCAAGCTAGCATTAAGACACTGAGCATGTGGATGGCTGACAGTATTTCTTTCTACGATTCAGCAACTGGGGGAGTGAAATTTGCCTGCTGTTCAAATCAAGCGGTGGTGTACTGCTAGCAGATTGGATGCAAGTCTCTGTGACACTCATTGCTATACCATCATCGCTCTCAATGCAGCTATTTGAGAAGACATGAGGTATATTAGGGTTAGAGATCCCAGATGAGGAGCAAGGTGAAGTATGCTTGTTTGATCTTGTGGCTCTTTCAGGTGCTGTTGCCAATGGACTGCATGGCAGGGCGTCATATGTCTTGTCAAGCATGTGGTGCCCAAGCGGCTGGTGTTCTGGCCACGCTTGAGCCACTTCAGACAGATGTTGCAAACAGCTGTGGTCTGCTGCACATGTGCTGAAAAAAGCCTACACTAATGAACTTTTGGAAGTCCGCTGGGAGTTTGCAGCACCCTGCACCTGTGGAGCTCTGTGCTGTGATGCAGTAGGTTGGCTACTCCTATGGCGGCCCCAGGAGCACATCCTGCCTCGTTGGAGTTGTGCCTCCTCCTCCTCCTCCTCTCCCTCACTTTCTTCCTCTATCCTGTCAGGCACCCAAGTACATTCAGTGACCTCTTCATCCCCTCCCTCCACATTACTGGAGCAAACTTGGCAGTATGCTGCAGCTGTGGGAACATGACTGCTAGTTTCTTGTCCGTCATTGTCAGCCCCTCTCTCTAGGCTCACATTATTCCCTTCATCAACCTGCGAACCAACATCATAGGTTTCAAATTGCTGGGCATCCTCCAGTAGCATGTCGCTGACACTATGATCGAATAGTTCAGGTGACTCCTCCGTGCATGATGGTGGGGCAGCAGAAGGAGTAGCTGTGGAGAAGAAGCCTGTGGAACGGGCCACTTTGGCAGCTGCAGTGGAAGGCAAACTAGTGTGAGCATGGGTGTCAGAAGACGAGGAGGATAAGGACGGCCTATTTATCCACTCCACCACTAGAGATGTCCCGAACTATTCGCCGGCGAACAGTTCCCGGCGAACATCGCTTGTTCGCGTTCTCCTCGGCGGGCGAACATATGCGATGTTCGGTCCGCCCCCTATACATCATTGATGTAAAAATAAAATTCATCCAGAAAAAACAGGAACTGGCTTTTTCATTTGAATTTCAATAGCGCAGGGATGGTGATAACCTCTTACCAAATAAATAGGATGATAACATATACCAAAATACAGATGTGATAAATATAAGCATAAAATCATAAATACATAAAAGCATGAAATCACATCAATAGGAGTCCATAAAGTCCATAGGTATAAAGAGCATAGAGCAATGAAAGTGCAAACATGAAGGATCACAGGTGCGACTTATGGGGACCACCCTTGCTTGCCACCACCACACAGTGCCGGGAGAAATATCTGAAATTCAGACTCACTATAAATTTACCAGGAAATCTTCCAGAGGAGTCTTTGCAGCACAAATCAGAGATCTGGAGGAAATCTGATTTTACTATATGCTGTTGTTGGCTAGTCCATGAGAGTGGTTAGGCATAGGCGTCTGGTGAGTCTGAATTTCAGATACTTCTTCCAGCACTGTGTGGTGGTGGCAAGCAGGGGTGGTCCCCATACGTTGCACCTGTGATCCTTCATGTTTGCACTTTCATTGCTCTATGCACTTTATACCTATGGACTCCTATTGATGTGATTTCATGCTTTTATGTATTTATGATTTTATGCTTATATTTATCACATCTGATTCATATATTTTGGTATGTTATCATCCTATTTATTTGGTAAGAGGTTATCACCATCCCTGCGCTACTGAAATTCGAATGAAAAAGCCAGTTCCTGTTTTTTCTGGATGAATTTTATTTTTTATTATATTTACTCATTTAAGTAGCAGCAATTTTTGTTATTTGTGTTATTCTGTCAGGTTTGTGTTACCTGTATTTCCTAAAGCGCAGTGGATTACAACATCGTCTATTAATTTAGTACTAGTATTGATATTTATATATTTAATTTTTCCTCTGTAATATAATTGCAGTTGCCTGCCAGTGAGTGTCAGGCCCACAGACTGTACTGTGCCCACTGCCCACCACTCATATAGGGTGGCACAGCACCTTGCAGATAAAAAAGTAATTTAATTTTTTCTCTGTAATATAATTGCAGTTGCCTGCCAGTGAGTGTCAGGTCCACAGACCGTACTGTGCCCACTGCCCACCACTCATATAGGGTGGCACAGCACCTTGCAGATAAAAAATTCATTTAATTTTACCTCTGTAATATAATTGCAGTTGCCTGCCAGTGAGTGTCAGGTCCACAGACTGTACTGTGCCCACTGCCCACCACTCATATAGGGTGGCACAGCACCTTGCAGATAAAAAAGTAATTTCATTTTTTCTCTGTAATATAATTGCAGTTGCCTGCCAGTGAGTGTCAGGCCCACAGACTGTACTGTGCCCACTGCAAATGGACTGTTTGCAGTTGTTTGCGGTGCGTTAAATGGGGAGTTTTGTCTGTCAGAGTTTGGTCTGTCACTTCGAAGCGGGCGTAACCCTTACACTAACTGATCGATACAACATCATACCTGATCGTATTCACACACTGGATGATTTAAAGCACGTTATTCCAAACAATTTAGGAATGTTAGGTGATTTATGCCCTTTATGGATTAAAACCCGACTCTGCGTCAACTACGTAATTTTCCATGGGAGTTTTGCCATGGATCCCCCTCCGGCATGCCACAGTCCAGGTGTTAGTCCCCTTGAAACAACTTTTACATCACTATTGTGGCCAGAAAGAGTCCCTGTGGGTTTTAAAATTCGCCTGCCTATTGAAGTCTATGACGGTTCGCCCGGTTCGCCCGTTCTCGAACATTTGCGGAAGTTCGCGTTGGCCGTTCGCGAACATAAAATTTTATGTTCGCGACATCTCTATCCACCACCTCTTCTACATGTTTTCACGCGAAACGGCCGTAGAGTAGTATTACATGCCAGAGGTCCTAGCCACCAGTGCTATTGTGGGTTCTGGTGGCTTTTTATGTAAGTGATGTTCTGAAGATTGGACCTTTGTGTTTGGCTTTTTCTTGTTTTTAGTTGTCTTTTAGTAAATACTACACTATGGAAAGCATTTTCTCTCTTGCATATCTATTGATATAACTTCCTGCTAATTGGAGTACTTGAAGGAATTTTTTCCGGTGTCATCCTCTCTTCTGATTTGCTTTCTGGCTCAAGACCTGCTGTATAATATACAAAAACGCATTAGCTGTCCTAATAAGACAGCAACATGGTCTGGTGAGTGCGCATTTCTGTTTTTGGGTGAAGGACCACTGGTGGAGGATTGACCTTGTTTACACTGACACTGATTATCCATATGGACTTTTTTTGCAGTTTTATGGACTGAGTTCATTATTTTTGTCTATATGTTCATTTGCAAAGTTCCAACGCTGATTTTTGTGGTGAGGACGTAGAAGAGGTTTTCTTCGGATGACTCTTCCATGAAGACCATATTTGTACAAGTATCTCTTTATAGTGGAATAGTGTACCACAACTCCAGTGTCTGCCAGATCTTTCTGGAGGGATCGTGCAGTCAAACGTGGGTTTTGAATTGTTTTTCTCACAATCCTGCGAGCTGTTCTGTCCGATATTTTTCTTGGTCTTCCAGATCTTGCTTTAACTTCCACTGTTCCTGATGACTGCCATTTCTTAATTACATTCCGAACAGAGGATATTGACATCTGAAAATGCTTTCCTATCTTCTTATAGCCTTCTTCAGCTTTGTGCGTCAACTATTTTCAGTTTCATTTTTCTTTGCAACTGCTTAGAAGATCCCATGGTGCTGATTGTTGGGGCAAGGTCAGATGAGTCTGGGCATTTAAAACCTTTGAGATTGACATCACCTGGTCCCAGACGATAATTGAGAACAATCCATGACACTGGCAGGTCTCAGCCTTACAAAGGGGGCAGTGCATGCTATAAATTCTGCAGGGTGCCCAAACGCCATTTTTTTGTTTTCTGTAATTTTGAAAGTGTCAATGATGGAAATAAAATCTAACTTTTTTGACGTATAAGAATGTCTAATCTGTAATTTCATGCATTTTGGAGATTTTTCCATCTTTCCTTGGCTTCTTCATGCACATTAATACAAATGTTTACCTGGGGTGCCCAAACTTTCGATCACGACTGTATACTGAACTGAGCAATCGATACTGAATGGCCTGATATCTAATCAATTGTCCTATATATAGATAGAGATCAATATAGGGTATTCTGAACTGACCAATAGATACTGAATGGCCTGATATATAATCAATTGTCCTATATATATATAGATAGAGATCAATATATGGTATATGGTATATGGTGTATATATATATATATATATATATATATATAATTGTGACAGGAAGTCAGGTAAATCTGTGGATGTAGTCACAGACAGGAGATACATTTCCACCTGGTTTAGAAAATTCACCAATTACTATAGGGTGTCGGCTGCAGAGGTAGCCAGGACGGCTTAAGGAAGTTGAAAGGCCTTCAGCTGTTCAGAATGAGGAAGTTAAGGCATCTATAATTTGTCCAAAGGAAGTCTAAGGATTGCTGCCTCGCTGTGTGAAGCTGGGGAGAGGAGGACAGTCATGTGTGCCTCCCGACGCTGTGTGGGCATGGGAGAAGGTGTGCCCCCTGAAGCTGTGTGGGCATGGGGAAGACCTCCTGGAGCGATGTGCGCTGAGGAGGGTAAAAAGCGTGAAGACTTCTCAAGGTGAGAAAATGAACTATTTCTATGTGGAAGAAATAAATGAACTGTTTGCTATGTGAAGAGACAAGCAAAGGGACATGTTCAATGTGAAGAGGAAAAGGGACATGTTCAATGGACATTTGTTGTGTGAAGAAAAAACATGGACTATTGAGTGTCTGCTGTAGGATCAGCAAAGTTTGCCCAACAGTAGGTTGGAGACAGACTCCTTAGGTAGGTTACTGTATGTGAGAAGGTAGCCGCCCACAATGGCAAGGATTTATTTTATTTATGTTTATTTTGAATTATGCTGTTTTTGGAGCTTGCACTTGTGTGAAGAAAATTGCAAGAATAAAACCTTACACTGTTGTTTTCAACCACTTCTCGGCTATCCCTGTGTAACGAACCCCCCCAAGGGGTCATCCACGCCCGCCACCGAGCTAATCTCCCACAATATATATATATATATATATATATCTACATATACTGAATATACTTCACTATCTGATCTCTTAAAAAGCACAAATCTCTCTCCCTGCCTAACTGACTGCTAGCAATGTCTCGAATTAGACTACACTGTACTCTGATACACTGCAAATGACTGTCCTCTCCCTGTCTCAATCATTTGCTATCTCACCTGCACAGTCATACTACATGCTGCGGCTGTGCGAGCAGTCTTTACTGTGGGACATATACGTGCAGTCTGCCTTTGTCCAATCATGGCAGAGATGATTTGATTGGCCAAAGCATGAAGGTCAGGGCGCATGCTTTAGCCAATCACATAATGCACTGCACGCGCTGTGCATTATGGGTGCGGGCGCTCAAATTTCCCACGAAGCAGCACATTTGTTCATCATTCAACGAACAAACAGCCAATGTTCGAGTCGAACTTACATTTGATTTAAACTCAAAGCTTATCCCTAGTCCTAGTCAGGACCTGGACTTGAACCTGGGACCTCTGCTGTGCCTGGCAATGTCTCTGCTTGTTGAGCCACCTGGAATGCTGTAGAGTTCCCTGGACAAATCCTTGAATGATCCTGCTGTGAATCTTAATTGCCTGGAACCTTAAACCCTTTGCTCCTCCCATGAACTTTCAGATTTAGGCCATGTCTCTGCACTTCTTGGTTGCCAGAATATTGTGCCTACACCAGCCAATATCTCATTTGTCTCTCCTGCTGCCGTCCGTATCTACACTACCATTCATTACCGACATTTGGCTTGCTCCTCGACTACGCTTCTGCTTAGTCCCTACCTGCAGCTATTCGGTACCGACCTTTGGCTTCTTTCTTGACTACGCTTCTGCTTGATCCCTACCTGCTATATCTCCTACTGGACCCTGGCTTGCTCACCTGATTTGGTGCTAATACGCAGTAAAATCCATCTCCACCATCAGGAGCTCTGGTGAATGAGCGTTGTTTAGACCAAACTCATGCCCGGCCAAAACCGTTTACCCATCTCTAGTGGTGCCTGAACACTGTAACCCCTCAGTTACTCTTGCTGAGCGCAGGAATGGGCCCTGCTGTCTGCTGTAAAAAATTATAATCAAAAATGTAAATTACAGTATCTGACAAAAGTGAGTACACCCCTCACATTTTTGAAAATATTTTATTATATATTTTCATGTGACAACACTGAAGAAATGACACTTTGCTACAATGTAAAGTACTAAAGCGGTAGTATACCGCTTTTTGCGACTTTTAACTACAGGTAAGCCTATAATAAGGCTTACCTGTAGTTACAATTAATATCTCCTAAACCGGCACGGTTTAGGAGATATTTGCATGCAGTCGCTCACGCGAGCGGCGCATGCGCTCTGAAGGTCCGATGGACCTTCAGCGTTCCTTGCCGGGAACTTGCCGAAAAATGACTCCCTCGCGCATGCCTTTGTCTTGCAGGGTTTTTTTTTTTTTAGGTATACTCCCGCTTTAAGTTTACAGCTTGTATAACAGTGTAAATGTGCTCTCCCCTCAAAATAACTAACACAGCCATTATTGTCTAAACCGCTGGCAACAAAAGTGAGTACACCCCTAAGTGGAAATATCCAAATTGGGCCGAAGTGTCAATATTTTGTGTGGCCACCATTATTTTTCAGCACTGCCTTAACCCTCTTGGGCATGGATTTCACCAGAGCATTACAGGCTGCCACTGGAGTCCTCTTCCACCTCTCAATGAGGACATCACGGAGCTGGTAGATGTTAGAGACCTTGCGCTCCTCCCCCTTCTATTTGAAGATGCCCCACAGATGCTCAATAGGGTTTAGGTCTGGAGACATGCTTGGCCAGTCCATCACATTTACCCTCAGCTTCTTTAGCAAGGCAGTGGTTGTCTTGGAGGTGTGTTTGGGGTCCTTATCATGTTGGAATACTGCCCTGAGGCCCAGTCTCTGAAGGGAGGGGATCATGCTCTGGTCTGAGCACTGACAGGCTGACCCCCCCACCCCTTCAACCTCTGCAGCAATGCTGGCAGCACTCATACATCTATTTCCCAAAGACAGCCTCTGGATAAGACGCTGAGCACTGTACTCAACTTCTTTGGTCGACTATGGCGGGGCCTGTTCTGAGTGGAACCTGTCCTGTTAAATCACTGTATGGTCTTGGCCACCGTGCTGCAGCTTAGTTTCAGGGTGTTGGCAATCTTCCTATAGCCTAGGCCATCTTTATGAAGAGCAAAAATTATTTTTTTCAGATCCTCAGAGAGTTCTTTGCCATGAGCTGCCATGTTGAACTTCCAGTGACCAGTATGAGAAAGTGAGGGTGATAACACCAAATTTAACACACGTGCTCCCCATTCACACCTGAGACCTTCTAACACTAACGAGTCACATGACATCGAGGAGGGAAAATGGCTAGTTGGGCCCAATTTGGACATGTTCACTTAGGGGTTTGCTCACTTTTGTTGCTAGTGGTTTAGACATTAATGGCTGTGTGTTGAGTTATTTTAGGGGGACAGCAAATTTACACTGTTATACAAGCTGTACACTCACTACTTTACATTTGGGCAAAGTGTCATTTCTTCAGTGTTGACGCATGAAAATATATAATAAAATATTGACAAAAATGTGAGAGGTGTACTCACTTTTGTGAGATACTGTACATGCAATTGTCATACAGGTGCAGACAAATTGGGCCATGTGTGTTGGTGGGGCCTTTACACTGCAACCCCTCATAGTTACTCTTGCTGGGTGCAGGAACGGGTCCTGCTATTAAAAATTAGAAACAAAAAATTAAAACTAAATGCATCTGTGATACAGGTGCAGAAAAATTGGGCCTTTGATGTTGGTGGTGACCTAAACCAAAAAGATTGTTGTAAGCTAGCATAATCAAGATTCAGGAAAAGGATAGGCAGCATAGGCAGTCTTCAAGGGATCCCAGATCCCCAGCAAATTCAATCAGTTACATTAGCATCAGGGGCTTGATAGCTGCTGTTGATCCAGGACTAATTAATTTTGATAAATGTCAGCCAGTCAATGGAGTCTTTGGAGAGACGCACTCTTTTATCCATCACTAAACCTCTAGCAGCACTGAATGTCCATTCGGAAAGCACACTGGGAGCAGGACAGGCCAGTAGCGCAATTGCATATAGAGCAAATTCTGGCCAGTGGTTCATCCTCAAGACCCAGTAACCCAGTGGATGCTCAGTTGGAAAGGTCTCCAAGTCTGCTCTTGAAACTAGATAATCCTGCACCATATGTTGCAGACACTGCCGATGGTTGCTTAAACCTAACAGCCCTGGGCGCTGAGGACTAAAGAATGGTTTAAAGGCATCGGTCAGCCGGCTGTCTTCTCCACCGCTCCTCCTTTTGACCGAACAAAGCCTCAGAAATACATTGTCCAGGAAATGGTACCCTCCCAGTGTCTGGAAAGGTGTTACACAATTTTTTCTTCAAGGCGTCCTCAAGATGTTTTATCCTCTGCTCCCTCTGAGAAGGTAGGATTAGCTCTGCAACTTTACCCTTGTAACCTGAATAAAGAAAGGTTGCCAACCAGTAATGATCCCTCTCCTTGATACCACAATTCTTCAGGTCCTTTCAGAGGCTTTACAGCATCAGAGAGCCCATGCAGCATAAGTTTGAAGAGGCATGAGAGATTCTGAGTCCTCTGGGTCACGAAGGATGACATTGTCAAGAGCAACCTCTCCCCAGCCATGTACAAGTCCTGGGGTTTCTGGGGAATGAAAACCATCCCTTGAAGGCTGCTATATGTTATCCTCTACATCCATGCTGCCACAATCCTCCTCCTCCTCCTCTTCCTCCTGTGTGTTTTGGGGCCCCCGCAGGAATGCTATCTGCATAAAGGGGGACTTGTGAGAAAAGGAAGTCCTCCTCTTCCTCCTGCTGTTTTGCCTCAAATGCCCTGTACATGATTCCATGAAGTGTGTACTCCAGGAAGTAGACTAGAGGTTTAGTGTCCCTGATGCATGCATCGTCACAGCTCACCATCCTTGTGGCTTCCTCAAATGGTGAGAGGACAGTGCATGAATCCTTTATCAGCAGCCACTGGTATTGCGAAAAAAAAGCCAAGCTCCCCTGAGCCTGTCCTTGTGCCATACTCCCACAGGTACTGATTGATGGCCCTCTGCTGCGCGTGCAGCTGATGCAGCATTGCCAATGTTGAGTTCCACCTGGTTGGCATGTCACTGTGGTTGGGAAGGTTGAATTCCCCTTAAATGTCAGCGAGCCGAGCACTGGCATTGTAGGGCCACTGGAAATGGCCACAGACTTTTTTGGCCTGCCTCAGAAGATCTTGTAAGCTCGGGTACCTGTTCAAGAAACGCTGCACCACCAAACTCAGAACATGTGCCAAGTATGGAACATGTGTCAAGTGTCCCTGTCGGAAGGCGGAGAGAAGGTTGGTGCCATTGTCGCATACAACCGTTCCTGGCTCAAGATGTCATGACGTCAACCCTCTCTGAGCCTGCCCCTACAGAGCTGATAGAATTCTTTCCCCCGGTGTGGCTCCTGTCCCCTAGACAGACCAACTGAAGCACTGAATGACATCTTTTAGCCTGACTGCTTGCATAGCCCCTTGAACGCTAAGGGAGCATAGCTGGTTCAGAAGACAATTCAGCAGAAGAGGGGGTGGTGCAGACAGATGTGCCAGAATCACCACCAGCTTTTTGGAGGCATAATGATGGAACAAGCTCCAGCACTGAACCTTGTCCTGCATCTTTCCCAGCTGCCAGTAGAGTTACCCAGTGTGCTGTGAAGGAAATGTAATGTCCCTGACCATGCCTTCTGGACCATGAGCCAGCAGTAATGTGAACCTTCCTGCTGACTGCTCTGTCCAATGAGGCCCACACATTGCCTTCCACATGATGGTACAGAGCTGGAATGCCCTTACATGAAAATACATTTCTTTTTGGAACTTGCCACTGGGGTACAGCACATTCCAAAAAATTCACAAAAGGGGGCAGAGTCTACCAGATAAAAAGGCAGCAGTTGTAGTGCTAGCAATTTGGCCAAGGTAGCATTTAGACGCTGAGCATGTGGATGGCTGGGACATTTTTTTTTATGGTTCAGCAACTGGGGTAGCAAAATTTGCCTACTGGTCAAATCAACAGGTGGTGTACTGCTAGCAGATTAAGTGCAAGTACCTGTGGCACTCATTGCTATACCATCATCCCTCTCAGTGCAGGTTTTTGAGAAGACTTGAGGTATAGTAAGGGTAGAGATCCCAGATGAGGACCAAGGAGAAGTCTGCATTTTATTATGATGTGGGTCTTTCAGGTGCTGTTGCCAGTGGACTGTATGGCAGGTCGCCCTATGTCTTGTCAAGCATGTGGTGCCCAAGTGGCTGGTATTCTTGCCACGCTTGATCCGCTTCAGACAGAGATTGCAAACAGCAACACTGCGGTCTGCTCCACATGTGTTGAAAAAAGCCCACACCAATGAATTTTTGGAAGTAAGCGGGGAGTTTGCAGCGCGCTGCACCTGTGGAGTGATGCAATAGGGTGGCTGCCCCTAAGCCGGCCCCTGATGGACATCCTGCCTCGTTGGAGTTGTACCGCCTCCTCCTCCTCACTAGCCTCCTCTATTCTCTTAGTCATCCAAGTACGGTCAGTGACCTCTTTATCCCCTCCCTCTTCAAAATAAAAAAAAACACTGCTGACACAGAAGGAATAGCACCTGCGATGCAGTGGGGGGGGGGGGGGGGTGACAGCAATTATGCCCTAAATATTATTAGTGTTTTTGTGCCACGAAAAAAACAAAACAAACAAAAAACCACTGCTGACGCAGAAGAAATAGCACCTGCGATGCAGAAGAGGGGACAGCAATTATGCCCTAAATATTATTAGTGCTGCTGTGCCACAAAAAAAGAAAACAACTGCTGATGCAAAAGGAATAGCACCTGCGATGCAAAAAGGGGGGGGGGGAGACAGCAATTATGCCCTAAATACTATTAGTCCTGCTGTGCCACAAAAAAAAACACTGCTGACGCAGAAGGAATAGCACCTACGACACAAAAGGTGGCACAGGGGGGGGGAGACAGCAATTATGCCCTAAATACTATTAGTCCTGCTGTGCCACAAAAAAAAAAACACTGCTGACGCAGAAGGAATAGCACCTACGACACAAGGTGGGACAGCAATTATGCCCTAAATAAAATTAGTGCTGCTGCGCCACAAAAATAAAATCACTGCTGACGCGGAAGTAATAGCACCTGTGACACAGAAGGGGGAGTATTAAGATTGCAGCAACAGAACCTGATGCTGCAAAAAAAAAAAAATTAAAAGAAAAAGAAATATCAATGAAAAATAAAATGGGATCAGTGGGTTAAACAGATGTGTTGTATACACCAACACTTCAGTGGCCCCACTACACTGTGTTACACAAGAATCACAGCACAGCACTACACTAACTGCACTACACTGTGTTACACAAGAATCAGCACAGTACTACACTAAACTGACTGCACTACACTGTGCTACACTGCACTGACTGCATTAAACATCCAAGCACAACCCACTAACTACCTTCATAATCTCCACTCCTAACACACTACACACGGCTGCCGTGTAAGCAGCCTTATATAGAGTGGGGCGTGGACTTAGCCCCTGAGCCATGATTGGCTAAAGGCACCCTGCCTGAAGGTGGATGTCTCGGGGTGTCGCCTGAGAGTCCGGAGAGTGCTGAGCTGAGGGGGATCCGATGTGCCGAGAGCCTGCAGAGAGAGAGAGAGAGGTCCAGTCCCAGGAATGCCTACACAGGTCGTGAGTACTGAGGATTGCACCTGGGGGGTCTGCCTAGAGTCAGAGGAGACCACTCCGGAAGAGGTTCGGGGATCCAAGGTCAGCTAGCTGTAAAGGGGGTACCTAGGTTGAGGACCCTGAAGTGTAAAGGGGGTACATAGTCAGTGGACCCTAAAGAGTTCAAGGAGCAAAGGGGGCACCCGCAGTCTGGACCCTGAATTGTATTGCGTGTGCTAGTTACAGTGTTAGCCATTTGAAGTTCTACAAAATACTACCTCAAGCTGTACCAGACGGGGGAAAGTATTCAAAGACTTACATAGTGAAGCAGTGTCAGGAGTTCTACAGTTCTCAGTCTTGGATCTACTGGACTATAGGTCGGGGATTCAACACTTGCTCTGTTTTACAGAGTGTTCTCAGAGTCAGTGAGCGTTGGCTGGCGCTGGCTAGCGTCAAGGAAGCGCCAACGGGCATTTTTCCAGGATCAAAGTCCCAATTGTAATTAGTTCAAGCCGAGAGGAGTATCCCACTCATTCCCTTCTCCCATCCCTTTAATTTATAATAAAAACCACAAACAAAGATGCCGGAGTTGTCACTGTCTCAATTGTCACACCTGGGGACTCAGCTCACATGGGCTGGAGAGGATTCCGGTACTAATGGCAGACCCACATCAGGCCACAGGCCTGGAAACCAATTCCGACCCGTCATATAATTGTGTGAGATACTTGACTTCAGCAGCTATCCATACCGGTTTATTGGGCAGTATCCATACTGGAGCATTATGAAGGACATACAGTAGTTGAGGTGCCCATACCATTCTGATAAGGTTAGCTCTACCTGTTACCAATAAAGGCAGCTTGCACCAAGTGGCACATTTATGTTTTAATTTCTGCAATATGGGTTTAAGATTTAAGGATATGTAGTCCCCAACATCTCCTGTCACCACTATTCTGAGGTATTTGAAGGACCGGACTACTTCCACCTGAGGCGGCTCCTCTGGGAGGGCTGACTGCACTGGATATAACAATAATAGGGACTACTTGTGCCAATGAATGGTGAACCCCGAAAGTTGCCCGAATTGTTCTATAAGCTGCTTGACAGTTTTCAAAGACCCTACTGTGTCTCCTAGATATATTAGAGTTTCTACATAAAGGGAGAGTTTATTTTCCCTGTTTCCCCTACGGAACCCCACTATGTCCAGAAAGGCCCTCACCTTGGCTGCCAGCGGTTCCAATGCAAGGGCAAAAAGTAGGGGCGAGAGGGGACACCCCTGTCTAGTCCCCCAGAAAAGAGGGAAGCCTTCCGAGAGGGCACCATTGATTCGACTTCTCGCTGTAAGAGCTGAGTAAAGTAGTTTAACCCAGAAAATAAAGGAGCTTCCCAGCTGGAATTTCCACAGAACCGCCCAAAGGTATTTTCACTCAACACTATCAAAAGCTTTGGCAGTGTCGAGGGGAGAACGCAGCTCTATTTCCCAGGTTATCCACTGGCAGTTGAACATTCAGAAACAATCGTCTTATGTTCCAGCGCCGTGGACCTAGCTGATATAAAACCGGATTGCTCTAGGTGGATCAACACGGAAAACAAACTCGCCAGTCTCGTAGGAAGCACCCTAGCCAGTAACTTAATATCTGTATTTTGCAACGATATGGGTCTATATGAGTCAGGTAGCGTCAAGTCCTTGCCAGGTTTGGGGAGTACTACTTGTACTACTTCATTCATAGAAGGTGGTAAACATTTATCAAATACTCCAGTATTAAGAGTAGACAACAAGTTAGGCAAAAGGGAGTCACTATATTGTTTATATATTTCTGCTAGTAGGCCGTCAGTACCTGGGGACTTACTATTGGCCATTGCCACCACTGCCTCAGTAAGCTTCTCTATTGTAATGGGGGCATTTAACATCTTACGGTCACTATTAGTTAGTTTGGGTAGGGGGCAATGGTCCAGAAATTGGACCAACGCCTCCTCCGAGGGGTCGACCTTAGAAGAGTAAAGATCCTTGAAATAGTCATGAAAAATACAGGGTATCTGATCCAGGTCTTGCACCAGATGGGGTTTCGAATAGACTATATGAGATCACAGCAAGTAAGTGTCTCCTATTTTCGCCCTCAATGAAATACTGCTGCATGAAAAATCGTTTCTTTTCAGCAGTTGTAAGAATAACCTGTTGATACAAGTTCTGCGCCTCTAGGGCTGGCCATAGGTGTTCAGGCCCTCACCCCCCACCCCCCATTCTCACCCCTCGCCCCACACTCCCTGGTCACCTAAACATGCACAAAGAGGAAAAAATATTTGTAACAAATAAAAGAGAGATGCAGGGGTTTCTGGCATGGTACAGGAGATGCAGGAGCTGCGGGCATAGTGCAGGAGATGCAGAGGCTGCGGGCATGATGCAGGGGCTGCAGGCATGGTTCAGGAGATGCAGGGGCTGCGGGCATGGTGCAAGAGATGCAGAGGCTGCATTCCTAGATTTGCATAGAATGCTGGGACTTGTAGTTCCGTGTATACAAGGTGATACATAGAATGCTGCGACTTGTAGTTTTGTGTATACAAGGTGATACATAGAATGCTGGGACTTGTACTTTTATGTATACAATGTGGTGGGACCACACCAACCAGTAGCCCAACCCCCTAAAGGCATGAATCTAGCCAGGCTTCCAGTGGCGGTGCCCCCCCCCCATCCATGCTTCCTGCCCCCTAATCTACATGCAGAGCGCCGGACGCATGGATTCCAATGGGGTTTTTTATTTTTTAAGCACGTGATTAGAGCCAGAGGCTCTAATAGGCTTCAAAAAAGGGCGGGCTTGGGGCGCAGAGCACTGCGCCCTGAGCCCACCCAGTTGTGTGACAATAGCGAATGAACATTCGCTATGGTCACACGGATTCTCCTCCTGGCCAATAAGGAAGTGGGTCCTGAGACCCGTTTCCCGATTGGCCGAAAGTAGAAGCCATGCCATTGGCCATGGCGGAGGAGGAGGGAGGAGATGCAGCAGACTGAGGGGGAAGAAGCCACCGCCGCTGCTTCTGCCTGCCCTCCATCCACATGTCCAGGCAGGGTGAGTGAGTCGGTGACCGAGGGGCGAGGTGGATGGGTATGGTGTGTGGGCTAGTGTGGTCCGGGGGGGGGGGAGGGGCATATGGTGTGGTCCGTCTGCCCCCTCCCTCCCCCCCAACCCATGGAGCACCAGCTGCCACTGCAGGCTTCTATCCAGGAGGTTGTTAAAGTCTCCCAGGACCCAAGTCGGTATGTTAGGATAGGGGGCCATAAATTGTGCCAAATTTTTTAAACTGTACGGAGAGAAGAGTGGAGGGACATAAATATTTGCTGTAATGCATAACATACCAGCTATTTTGCATAACAGAAAAATATATCTACCCTGATCATCCACACGGGATTGTATTAGATGAAATTGAAATAAGATCAAATTGTTTGAAATTAATATACTGACTCCCCTGGAGTAGGCAGTGTGCATGGAGTGAAACTGCATCTGAAAGGCGTGGTTATTAAGCAAGGATAGTGTGTTAGATTGAAGATGTGTTTCCTGCAAACACACCACCGCTGAGCGGTAAGATTTCAAAGCAGAGAATTAGTGATGTCGCGAACCTAAAATTCGCCGTTCGCGAACGGCGAACGCGAACATCGGCAAATGTTCGCGAACCGGGCGAACCGCCATAGAGTTCAATAGGCAGGCGAATTTTAAAACACACAGGGACTCTTTCTGGCCACAATAGTGATGGAAAAGTTGTTTCAAGGGCACTAACACCTGGACTGTGGCATGCCGGAGGGGGATCCATGGCAAAACTCCCATGGAAAATTACGTAGTTGACGCAGAGTCGGGTTTTGATCCATAAAGGGAATAAATCACCTAACATTCCTAAATTGTTTGGAATAACGTGCTTTAAAACATCCAGTGTGTGAATACGATCAGGTATGATGTTTTATCGGTCAAGTAGTGTAAGGGTTACGACCGCTTCACAGTGACAGACCAAACTCTGACAGACCAAACTCCCCGTTTAACAACAGTCAGTCAGTCCATTTGCACAACCGCAAACTCCCCATTTGCACAAGGTTGGATACCAAGCTAGCCATGTCCCGTTCCTTGTCCTCACTGACATCATTGAAGGTCTCTTCCTCCACCCAGCCACGTACAACACCAAGGGTCCCCGAAAGGTGAGAACAAGCCCCCTGGGACGCCTGCTGTGGCTGGTATTCCACCTCCTCAAAGCCACCTTCCTATTCCACCTCCTCAAAGCCACCTTCCTCTGACTCCTCTCTCTGCGTTGCCACAGGTCCAGCAATTGACAACGACAAGGCTGCTTCTGGTGGTGATGGGGAGTGGACCACAACTCTTCCTCTTCATGCTCATCTACAGCCTGATCCAGTACTCTTCGCAGGGCACGCTCCAGAAAAAACGCATATGGGATGAGGTCGATGATGTTGCCTTGGGTTCGACTGACCACCAGGGTTGTCACCTCCGCAAAAGGACGCATGAGCCTACAGCCATTGTTCATGAGCATTCAGTAACGCGGCCAAAAAATACCCAGCTCCGCAGAAAGAATGAAAGAAAATGAATGTTTTTTTTATGAAAAATTATCCTGCGGATCGCTTTTGGTCTGTTCACAATGAAGCAACGACCTTATCATCTGGGGTGTGCCAACACACTCCTAGAGGTGATCGCTTCATTGTGATACGCAAGCCCCTTCACCACGACAAGGTAACGATCACGAAGGGGAATTGACACATGTATGTGCCTTTTTTTTGTTTTTTGTTTTTTTGCAGCCACAGAGGCCAGAAAAATTAGGCATGTACACATGCATGAAAAAGCAGGTATTGTTGCAGCCGCTGCTGTAGCAGCGGCCTGAAAAATTTAGGTTTTCAAGACAGAAAGTGCACTAAAACATTGCGGCTTGAACCGTAGTTGGTGGCGGAGACGTCACGTAAGTCATCCGGCATGCAGAGAATGATTAAAGACAGCAGCATGTGGACCATTTTTAGGCCAAGGCATCTCAGTCATCACCAGGCCTTTTTTAGTCAAATGCATCCCCCACTGTCATTCAAAGGGTAGTGGTGCGCTTCAAGGATTGGCTCTAATGGATCTCTATTTGGGTTGGTGGCAGTGATGTGTACAATTCTTGCTTTAAAGGTGCTCCGCGTGATAAATATAATATTTATGTTTTTAAATAATTAGGTGATGAAAGTGCAGGTGTATTAATCAAATCAATCAATGTCAAGGTTATCTTAAAATAAATAAATATATGAGTACGGTGTGTATCAATGGATAAATAAATAAATAAATATCAGAGTGCTACTTCTTTACCAGTGATATCAATAAATAAATTATATAAATCCAGTGTTGGTCTTCAATCTGATTCATAAACAGTAAAACACATATATATTGTGCTCAAAATAAAGTGCTACATGCAATTTTCTATTAAAATGGTGCTAGAAAAGATATCTGTGAATAGTTCAATTGTAATCCTTCAAATATAAATATTTAAATGAAATAGTCCAAAAGAAAAGATTATATAGAGTACATCCAAAATGGCTTGTGTGAATACGTTCCTCGCTTATATCTGTGCTTCACTCATGCAATTAAGTGACTATGATCTCCTTCACCTTGTGTGTCACCTCTGAGTGCTCTAGCCTCTCACCTTATAGGCAAGATCAATTTGCCTTTGGTATCTATCCAAGCTCAACGATAGACTCAATTTCTCTCAATCCAGGTCCTTTCTTACTTAGTGGAGCTGCTTTCTTGGATCCCTCTAAATGTTTGTCTTGATCGTTTTTTGTACTATCCTCTTTGTCCGATCTTTAGTGTGCCTCAGAGACAAAGACTATTCATGGTGCAGTATATCCAACTCATTTATTAAAATATAAAGATTTACACTTACAATTTAGGCATGATGCTTCAGCATGTAAACAAAAAAACCAGCCGCCGCTGTGGAGATCGGGCTCCGTTGTAACGTCACTTCCGGCTCCTCCTACGCGTTACGTCACGAGGTCACGTGACTTCCTCAGTCATCACCAGGCCTTTTTTAGTCAAATGCATCCCCCACTGTCAGTCCCTTCGGGATCCATGCCTCATTCATCTTAATAAACGTGAGGTAATCAAGACTTTTGTGACCTAGGCGACTTCTCTTCTCAGTGACAATACCTCCTGCTGCGCTGAAGGTCCTTTCTGACAGCACACTTGAAGCGGGGCGGGCCAGAAGTTCAATGGCAAATTGGGATAGCTCAGGCCACAGGTCAAGCCTGCACACCCAGTAGTCAAGGAGTTCATCGCTCCTCAGAGTGTCGATATCTGCAGTTAAGGCACGGTAGTCTGCTACCTGTCGGTCGAGTCGTTCTCTGAGGGTGGACCCCGATGGGCTGTGGCGATGCATAGGACTAAAAAAGCTCCGCATGTCCTACATCAACAAGACGTCTGTAAAGCGTCCTGTCCTTGCCGCCGTGGTTGTGGTGGTAGGAGGAGGATTACTTTCACCTCTTCCCCTGTTGGATTCCCGTTGTGCTGTGACATCACCCTTATATGCTGTGTAAAGCATACTTTTCAACTTATTTTGTAGCTGCTGCATCCTTTGCGACTGCCGGTAATTGGGTAACATATCAGAGACTTTCTGCTTATACCGGGGGTCTAGTAGCGTGGCCACCCAGTACAGGTCGTTCTCCTTCAGCCTTTTTATACGAGGGTCCCTCAACAGGCATGACAGCATGAAAGACCCCATTTGCACAAGGTTGGATGCCGAGCTACTCATGTCCAATTCCTCGTCCTCACTGATGTCATTGAAGGTGTGTTCTTCCCCCCAGCCACGTACAACACCACGGGTACCAGATAGGTGACAACGAGCACCCTGGGATGCCTGCTGTGGTTGGTGTTCCTCCTCCTCAAAGCCACATTCCTCCTCTGACTCCTCTTCCTCACACTCCTCTTCCAGTGTTGCCGCAGGTCCAGCAAGCGATGGTAAGGCTGTTTCTGGTGGTGGTGATGGTGACCACAACTCTTCCTCTTCCTCTTCACGCTCATCTACGGCCTGATCCAGCACTCTTCGCAGGGCACGCTCCAGGAAAAAAACATATGGGATGATGTCGCTGATGGTGCCTTCGGTGCGACTCACTAGGTTTGTCACCTCCTCAAAAGGACGCATGAGCCTACAGGCATTGCGCATGAGCGTCCAGTAACGTGGCAAAAAAATACCCAGCTCCGCAGAGGCTGTCCTAGCACCCCGGTCATACAAATACTCGTTGACCGCTTTTTCTTGTTGGAGCAGGCGGTCGAACATTAGCAGTGTTGAATTCCAACGTGTCGGGCTGTCGCAAATCAAGCGCCTCACTGGCATGTTGTTTCGCCGCTGAATATCTGCAAAGTGCGCCATGGCCGTGTAGGAACGCCTGAAATGGCCACACACCTTCCTGGCCTGCTTGAAGACGTCCTGAAAGCCTGGGTACTTCTGCACAAAACGTTGCACAATCAGATTCAACACATGTGCCATGCACGGCACATGTGTCAACTTGCCCAAATTCAATGCCGCCAACAAATTGCTGCCGTTGTCACACACCACTTTGCCGATCTCCAGTTGGTGCGGGGTCAACCACTGATCCACCTGTGCGTTCAGGGCGGACAGTAGTGCTGGTCCGGTGTGACTCTCTGCTTTCAGGCAAGTCAACCCCAAGACTGCGTGACACTGTCGTATCCGGCATGTGGAATAGCCCCTGGGGAGCTGGGGGGGTGCAGTTGGTGTGGAGCAAGACGCAACAGCAGAAGAGGACTCAGTCGAGGAGGTTAGCAAAGAGGATGGAGTAGGAGGAGTAGAGGAGGTGGCAGCAGGCCTGCCTGCAAGTCGTGGCGGTGTCACCAACTCCTCTGCAGCAGAGCCACGCATTCCATGCTTGGCAGCCGCCAGCAGGTTTACCCAATGCGCAGTGTAAGTGATATACCTGCCCTGACCGTGCTTTGCAGACCAGCTATCAGTGGTCAGATGGACCCTTGCCCCAACACTGTGTGCCAGACGTGACATGATTTCCTTTTCCACAATAGAGTACAGGTTGGGGATTGCCTTTTGTGAAAAATAATTTCGGCCGGGTACCTTCCACTGCGGTGTCCCAATAGCGACAAATTTTTTGAAGGCCTCAGACTCCACCAGCTTGTATGGTAAAAGCTGGCGGCTAAGAGTTCCGACAAGCCAGCTGTCAGACGCCGGGCAAGGGGGTGACTTTGTGAGATTGGCTTCTTACGCTCAAACATTTCCTTGACAGACACCTGACTGTGGGCAGGTGAGCAGAAACTGCTGAAGGTGAGAGGCGGAGGGGCGGGTTGTTGATAGGGGGCATGGAGGACAGCAGTGGTTGACGTGGCTGAAGATGCTGGACCAGGAGGAGGATGGTGGCTTTCAGTTTGTGTGCTGCTTTTACTCATGTGTTGATCCCATAGGCGTTTGTGATGTGAGATCATGTGCCTTCGCAAAGCAGTTGTACCTAGGTGGGTGTTGGACTTCCCACGACTCAGTTTCTTTTGGCACAGGTTACAAATGGCATCGCTGATATCAGAGGCAGACACACAAAAAAAATGCCACACTGCTGAGCTTTGCAAGGACGGCATTCTGGTGGTGGCAACAGCTTGCGTTGATTGGCGTGCTGTCTGGCTGACCCCGGGTGCCGAATCTACATGCTGTCTGACTGCGCCACTAGCTCCTTGCGATGACCTCCTCCCCCTGCTTCCAACTCGTCTCCTCCTCCTCTCTGTCTCCCCATCTGAACTTTCCCCCTCTTCTTCTGCTCTTCGAGCAGGCACCCAGGTGACATCCACAGACACATCGTCATCATCAGCCGCTTCACTTGACAACTCAGCAAAGGCAGCAGCAGCAGGTACAACATCATCATCATCATCACAATGTACGTCCATGTGTATAATGCTGCCTGACTGAGACATATCCCCGTTATCTACATCCTCTGGCACTAATAGTTGCGCATCACTTATTTCTTCCAACTGATGTGAAAATAACTCCTCTGACGGATCAAGTGAAGCGGCTGTGGTGCTAGTGTTGGTGGTGGTGCCGGCGGGCTGGCGAGTGGTAAATTGAGAGGTGCCCGAAGCTGAGCTGGAGGAGGATGGTGCATTAAGGTTCCGAGCGGAAGCTGTAGACGATTGGGTGTCCTGTGTAAGCCAGTCAACTATGGCCTCAGAATTTTTTGAGTTCAGGGTCTGTGGTGGCCTCTGAACACTGGGCATTATTCTAGGGCCTCAGGAAATCACAGCACCACGACCACGACGGCCCTTGCGGGGTGGCCTGCCTCTGCCTGTCATTTTTTTTTTTTAAATGTGTTGTGTACTATGAGTGCAAGGTGCTGTGCCACCCTATAGGAGTGTTGGGCAGTGGGTACAGTACACTCTGTGGACCTGACAGTCACTGGCAACCAGGCAACTGCAATTAAAAAATATATATATTTTTTTTTACTTTGCAAGCTGCTGTGCCACCTTATATATCAGTGGTGGGTGGGCAGTGGCACAGTACACTCTCTGTGGACCTGACACTGACAGCAATCACTGGCACCCAGGCAACTGCAATTAAAAAATATGTATATATTTTTTTACTTTGCAAGCTGCTGTGCCACCTTATATATCAGTGGTGGGTGGGCAGTGGCACAGTACACTCTCTGTGGACCTGACACTGACAGCAGTCACTGGCATCCAGGCAACTGCAATTAAAAAATATATATATATTTTTTTTACTTTGCAAGCTGCTGTGCCACCTTATATATCAGTGGTGGGTGGGCAGTGGCACAGTACACTCTCTGTGGACCTGACAGCAGTCACTGGCACCCAGGCAACTGCAATTAAAAAATATATATATTTTTTTTACTTTGCAAGCTGCTGTGCCACCTTATATATCAGTGGTGGGTGGGCAGTGGCACAGTACACTCTCTGTGGACCTGACACAGCAGTCACTGGCACCCAGGCAACTGCAATTAAAAAATATATATATATTTTTTTACTTTGCAAGCTGCTGTGCCACCTTATATATCAGTGGTGGGTGGGCACACAGTGGCACTGCAGTGGGCACAGTACACTCTGTGGACCTGACAGTCACTGGCAGCCCAGGCAACTGCAATAATAAAAAATATTTTTTTTTTTCAATTTGCAACAAGATGCTGTGCCACCGTATATATATCAGTGGTGGGCAGTGCACTGCAGTGGGTACAGTGCACTCTGTGGACCTGACACAGCACTCACTGCAATTATGACAGAGGAAAAAAAAAGGTACTGTGCCTGTGCCACCCGAAATGAGTGTGGTGTGCACACAGTACAGTCTGTGGTAGGTCTGTGGCCTCTCACACACAGCGGGCAGGCAACTGCAGTGTACAATAGATATATATATATATATATATAAAGAAAAAACTCTATTACCTTACCAGCCCTTAAAAGGGCTTTTGGGGACACTAGATATATATATATATGTATATATATAAATAAAAAAAAAATCCTCAATTACCAGCCCTTAAAAGGGCTTTTGGGGACACTAGATGGATATATATATATATATATATATATATATATATATATATATATATATATATAAGAAGAAAAAACTCAATTACCAGCCCTTAAAAGGGCTTTTGGGGACGCTAGATATATATATATATATATATATATATATATATATATATATATATATATTAAAAAAAAAAATTACACAAATACCAGCCCTTAGAAGGGCTTTTTGGGGTGCTGTCCTTACAGCAGTAGTGGACCAAGAACACTGCAAGACCAGGAACACTGACTAACTGTCCCTAGCTTAACAGCAGCAGCAGCAGCAGCAGCAGCTCTCTCCCTACTCTCACTACACACACTGCTTCAGAATGATCTAAGATGGATGCTGCCCTTGCTTATTTATAGGAGGTGGGAGGGTGTGGGAGGGAGGTATGCTGATTGGCTGGAAATGTGCCTGCTGACTGTAAAGTTCAGGGTCAAAGTTTGCCTCAATGATGTATTATGGGGGGCGGACCGAACATTGCATATGTTCGCCCGCAGCGGCAAATGCGAACATGCTAAGTTCGCCGGGAACTGTCCGCCGGCGAACAGTTCTATACATCTCTACAGAGAATGGGACATATTACAGTATTTAAGGCAAACAGACAATGCATGTGTAAGATGATAGGTGCTACACTAGCCAAAAAGGCAAGAAGGTCAAAGTTTATGTACATGTATTTATGTGGATTTTAAAAGCAATGAAAACATTTTCTTATAGGGTGCACGGTATGTCCTAATGACTGGTTGCAGCGCAGAGAGAACTGTTATTACTTTTCATCTGGAAGAGAACGCAGAACATGGAATGAGAGTCGGGAAGTGTGTGAAGGGATGGGAGCCCATCTACTGGTCATAGAGGACCAGGAACAGCAGGTATGGTATAACATGGCAATAGATGTGAGACCGATATGGAGGATTTGTACTCCATTGTTCTAGCATCTGTGTGTTTATTATACAGTAATTATCAGAAACAGATGAGATGAGATTTGATTCATAAATCGATCATTCTGAGTGATTAAACTGGTGCTCCATGGGCCGGGGGGCGTCAGACAGACCACACCATACCAGCCCGCACACCATAAAAGGTCCCCTCCCCCCGCCGGTCGCTGGCTCACCCACCGTGAACATGTGGGGGCATGCAGGCGGCGGCTTCTCCTCAGTCTCCTGCATCTCCTTCCCTCCTCCTCCTTGGCCAATTGCATGGCTTTTTCTTTCGGCCAATCGGGAAACAGGTCTCAGGACCCGCTTCCTGATTGGCCAGGAGGAGGATCCGTGTGACAATAGCGAATATTTATTCTCTATTGTCAAACAACTGGGTGGGCGCGGGGCGCAGTACTCTGCGCCCCAAGCCCACCCTTTTTTGAAGCCTATTAGAGCCTCTGGCTCTAATCATGTGCATAAAAAAAACCCCATTGGAATCCATGCGTCCGGCGCCCTGCATGTAGATTTAGGGGCAGGATGCATGGATGGGCCTGCAAAAAAAAGTAAAGTTTGCCCCCCCCAAAAATGTAAGTAATGTATATTACTTTATTATCTTCATTAATGACTAAATTATTGATGATAAAATAAACCTATGGTGGAAAGATAAAAAATTGATCTGGTTAACAAGGGGTAAAAAAGGTACGAGAGATATACTGCTTATATTGCATAGTTTTAGTAAATCTAAAGTTGATTGTACAGGGATTGTATAGTCAGACGGTAAAATGTATGGTGAGATATAAACTTGGGAGAACAGAAATTTGGTATCAAGAGAACCTATTTCTCTTTCACATTGTGATCTATTCTGATTTTATTTCTATATTAGTTGTCCATCATTATGCCATTGGTCCAGCCTTTTCTTTTGTTGTGTCTATAGAGGGATCAGGGTCTCCTCCTATCTATGTATTATCAAATTTGATTTGGATGATAGATTGTTCTCTTTTATGAAGTAGGATTTTCTGCTATGTTCACTTTACAATACTAAAAGTGGTCACCTCCCACACCTATAACTGGTCTAATGCATACTGTTAGGCAGGTTAATTTGGTTGGTCGCTGGCTGGTTGGTTGAGCTTGTAAACTCTTTGGTTTTTTGACATGTACCTGCCCTTCCACTGCTCCTAGCTGTAAAGGCAAGTTATAGGTATGGGAGGTGACCACTTTTTGTATTGTTGTTATATTGGCCAGGTAACACACTGACACCTTTGCGGCCATTGTGCAATGTGCTGGGTGTTCAGTGTGTTCCTGTGCCTTTAAGGAGGGATGGATGGGCTTCCTCCAGTCATCTGTCCTCCATCTATCCCATTAGAATATATGTGCTCCGACTGTGAAGACTCTTTAAAGGTAGAGTTAGGGACTGCACATAACAGGGCGCTTTACCGGGCCTGCAGCTTACGCATGTATTTGCAAATGTGTGCAACTAAACCCCTTTTTTTAACGCATACTGTTAGGTTAATTCAGTTGGTGGCTGGCTGGTTGGGGAGTTGAGCTTGGAAACTCTTTGGTTTTTTGATTTGTTCAGGTTACACATACAATACCTGATGTTTCAAATGGAACTGCAGGAAACGGACAAATAATTCCAGTTCACAGATCACTATTTTCTGGTGACATTTGTCCCCAATAGAGATTTTGTAGACATGATGGAATAGTCAGATCTTCAGACTTCTATCCAATGTGTGTGTCCAGTGTCTGTGGCTGAAAACTGACAGATTATGCTCTGTTGTTCCAGGAATTTATAAAAAAATCCAGCAGAGGACCATCATATCGAGTGTTCTGGATTGGACTGTACAGAGAGGGAGATGGATGGAGATGGGTGGACGGTCAGCACTATAATACCGGCCTGTAAGTGACTCTTCATCTACACTGAGAATATGAATGTTGTTCATCCAGAAAACAATAGAAACTCATTACTACTCATTGTTATTTATTACCCAGATTCCCTCTATCAAAAGAATCTTCAGGAGACTGTGTATGGTTGGAAGCAGATTCTGGGTATAATAAGGGTCGCTGTCAATCCAAACACAACTGGATTTGCCAGAAGAGAGCCCTGAAGATCTGACAGTTACATCACAGCAAACTGACACACTGTTAAGATAAAAGATCATCCACAGTACAAAGTAATACAGGACGATTACATCCAATATCATATATAATCACCATTCTAGAGCATCCTTTCTCAAACTTTTTCAACACAGAGGAACCCTTGAAATAACTTTCCGGTCTCAAGAAACCCCTTCTAAAGATTACTATATGTACAACTTATGACACATTAGTGTGACAGTCAGTGGGAAGAATGTTCCTTACTTTTGTCATCATTGGGAAGAATTAGCCCCTTACAGATACCTAAAAAGATCCATAGTGTTAGGCCGGGTTCACATATATGCGAATTGGATGCATTTTTCCCTGCATCCAATGAGCATGACAGGCAAGTGTGATCGGCTCTCAATGGAGCTAGTTCACGCAGGTCTGGGGCAACCACAGTCTGGGCTGCATCTTTGGGTCTAGTTCAGGTGTGAATTCAGGCAAAAAATCGGACTTGAATCAGACATGAGCATGACCGGCGAGTGTGATCGGCTCTCAATGGAGCTAGTTCGCACAGGTCTGGAGCAACCACAGTCTGGGCTGCATCTTTGGGTCTAGTTCAGGTGTCAATTCAGGCAAAAAATCGGACTTGAATCGCACCAGAACTGGTGAACAGACATGCACGGGACCCCAGGCACGAACCCGCAGTCGCACGTATATGAACCCGGCCTCAGTGGGAACTTGAGAGGCAGAAACTGCTCATTGGTCCTAGCAATCTCTGGAGGAACCCTAGGGTTCCATGGAATCCTGGTTGAGAAACCTTGACCTACATGTTATTAGTCTATTTCTGCAATGGAAAATACAGGCCTCTGTAATTGTCATATTTCTTGTCCAATGTTCTTTTTGACTATTAACCTCTTGCCACCCAAGTAATGCATATGTTTGGCAGCAATAGGGTGGGATTTAACATATACATGCAGCACATATGGCTGCCATCCAGAAGGGGGGGGGGGGCATCCCATACACAGGTAGGGGGTACAGGCGTCCCAAGGGGCCCAGCCACCAGGTTGGCCACCTGTCCAGTTTTGACCCGGACAGTCCAGTTATTGACACCTGTGTCCAGGTTTCAGTCTGCTTGAAATATATCAGACATCTCCAGTAAAACCATCCTGTCCCAGTGCCAAAGCAATTGCTGGGTGCTCTTCTCTCAGCGCACCGCAACACCGGTGAGGATTCAAATCATGTGTCGGTCCAGCACAGCAACACCTGCCTGAACTCCCTCCACATCCTTCCCAACTCCCGCCCAGCTTCCCAGCTTCTCCCCAAACTCCAGTTCCCACACTTTCCAGGCCACTGGGGCTCCCGCCGGTAAGGCAAGCTAACTTGGGCCTTTAGGGACAGGGGGCACTGATATGAGGGGACTCTGACCTAATTGGTTCTGTAAGGGGATCTGTAACGGAACAGGGCACCCCTGACTGGGTACCTCCATTGACAGATGCTCCTAGTGCTTCCCGAGGGCTCCAAGCACTCCACCAGACATCGTCACCACTTCAGACCCCACGAACCGCCGCAGCTTGGTTAGGGTCTCAACATCTCCTACCCACCCTGGACCTACGACAAGGCTCCAGGTTCCTGTGGGTGAACCTCTCTTTTCCCAGAGAGTGCAGCAGAACAAGCTCTTACAAAAGCTCTTACAAGAGCTTAGTGATTATCCAAGGGAGTATGGAAGACCATAGCAATCCCTTGCAGCAGATTCCCCCAATAAGAGACAGGACTCTAGATTGAGGGTGAAGTAACTCTAGAACAACTTTATTGAACAGACTTATATACAGTTTTCAACCACAAGGTTACCACCCAGGTGGACCTTGTTTGGACGTAACATTCACCATCCAATAGGAACAGTGCTTTACACTTTCATACAGTGTACACAAAAATATACAATGTGGGACAATCCCCCCCTCCCCCTTAGCATCCAATCCACATATCTTTATACATCCCATAATACGTTTCTCTTAAGGCAGACAGACAGAACAATGGGAGGTCATTAACACTTAACAATGAGACAGGGCAATCCACATTCCCTCCCAATACACAACAAAAGGAAAACCTGTCTGACATTGAAAGATATGTAATATACACAGCATTTAGGAAGAACAGATTTCATGGCAAATGGGAATAAATCTTTATATTCCTATATGGAGATATTGCTGGCAAATATGACCGTCCCATCTGAAGCAATTCAAACCATTAATTATCTGTTTTTAACTTCCAGTGACGGTGAATACTGTCACATATCTTCCCCCCAAAGGTAGACGAACCAGGTACTAAACCTCCAATCGGTCTGTGCCTGAGTTAGTCGGGTAACAAGTCCCAAAGAGTCCATCCATCATGGCAGCTTCCTTGACAAAGTTCCACATTTTTGTGGACACCCAGCACATTGCACGTTTGTCTTGGCAAGGCGCATGGAGCTCTCATAGCCGATCAGTCTGTGAAAGTCTGGTTTGGGCAGGCCAGACTGGGCTTCTGGGGCACCCTGTGTCCCTAAGAGACACAGGGTGATTTAGACATAAGAGGAGCCTAGTAGGCTGAGAGAAGAACTTTCCAACATCTCTAAGGTAGGCTGTGTTCCACAGGCCCTCCCAATGTCTGCACCCACCCAGTACCCCAAACAAATTGTCAGGAAAACAGTGTTACTCACCCAGCCAACCTCTGCCTCTCTCGCAGAACATACCCGCTCCTGGGGATAAGTGTGGACTGGCCCTCCTCCTGGAAGTCCTTTAAGCCGCTGGAGAGAAGACAGGGTGGTGGGGCTCACTTCGTCAGGCTGTTGAGGATCTGGGCCAACTGTCCTGCATCACTGGAGTGTACAAATGAAGACTGTAGCTTTTGCGGGTGCTGGGCAGAGGTTGGTAGTACTCTGCCCTGTTGCCAGCTCTTCTGCTGGGTTGGGGTTGGTGAATACTACCCCCAGAACCTGGTTGGGAGTCTGCTGTAGAGAGGAGGGATCGCTTACCTCCTCCTCCTGGTATTCCTGCAAGGTAGGTTTGGGATCTGGACCGGCCGTCCAGCATCCCTGTAGGTCTGGTGCAGAGACGGCGGTCCCATCTGCACCATTGGGGTCAGGTCTGTTGTCTCCCTGTGGTTGGGGAGAAGGATGAGTTGTCTCCTCTCCCTGGAAGGTACACTGCGGCTGGGAAGGAAGGACGACACCTTCGGCTCCCCGTAACTCCTGCTTGTAGCTGGGGACCTGGGCAGGCTGCCCAGCCTCCCTGTAGGGCCGGTAGATAGACCTCTGTCCCATCTCCACCTGCCATCGTGGGTCTTCACAGTACCCCCAGTCTGTACTGTCTCTCCAACTGAAGGGTTGTGGGTCTGGATCGGCCACCCAGGACTCCGGCTCTGCTTGCAGGGTAGATTGGGGTGGAATGGAGCAGAGCAGGCATTGGTAGTCCTGCTCCAGTTCCCACTCCATTCTGACCAGATGAATCGGGTCTGACCCCAAGTCATCCGCTTTGGGGAGACCCAGTAGGGCTTCCCTGCTGTCCTGGATTTCCCTGCGCCGAAACTCTGCTGGACATCTAAAGTCCCTCTTCTCAAAGGCCTCCCACAGCACGCCCGGGCCACTATAGTCCTCACCTTCCGGCATATTGTCATCAGCCATCCAGTTTTCGTGCGGGCTGGCGTACCACTTTAGTGCCCGGTAAGCTTCATCCAGCCACAACTCCTTCCAAATCAGGTTCCACAGCTCCATCACCCACTCATCCAGGGGTTGCTCTCCTAGGAAAGGTAACCGCAGGGCAATGTATACCTGGAACCGCTGGGAAGGTTCTCTCTCCGCCTCCACTGCACATCCTCTAAGGCCTCATACCACATTTCCTTTGGAGTGAAATCTCTCCAGTCCAGTATGGCTTTCTCTGATACAGGCCCATCCTGTTGGACCAAGTGTTGCTGCAACCTCCAGAGAAACTCCTCCTCATATGGGGACGTTGCACGGGTGTTATCTCGCTCCATAACGTTACCGGTGTCTCCGAGCTGCTTCTCCTCACACTAGGACGCCATCCCACCGCTTGCCACCAATGTAACGGAACAGGGCACCCCTGACTGGGTACCTCCGTTGAGACAGGGCAATCCACATTCCCTCCCAATACACAACAAAAGGAAAACCTGTTTGACATTGAAAGTTATGTAATATACACAGCATTTAGGAAGAACAGATTTCATGGCAAATAGGAATAAATCTTTATACTCCTATATGGAGATATTGCTGGCAAATATGACCGTCCCATCTGAAGCAATTCAAACCATTAATTATCTGTTTTTAACTTCCAGTGACGGTGAATACTGTCACAGGATCTAATGGAGGTCTCTTTGGGTAAGGGGTGCTTATATGAAGGGCCTCTGACCTAATTGGTTCTGTAAGAGGGGGCGGTGATATAATGTGGCTCAGAGGGGTGCTGACTTCTGATGTAATAGTTGGTGACCAGGGCCGGACTGGGAATAAAATTCAGCCCTGGAAAAAATGTCATACCAGCCCCATAGCATTATTATACCGGCCCAACACCATAACGCCATAATTTTCTTGTTCATAAAAGGGAAAACCATGCATTTTAAAGCAAATTTGAAGAGTGTACTATCATAGATAAGATAGATATAAAAGCAGGGCTTTATATATAAAAGAGCAAATTATAGTTAAAAGTGGTAAAGGTGTGGACATGGTACAGGAGAGGTCAGGGGCTGTGCGGACATGGTACAGGAGATGTCAGAGGCTGTGCGGACATGGTACAGGAGATGTCAGGGTCTGTGCGGACATGGTACAGGGGATGTCAGAGGATGTGAGGACATGGTACAGGAGGTGTCAGAGGATGTGAGGACATGGTACAGGAGGTGTCAGAGGCTGTGCGGACATGGTACAGGAGAGGTCAGAGGCTGTGCGGACATGGTACAGGAGATGTCAGGGGCTGTGCGGACATGGTACAGGAGATGTCAGGGGCTGTGCGGACATGGTACAGGAGATGTCAGAGGCTGTGCGGACATGGTACAGGAGATGTCAGGGGCTGTGGGCACATGGTACAGGAGATGTCAGGGGCTGTGCGGACATGGTACAGGAGATGTCAGGGGCTGTGCGGACATAGTACAGGAGATGTCAGAGGATGTGAGGACATGGTACAGGAGGTGTCAGAGGCTGTGCGGACATGCTCCAGGAGATGTCAGGGGCTGTGCGGACATGTTACAGGAGATGTCATAGGCTGTGCGGACATGGTACAGGAGATGTCAGAGGATGTGAGGACATGGTACAGGAGATGTCAGGGGCTGTGCGGACATGGTACAGGAGATGTCAGAGGATGTGAGGACATGGTACAGGAGGTGTCAGAGGATGTGAGGACATGGTACAGGATATGTCAGAGGATGTGAGGACATGGTACAGGAGGTGTCAGAGGATGTGAGGACATGGTACAGGAGATGTCAGAGGCTGTGTGGACATGATACAGGAGATGTCAGGGGCTGTGCGGACATGGTACAGGAGAGGTCAGGGGCTGTGTGGACATGATACAGGAGATGTCAGAGGCTGTGCGGACATGGTACAGGAGAGGTCAGAGGTTGCAGACATGATGACGGGGGTGGGATAAGTGGCAGCAGGGATGGTGGTAAGGGGGTGGCAGCGGTGGTGGTGATGAGGGGGGTGGGGTCGGTGGCAGCGGTGGTGGTGGTGAGGGGCATAGGCGTGCGCAGCCTATTGCATTAGGGTGTGCACCCTAAAGCACAAACTCACGCCGCGCGCGTATATATATATATATATATATATATATATATATATATACACACACATATACACACACACACACACAAATACACTCTTGCTTGCATGCACACATACATAAACAGATCTCAGTGTGAACTGCCAGATGTGCGTTTGCGATGCGGGAAGGCTGCGAATTCGCAGCCTTCCCGCATCGCACAAGTGTGAACCGGGACTAAACAGCCCCGGTCAGGTGCTCTTTGTGAACAATATGTAGTATAAAAAGATTTAAAAAGTTTAAAACAATAAATCAGAACAATCTGCATGTGAATCTAAACTATCAGTAGGTAGCCATTTGCCAGATGGATCTGACTAAGGCCTTTTTCACACGGTCCGCATTCCGTTGCGGTCCATGCTCAGCTCAGCGGTGATCGATCTGCCGATCCCCGCTGAGCCAGCGGATGACAGCTCCGTCTCCCCACACAGTGCGTAGAGGGAGGTGTCAGAGTCCCGCTGCTCTCTATGGGGAATCGGATGAGAGCGGACCGCCTGTCTGCTCTCATCCGATCCCATCCCATCCCCTGGACGGATGGAAAATAGGGTTTCCATCCGTCCGGATTTCACGGACAGGATCGGATGCGGATGGCAGCGGGTGTCAGCGGACATGTCACCGCTGACATCCGCTGCTCCATAGGGCTGAATGGGGCATCCGATCAGATCCGCCTAAAAAACTGACAGGCGGATCTGATCGGAACGCCCGTGTGAAAGGGCCCTAAAGCTGAACAAATTAGTAAATTAAATAAAAATGTGGCAGCATGAATGAGGAAGAAATAAACTTACTGTACATGGCTGAGAAAAAGATTAAAATCTGAAAAATATATATAACATAAATCCATAGAAAGAAAGATGGTTGTGCTAGCATACACTATAATAATAATAATAATAATAATTATACAGTATTATTCTAGTGTATGCTAGCACAACCATCTTTCTTTCTATGGATTCTCTAGTTAGTTAGTCACCCTAATCTTTTATTTTAGCAGCTTTAATGATAGCTATTGTGTTTATTTATGTTATATATATTTTTCAGATTTTAATCTTTTTCTCAGCCATGTACAGTAAGTTTATTTCTTCCTCATTCATGCTGCCACATTTTTATTTAATTTACTACAACAACCAATAAATTACACAACTAAATTGTATTGATCTGATCATGATTTCAAAATTAAAAAAATCACCTCTAGACAGTAGAGATGAAGATTGAAGATATTGGATGCCAGTGCCTGCCGACCGTGCTGTAAGCCGTTCCAATCCCTACCCCGTTCAACTTCTGGGAGAGCTCAGAGCGGGATACCGAAATTATGCGCCGCCAGCCCGCCACTGCCCGCTGATATTGCGCATGCGTAGTAACCCGAGTTACCCGGTCGGCGCCCTTTTGTTGCCGTGACTCCGCCTCTGCGTGACGTCACGGAACGCGCCACGCATGTTACAGGGGACTGGGGAGGCATGTTCTACCGTCCTGAGTCCTCCTACACTGTGCGGCGATATCGCTCTGCTCGGTGCTCGTATACTGTAAGTTACTGCAGTGTCTGTGTAGGAGGATGGAACGTTGGATCGGCACTCGCCAGTCACCAGGGAAACATATGCACGGTCCGGTCGGCAACTCGGCAAGGCAGTGCAGCACGGAGGTGATAGAGCCTCAAGTTTGAGGCATGATTAGGGTGTGCCCAGGCACACCCGGCACACCCCGTGCGCACGCCTATGGTGAGGGGGGTGGGGTCGGTGGCAGCGGTGGTGGTGAGGGGGGTGGGGTTGGTGGCAACAGGGGTGGTGGTGAGGGGGTGGCAGCGGTGGTGGTGATGAGGGGGGTGGCAGCGGTGGCGGTGATGAGGGGGGTGGCAGCGGTGGCGGTGAGGGGGATGGGATCAGTGGCAGGGGTGGTGGGGAGGATGGGATTGGTGGCAGTGGTGGTGGTGAGGGGGATGGGATCAGTAGCAGGGGTGGTGGGGGGGGTGATGGGATTGGTGGCAGGGGTGGTGGGGGGGAATGGGATCGGTGGCATTGGTGGTGGTGAGGGTGATGGGATCAGTGGCAGGGGTGGTGGGGGGCTATGGGATCGGTGGCAGTGGTGGTGGTGAGGGGGATGGGATCAGTAGCAGGGGTGGTGGTGGGAGGGGGGGGGTGATGGGATCAGTGGCAGGGGTGGTGGGGGGGGATGGGATCAGTGGCAGGGGTGGTGGGCCGGGGGGGGGGTTATGGGATCAGTGGCAGGGGTGGTGGGGGGGGGGATGGGATCGGTGGCAGTGGTGGTGGTGAGGGTGATGGGATCAGTGGCAGGGGTGGTGGGGGGGGGATGGGATCGGTGGCAGTGGTGGTGGTGAGGGGGATGGGATCAGTAGCAGGGGTGGTGGTGGGCGGGGGGGGGATGATTGGATCAGTGGCAGGGGTGGTGGGGGGGATGGGATCAGTGGCAGGGGTGGTGGGGGGGGGATGGGATCGGTGGCAGTGGGGGTGGTGAGGGGGATGGGATCAGTAGCAGGGGTGGTGGGGGGGGTGATGGGATCAGTGGCAGGGGTGGTGGGGGGGGGCAGTGGCAGGGGTGTGGGGCTTGGACAGTGGCAGGGGTGGTGGCATCAGTGGCAGGGGTGGTGGGGGGGAGAATCAGTGGGGGTGGTGAGACCAGCAGGGGCCAGGGGGCAGTGGTGGTCTGGTGGAGGTCGGAGGGTGGGACCAATAATTGCACTGCTGCTGATTTTTATTACTAATGCCCCATACACACGTGCAGATTATCTGCAGACTTTTGTCTGCAGACTTACCTTTTCTATGTAGTGCAAGGGCCTGCCGGATTGCATACAAATTGAAAGTGTTTAGGTTTGACCTCATATTATATGGTTTTGGTAAGTCTGCAGACAAAAGTCTGCAGATAATCTGCACGTGTGTATGGGGCATAACTTGGTCCGTGGATCATGCTGCCGGCGTCTGTGTGTGTACTGACACAGACAGTACTAGATGTGGGACTCTCTGCGCCGTCACGGTCCGTCTTGCTGAGCCTGGGTCACATGATCCACCGCCGGTGTTCTAAAATGTTCTCGCCGCGCAGCCGCTCCCGCCAGATGTGATGTCATGCCGCTCATAGCGGCTGACATCACGTTGGAAAGACTTCACCGGGGCGGGGCTGCAGCGGCCATCACAGCGCGGCCGCCGCACGGTCCCAATAGCGGCCGCGTCTTAAAGCGGCCAAATGAATCTTTAAGCGGCCCCAATCTTAAAGCGGCCCCAGGGCCGGCAGCCCACCGGGAATTTTCCCTGTATCCCGGTCAGCCAGTCCGGCCCTGTTGGTGACCAACCATTAGATTAGCAGTCAGAACCCCCCTCCTGAGACCCCCCCTTAGATTAGAGTCCCTTTATATTAGCACTCCACTTTAAAGACCCCCCATTAGATTAGAGTTCCCTTATGGCCCCTTTCACACTTGTGCGACCTAAAAGTCGCGTAATTTTACCGCAAGTTTGCAGCAATTTTTTTTTGACTCGATTTTGACGCAATTTTGATTGGACTTAAAGCAATGCTGTCTCTTTAATGGATTTATGGGAATATCTCTTTGCTGGATTGGGCTGTCTATTTGCTGAATATATAGGGATGTCGCTTTACTGGATTGGGAAGTCTCTTTGCTTAATATATGGGTCTGTCCTTTTGCTGAATATATGGGTCTGTCCCTTTGCTGAATATATGGGGATGACTTTTTGGTGCTGTTTGGCCAAAATATAATTCTTTACTGTAAAACCTTAAAAGCACTGATGTCTTGGAATACACTTTTCATTTTCATATATTAAGTTGTAAGAGTAATAAAATAAAAGCGGGTGCACTGAAGGACTTAGTGGGATGGCCAGTAGGTGAATTTAGTGGGACGCCAGTGGGCAGGCCCTGGAGAATGTTGGTGGTTAGGCTCAAGGGGGCCAAGTCTAAAACTGTGTAAGGGTCCCAAAATTTGTGATGGCTGCCCTGGCAGCACATACACTGTTACCAAAAGTATTAGGACCCCTTACACACACATGAACTTTAGTGGCATCCCAGTCATAGTCCGTAGGGTTCAATATTGAGTTGGCCCATCCTTTGCAGCTATAACAGCTTCAACTCTTCTGGGAAGGCTGTCCACAAGGTTTAGGAGTGTGTCTATGGGAATGTTTCATCATTCTTTCAGAAGTACATTTGTGAGGTCAGGCACTGATGTGGACGAGAAGGCCTGGCTCACAGTCTTCGCTCTAACTCATCCCAAAGTTATTCTGTCAGGTTGAGGTAAGGACTCCGTGCAGGCCAGTCAAGTTCCTTCACCCCAAACTCGCTCATCTAGGTCTTTATGGATTTTGCCTTGTGTACTGGTCCAAATCATTTGGTGGAGGGGGCATTATGATGCGGGATTGTTTTTCAGGGGTTGGGCTTAGCCCCTTAGTTCTAGCAAAGGGAACTCTTAAGGCATCAGCATACCAAGACATTTTGGACAATTTTCATGCTTCCAACATTGTGGGAAGAGTTTGGGGATGGCCCCTTTCTGTTCCAGCATGACTGCGCACCAGTGCACAAAGCAAGGTCCATAAAGACATGAATGAGTGAGTTTGGGGTGGAGGAACTTGACTGGCCTGCACAGGGACCTGACCTCAACCCGATAGAACAACTTTGTGATGAATTAGAGTGGAGACTGCAAGCCAGGCCTTCTCGTCCACATCGGAGTCTGACCTCACAAATGCGCTTTTGGAAGAATGGTCAAACATTCCCAAAGACACACTCCTAAACCTTGTGTACAGCCTTCCCAGAATAGTTGAAGCTTTTATAGCTGGAAAGGGTGGGCCAACTCCATACTGAACCCTACAGAATAAGACTGGAATGCCATTACAGTTCATGTGCGTGTAAAGGCAGGCGTCCCAACACTTTTGGTAATATAGTGTACATGTCCATGGGTGGCTGAACTCTAAATTGTGTAAGCACATCCGCATCTTTCTAACCCTATCCTAAAATGCATCTGCTTAAAAGTGTACACCCAAAGGACTAAAACTATGTATAATAATATAGGAAAGAAGCGCTAAAAATCATAACTCATACTCTGTGCCTCTAACGCAGACCAAGAGAAATCTCATCACATATAGCAGCATTTATTAAAATCTAGTAAAAAAAAAAAGGAAATAAAACATTTGCACCCACATTGTACAGTGCCTAGACCTGGCACCCGGGATGACCAGCTTTAAATTGTACTGTAGGGGGAGAGACGCTGCTCCGCACGCTGGTTCTTTAAGTTTGCAGAGCAGCGGCGCTTCCCCTACAGTACAATTTAAAGCTGTTCATCCCGGGTGCCAGGTCTAGGCACTATACAATGTGCGTGCAAATGTTTGATTTCCTTTTTTACTTTCAATAGTTTTTATTGAAGAAATTTGTAATACAAAGTGGATAGAATAGGAACAAAACAGGCATATTAGGCATGGTAATGCGTATAGCTGCACTTCAGAGATAAACTCTGACAATGGAAGGGGTACATACATGCATAAGAATGGCAGTGGAAACCACAACGGCAAATAGACGAGCATCATCCTAATAAACAGAGATATAAACGGGATAGGGAACATGACAATGCCCAATGTGACCAAAGATGAGGACCATACACTCGCTAGAGGATGCAAACCGACCATAAATGTAGGAGTAGTCCCCAGGAGGATGAATAGAGAAGGACACCGTGCCCCCCAGGGGTAGCGATACATACGGGTCCAACCAGACCACTTCCCGAGGACCAGTCCGAAGATTGCGAGAATGGTCGAAGGACGTATAAGGGAGAACAGAGGGGAAAAGAGACAAAGAGAGAAAGAGAAGGAGAGCAGGTACAGGTGGCTGAAGATGACAAAGAGTAGAAAGAGAGTGAGAGGGAATGCGTCAACCAGTCCAACCCAGGATTTAAATAGATACTTGCACATATTTGACCCAAGGTTCCCAAATGGCCTCAAATTTAGGGACAGTGTCATTAACCACTTAAGCCCCGGAAGATTTTACCCCCTTCCTGACCAGGGGGTTTTTTGCGATTTTTTTACTGCTTGACTTTGACGGACAATTGCGCGGTCGTGGGACGCTGGACCTGAACGAATTTCACGTCCTTTTTTTGGTATTTGATCACCTGTGCGATTTTTTGATCATGCGCTATAAACAAAAAAAAGAGCATAATTTTTGCAAAAATACCAATATTTTTCACTTTTTTTTATATGAAATTCCCCCCCCAAAAAATGTAAAAATCTAAATTTTTTAACATTTTCGGCCAAATTGTTTTACGCTACATATGTTTGGTAAAAAAAATCGCAAAAAGCGTATTTTGATTGGTTTGCGCAAAAGTTAACGCGTTAACTAACAAAGGGAAAGATTTTTGTCATTTTTTGGTGGTTTTTTTTTTTAACGAGTAATGGCGGCGATCTGCGATTTTTTTTGCGGTACATTGCGGCGGACCGATCGGACCCTTGACTGACATTTTTGACACTTTTGGGGGTACCAGTGACATTACTGCAGTAATCAGTGCTATATATATGCACTGTTACTGCAAAAATGACACTGGCAGGGAAGGGGTTAACTGTATTGGACAGGGAGGGGTTAAGTGTGTCCTAGGGGCGTGATTCTAACTGTAGGGGGACAGGTCTCCTAGTGTAAAAACAAAGATCAACGGTTCTACATAGTAGAACCGTCTGATCTTCATTTTTACACAGGGAAGAATGACAGGCGGCTTGTTTACATAAGCCGCTCTGTCTTTCTCCCGCTGTACCGGCGATCGTAGTGTGACCGGCGGACATCGGGTCCGCCGGGCACACGCCCACACTCCTTTGTGAACGAGCCTCGGCGGGCGCGCGCCTCGGTGGGCGCGCGCTCGCCCGCTATTGGCTCTAAAAGGAGTGACAGGCGAGCGACGTAGACCTACGTCACTCTGCCTGGCCGGGGCTGACTGCCGCAGTAAATATACTGTGAGCAGTCGGCAACCGGTTAAAGAGTTTTTCTTGTGACATAATCCAGGAAATTTTGAGTTTGGACTCTCGAACGGAAACCCTAGGTGTTTTCCACGCTCTGGCTATAGTAATTTTGGCTCCTAGTAAGATAAAGTGCAAAAGTGAGCGGGCGGTTTGGGAAGCTTAGGGATGTGGTCATGAAGCAGTGCAATTTGCGGTGATTGCTGTATAGGGTGGTCAATTACTTTGCGGATGATCTGAAATAATTTGTTCCAAAAAGACCTAATTTTGGTGCAGTACCTTATTTCCTTTTTTAAGTAAGGACAATATGGTGTGGCACTTACAATACTACAACACAACAACTCCTCTATAGAATAGGGTAAATGAATTCCCTTCTGTGACAGCATATACAGTGAACTGTACTGTAACGCACATCCCTTGGTTGCATCCTTAACCTCCCTGGCGGTATGATTCTGTCAGGAATTATGTACCAAAAGTGGTACAATTTTTTTCATGGAAATTTGGCGTTATGTATTATAGGCCTACAATTCTTAGTAATTACTGACTTAAACCTGACCAAAACAAGACTCTAGTAGACATCCCAGATGTGATAAACTTGAAACACAAACGCATGAATTATAATCTAATCAATAATATAATTTTATTATATAATATATAATATATATAATAAAATTATATTATTGATTAGATTATAATTCACGCGTTATATGTATGTATGTGTGTGTGTGTGTATATATATATATATATATATATATATATATATATATATATATATATGTATGTGTGTGTTTGTGTGTGTGTGTGTATATATATATATATATATATATATATATATATGTTGTAAATGTAATGTGTGTGTTTGTGTTTTGTGCAACGTTCAATGTTTGAATTTCCCTCCCTAGTTCCGTTCCCATGCAGCAGCAGCTGCTGCAGGGAACGGAACTAGGAAGTCATCACACCGACGGATGGCGATCACAGCAATGGGAGATAATCGCTGGATCGCCAGGAGAAGGTAAGACACCGCTGCGCGCTCTGCACATCCACCCCGAGCGTGACTCGGGGATACCGATAACAGCATAGAAAATCCACCCGAGTCACGCTCGGGGATACCGCTAGGCAGGTTAAGCAAGTAAAGTGCATGTATTAGTAAAGTGGATAAATCAACAACACACAACATTTCAACTATAACGATCAATGTGCATGAAGTGCATAAATATTGTAAACAATATAAATTCTGTACAAAAGTCAGTAACATGCATAGGTGTGTGCAGTCTATTGCATTAGGGTGTGCACCCCAGAACCCAAATACACATGCGTGTATATCAGCAGAACAGTGGATGGTGTCGGTAGGACAATGGACAGTGTCAGTCATTTTTTATTTTTAATATTTTTTACAAAATTCTTTTTTTTCATTATTTTTTACAATATTATTTTTTATTACTTTTGTACAATTTTAGGAGCCCCGTTATGGGGCTTTAGTAAAATATCAAGGGTCTAAACAGACCGATGTCTCACCAGTAGAAATGATCGAACGGTTCGTGTCGACCATCGGTTCACCCGAACATTGACTGTTCGAGGTTCGGCCTAATTTAGAACTTTTTGCTGAAAAAGTTCGGAATTCGGCAACCAGAACCGACCAAAATGCAATGGGACAGGAAATGGGCTTTAAAAGCCCATGATTGGACCATAACCATTAGCAAAAGCCATTTGAGGGGGCAGGAGAATGCTAGGAATGTGATTGGAGTGACTAGGGGGTCCCTAGGCCAATCATTAGTGAATACGCCCCCCAGTATATAAGATAGCCCCCGCCAAATTCCTAGCATTGTAATACAGGGACATGGAAGAGAGTGAAAACAGTTCTGTTAATTTTACTTAAAAAGTGTCATTTAGCATTTATTAGTGTGAGGAAAGGGATATCTAGTGTAGTTAGGGTGCTCTTTTACACTTTAGTTAGATGCAAAAATTTAGTTTCTGTAGGGAAAGTGTTAAGTGCCAGGGTGACCGTAGTGTAGTGTAGGGTGAACTGACACTGACTGCTATGGCAGGGTGACCAAACCCTTCCATTTCAGGGTGACCGTTATAGAGAAAAGATAGTTTCTCTTAAGTCACTTTCGCTGCAGTAATATGGCTTCTCACCGTTCAGCTTGCTTTTTGGCTGCAGGCGTCTATAGGGATTTTTTGAGCACATGTTTGGAGTCAGGCATGACATCTGAACATGTGTATAGGGGGTATATATATACACACCCATGTATGTATATATACACCTGCACATATATAGGTGTGAAAGGAGCAGAAAACACTACTTGCGCTAATGAAATAATTAACACCAATATAGTTACGCTCCTATCACACCTATATATGTGTATGTGTAAAATACATATAAGTGTGTGTGTATATATATATACCCCTATACAGAAGTTCAGATGTTTTGCCTGCCTCCAAAGAACCCAAAAAAATGCCAAAAAAAACGCTAGCGTCAAAAAAAAAAATGCCCAGGTGTGTTGTTGCAGGCATTTTTTTGGGGTTTTTGGAGGCAGGCCAAAAAAAACGCTTGCTACTAAACCGGCAAGGTGTGAAAAGAGAGAAGCCACTATCCTGTTCTATAATCGACCTAATACAAACAATCTTTTTTTTTATGGTTCTGGACATGCTACAGAGCTGAAACGTCACAGGTACACTTTTTAGACCCCCCAGATACTAAATCCAAATAATTTTTTTTTTTTTTTTTTTTTTTTCAATAATTGGCTCTCTATCAAAAATGACAATTTTTAAGAACTTTTTTTTGTTTGATTAGTAGTCCCTGGGGTATGACCCAGAACTTTAGGCACTTTTTAGGGGCATTTATTGGGTTTTAGGGCTTCAAAATGGTGTTTTTTGATTACCGAAGTTCGGGTCCCATTGATTTCAATGGGGTTCTGAAATCCGGGCCGAACTTTCGGGAAGTTCGGATGTTCTGGCCGAACCGAACTTTTCAAAAGTTCGATCACCCTACTCACCAGACCAGGAAAGAAATTGAAGACAGAGATTCCCTAGTCCAGTGATGGTGAACCTTGGCACCCCAGATGTTTTGAAATTACATTTCCCATGATGCTCATGCAGTGTAGTGGAGCATCATGGGAAATGTAGTTCCAAAACATCTAGGGTGCCAAGGTTTGCCATCACTGCCCTAGTCCCTTTCTCTAGTCCCTTTCTCTGCAGTTTATTATGCTTCAGTTAAGAATGAAGACAGGAGTAATTGGTGCAGATCATTCACTGTATTCATTCAGAAAAGGAAGGGGCTGATTAATGAAACATTGACCAGCCCCTTGCCCACTCCTGGAAGGTGAGAAGCTGACGGTAATGCAGGGGGAAGACAGGAATCTGCATTGCATGGGTGATTAGGGTGTGCCCAGGCACACCCGACACACCCTGTGCGCACACCTATGGTAACAGTGTAAGGTACATATATCCAATAAACAGTGTTGAGATTCAGTGTTCATAAAGTGCTTTACTGAATCTTGAAGCCACATTGGAACTACAAATCCTAGTGATTCGAAACAATAGGGGATTCTGGGATAGTCTATAATTTGACTGTAACTGGTAGTCTCACTCTCCTGACACGTCAGTCAGGAGCTGCTGTCCTCAGAGCCGTCTTTATTATTGATTGGATCCTGGGCAAAATTTTCTTGGGCCTCCCAAATTCACTTGTCAACTATTTGCGGGCAGTGCAGGCTCAAGGAGCAGCTGCTTTGGGCCTACAACAATGACTGGGTTTGGGGCAGCTGCCACTTTTGCCCTATGGATAAAAATGGCCATGGCTGTCCTGCTTGCATCTGGAATGATCCAGCCTCACACAAGCAGCAGTCCACAGATTAATCTGCACCAGCACCAGAGGTTCATTGACACAGCCAATCCCAGTGACAGACACCCAGCTACACGGCTGACCTTAGCGACCAGAGGCATAGAGACATCCGCATTAATCACCATCCACAGTTTCCCGCCAACGCTATTGCAGTCTGCTGTGCCCTTGCCACTCTAACCTGTTGCTGATCCAAAGTGTCACGTACCTGGTAGGTAGAGCCTGAATGTGCGGAGGAAGGCCTCTCTTACACCTCTGACTCAGAGCCCCTGATAGAGTAAACAGGAAGCGCAGAGTGCAGAGTCGCACGAGTGCCGGTGGACGTGCAGGCTGCAGGACTGCTGGTAGCGTAGAGTTCCAGACGGAGGCAGGTGTCCTGGGAGTAGTTGGATCAATGCAGCAGCTAGGGAGCCTCGAGGTATACTGGAAGGTAAGCAGAGTCAGACAAGCCGGGTCATACACAGAGAGATCAGATCAGGTACAAGTGGAGAGACTGGAGAATGGTCAAAGGACAAGCCGGGATCGGTGCAGGCAGAGAACTGGAGTAGTCAAAGGCAAGCCGGGTCAAGATCTCAGGAGCAACACAGGTAACAGGAAGCAGGACTGGCACGGAACGCTGTAGACGAGACAGCACTGATCCTGGGAGCAGATCTAGCTTAAATAGGCCTCTTGATGCTTAACTGTCATCAGGTGCGCAGCACACTAAATTCACATGCTGGGGCTTTCACATTTGGCAATTAGCCAATTAGCTTTGGGAAATTCAAGGGGCAGGGCCTTGCCTGCGATTGCCAACTTGTCTCCTGGCAGGACCTTCCTGACATGGCCCCCTCCCAATGGGCAGCCTCCGGATGCCCAACTGGGCCATCTTTTCCGGATGGGACCGTTTAAACGTCTGAAGGAGTCTTCTGGCGTGGATGTTATTTTCGGGTTCCCAAGAATTGTCCTCAGGGCCATATCCCTTCCATTTTATCAGGAACTGGATTTGGTTACCTCTTTTCCTGCAGTCCATAATTGCCTCAATTTCATATTCCTCTTCTCCCCCTACTATTGTTGGCTCGGGTGGGCCAGAGTTTCGTTCCGGGAAGGGGTTGGGAGAGGCAGGTTTCAGAAGGGTCACATGAAAGACCGGGTGGATCCTAAAGGAGGCTGGTAATTCCAATTCGTAAGCCACATTATTGATCCTTCTCTTTACAGGGAATGGCCCCACAAACTTAGGTCCCAGTTTCCTTGATGGACATGCTAATTTTAAGTTGGTGGTGGATAACCACACTTGATCGCCCGGTTCCAGAATTAATTCGCCACGCTTTTTCCTATCAAACATTCTTTTGTTGTACTCCTGTGCCTTGGCTATTGTTTCCTGTAGTAGCTTGTTGTTGGTTTCCAGGAAGGTTACGGTTTCTAGCACAGCTGGCACAGAGCTTTCCGGGATAGTGCTGGGTAGGAAGGATGGGTGGAAGCCATAGTTTGCAAAGAATGGGGATTGTTTGGTAGCAGAGTGGTTGGAATTGTTGTAGGCAAATTCAGCTAGAGGAAGTAATGATATCCAGTCATCTTGGGAAAAGGAAGAAAAGCAGCGCAGGTATTGCTCCAGGGTTTGGTTGGTCCTTTCCGTCTGGCCATTAGTTTGGGGGTGATAGGCCGAAGAGAAGGATAGGTCAATTTCCAGGGTTCTTGAGAGGGCTTTCCAAAACCTTGAGGTGAATTGAACCCCTCGATCAGATACAATGTTAGCTGGGATTCCATGGAGCCTCACTATCTCCTTGATAAAAATCCGTGCTGTCTCTAGAGCAGATGGTGTGCCTTTCATAGGAAGAAAATGTGCCATTTTGGACAGCCGATCAACGACTACATAAATGGTTGTGTACCCTTCTGAAGGAGGGAGTTCCACGATGAAATCCATTGAGATCATTCTCCATGGTCTGTCCGGGATTGGCAGTGGTTGAAGCAGACCCCATGCTTTGGTCCTGTTACCCTTGTTTCGGGCACAAGTGTTGCATGTCTCCACATACTTTCTGCAGTCCTTATCCAGATGAGGCCACCAGAAGGTACGCTGGACCAGCTCAATTGTCTTACTAGCTCCAAAGTGACCTGCTAATGCGTGGTCGTGGCATAAGCTTAAGACAGGGACACGTACTTCTTCTGGGACAAAGATTTTGTCTTGATGCCATAAAAGTCCACTCCTTACTTGCAAGGGTGTTTCGGAAGAAGCGGAGACTCCTACCGAAGCTTGCCTGATTTGGGAGAAGATGTCCTCTTGCAATAAGAGAAAGTTTCCAGAGGAAAGAATGGTGTCAGGAAGCTCTATTTCCTCAGGTTCACCAAACATGCGGGAAAGAGCGTCAGGTTTAGTATTCTTCGACCCAGGCCTGAAGGTTATGTGGAAGGAAAATCTTGAAAAGAACAATGCCCACCGGGCTTGACGTGGTCTCAGACGTTTTGCTGTCCTCAAGTATTCAAGATTTTTATGGTCTGTAAAAATTAGTATGGGGTGAGCTGCCCCTTCCAAGAGATATCTCCATTCCTCTAGTGCAGCCTTTATTGCAAGAAGTTCACGGTCCCCTACGTCATAATTCTTTTCTGCCGATGACAGTTTACGAGAAAAGAATGCAACTGGGTGCAGAAGGGCTTTGGCTCCCCGGCGTTGAGAGAGTACTGCTCCTACTGCCGTTTCTGATGCGTCAACCTCCAACACGTATGGTAAGGTTGGATCGGGATGTTTAAGAATAGGTGCAGATGTGAACAGTTGCTTAAGAGTCTCGAAAGCGGATTGGGCTTCGGGAGTCCAGGAAAACCGATTGCTATGCTTGGTCAACTGTGTGATGGGAGAAATGATGGCCGAGAACCCCTTTATGAATTTTCTGTAGAAGTTTGCGAATCCTACAAAGCGTTGTACTCCCTTCTTATCTGTGGGAGCTGGCCAATCCAGAATGGCTGTTACCTTTTGAGGATCCATCTTTATACCCTCTGTGGAGATTATTAGTCCCAGGAACTGGATGCTTTGGCGCTCGAACTCACATTTCTCTGGTTTGGCGTACAGGCCATGTTGTCGAAGGCGGGTCAGCACCTTTCTTACGTGTCCTTGGTGAATTTCTAAAGAAGGGGAAAAGATCAAAATATCGTCCAAGTAGACGATGACAAAGAGATCCAGAAAGTCCCTAAAAATGTCATTGACAAAATGCTGGAATGTGGCAGGGGAATTACATAGGCCAAAAGGCATCACCAGGTACTCAAAATGTCCGAATCGGGTACGAAATGCCGTCTTCCACTCATCCCCAGCTCGTATGCGGACCAGATTGTATGCCCCTCGGAGATCCAGCTTTGTAAAGATTGTGGCTGACCTGAGTCTTTGAAAAAGTTCGGGTACCAAAGGTAGGGGGTACCTGATCTTGACCGTGACTTTGTTAAGTTCACGATAGTCGACACAAGGTCGGAGAGAATGATCCTTTTTTTCCACAAAAAAGATGCCTGCTCCAGCTGGAGAGGTTGATGGGCGAATGAACCCTTTCTTTAGGCTCTCATCAATGTAGTCCTTGAGAGCTACGAGTTCCAGTTCAGATAAGGGGAAGATTCGTCCAAAAGGCACCTCGGCCCCTGGGAGTAGCTCAATGGGGCAATCATAGGATCTATGAGGGGGGAGAGTTTCTGCTCCTTTTTTACTGAAAACGTCTGAAAAGTCCAGGTACGTGGTAGGGACAGATTTGCAAACCTCAGGGTCTGTATCCATATATAACAAGGCTGATGGGGAACATGGTGGTCCTGGCATGCAATGTTGTTTGCAGTAGGGTGATTTGAACTGGATCTCCTGTGTAACCCAATCAATGTGAGGGTTGTGTGCCTGCAGCCAAGGCATGCCAAGGATAATTGGGAACAAAGGTGAGGCTATGACATCCAAACGTAAGAGTTCCTGGTGGTTGTAAGTGGTGGTGACAGGTAAAGGGCTGGTCTCTTGAGAAACAAGTCCAGATTTGATGGTGGACCCATCTGCCAGATGAACAGAAAGCTTCCGGGCCTTGGACTGTAAGGGTATCCGGTGTACAGCGGCAAAGGATAAGTCTATGAAGCAGCTGCAGGCCCCGGAATCAATTATAGCCGGTACTTGAATAGTTCCTCCTGGAAGCTGTAACAGAAGAGAGAGAACCAGATGAGAAGAACCGTTTGGCAGGGCTGGGGACTTGGGAGAAGAGATAGACAACCACTTACGGAGTTTGGCTGGGCAATTTCTCACATAGTGGCCTGGTTCCCCGCAGTAAAGGCACAGATTGTTCTGTCGCCTGCGTTGTCGTTCCTCGTTGGTAAGCGAAGGACGGAGTAGGCCAAGCTGCATGGGTTCAGGCACATCCTGAGCAAGTGCTGAGGGTTCAAAAGAAGCTGGGCCTGGTGAGTTAGCTACACGAGGCAACATCCACACAGGACGATATAGTCCGGCAGATCTCTCCGCCCTGCGTTCTCTCAATCTCCGATCAATCTGGATGGATAACTTTATGAGATCGTCCAGCGAGTGTGGGACCCCAACTCTGGCTAGCTCATCCTTTAGGGCTTCTGAAAGGCCCATGCGGAACTGGTAGCGGAGTGCCGCATCATTCCAATTTGTGTCTGTACTCCAACGCCTGAAATCGGAAACATAGTCCTCGACCGCTCTGTGGCCTTGCTGGAGGGAATGGAGTGCGGCTTCTGCAGTGGCATTTCGCTGAGGGTCTTCATAGATCTGGGCCATGTCGCTGAAGAAAGAGGACAGGGTGTCCAGTGAAGAGGCTTTCTGCTCTAGAAGACGATGAGCCCATGCTTGGGGTTCCCCCTGCAGCAGGGAGATGACAAACCCAACTTTCGTGGTCTCCAAAGAGAAGGTGCGGGGCTGTAAGGCAAAATAAAGTTCGCAAGCGGTGCAGAAAGCCCTGAACTTGCTGCGATCACCCGAGAATCTTTCGGGGGTAGGTACTCTGGGCTCCGGGGGGAGCATCACAACTGTGGATGGTGCAGGGTTCCCAGCAGAAGGTGAGGACGCAGCATTAGAAGCTGTGGATGGTGTTGACAGCGTCTGAACACGTTCCTCCAACCGTGTATAACCTTCCTGCAGGCTCTTGACGGCCTGTGTGAGGCCGGCCAGGTGTAGGCATAATTCATCCAGGGGAGAGGTTCCTCGCTCAGGCTCAGACATGGCTGTCTCGTACTGTCACGTACCTGGTAGGTAGAGCCTGAATGTGCGGAGGAAGGCCTCTCTTACACCTCTGACTCAGAGCCCCTGATAGAGTAAACAGGAAGCGCAGAGTGCAGAGTCGCACGAGTGCCGGTGGACGTGCAGGCTGCAGGACTGCTGGTAGCGTAGAGTTCCAGACGGAGGCAGGTGTCCTGGGAGTAGTTGGATCAATGCAGCAGCTAGGGAGCCTCGAGGTATACTGGAAGGTAAGCAGAGTCAGACAAGCCGGGTCATACACAGAGAGATCAGATCAGGTACAAGTGGAGAGACTGGAGAATGGTCAAAGGACAAGCCGGGATCGGTGCAGGCAGAGAACTGGAGTAGTCAAAGGCAAGCCGGGTCAAGATCTCAGGAGCAACACAGGTAACAGGAAGCAGGACTGGCACGGAACGCTGTAGACGAGACAGCACTGATCCTGGGAGCAGATCTAGCTTAAATAGGCCTCTTGATGCTTAACTGTCATCAGGTGCGCAGCACACTAAATTCACATGCTGGGGCTTTCACATTTGGCAATTAGCCAATTAGCTTTGGGAAATTCAAGGGGCAGGGCCTTGCCTGCGATTGCCAACTTGTCTCCTGGCAGGACCTTCCTGACACAAAGCCTGTTCACCCCACCTTCTAACACCAGAGTCCTATCTTCAATCAGGATTGGTGAGAGGGCATTTTGCCCAGCCTGTAGTCTGTTCTTTTATATACAAAGACACCGATATCAGACATCTTTACCCCCAGTTCTGTTCAAGTATATGTAAACCCTCACTATGTAAAACAACCCATTCAGTGTAAAATAGAAATGAAATGAAAAACATTTGTGTGTAGTTATTAAAAAACATTATAAATACTTTCCCCCCCCCCTTTTATTAACCACTTTAAGACCGGAAGGATTTGGCCCCTTCCTGACCATGCCCTATTTTGCGATTCAGCACTGCATTACTTTAACGGACAATTGCACGGTCTTGCGACGCTGTACCCAAATAAAATTGATGTCCTTTTTTTCCCACAAATAGAACTTTCTTTTGGTGGTATTTGATCACCTCTGCAATTTTTATTTTTTGCATTATAAACAAGAAAAGAGCAACAATTTTGAAAGAAAAACTACAGTATATTTTTCACATATATGCTATATAACATTCTCAAAAAAAAAAAAAAATCCAAATTTTTAACATTTTAGGCCAATTTGTTTTCTGCTACGTATTTTTGGTAAAAAAAAAAAAAAAAAAGCGCAATAAGCGTATTTTGATTGCTTTGCACAAAGGTTATCGCGTCTACTAACTACGGGAAAGATTTATGTCATTTTTTTTTTTTTTTACTAGTAATGGCAGCAATCTGCGATTTTTTTGTGGGACTGCGACATTGCGGCGGACAGATCGGACCCCTGACTGACATTTGTGACACTTTTGGGGGTACCAGTGCCATTACTATAGTAATCAGTGCTAAAAATATGCACTGTTACTGTAATAATGCCATTGGCAAGGAAGGGGTTAACCCTGTGGGTGATCAAGGGGTTAAATGTGAGCCTAGGGGAGTGATTCTAACTGTGGGGGGGGGTGGGGCTTCTGAAATTACCATAGAGACATGTGATCCTATGGGCTCTATGATCATTCCAGGGAGAAGGAATGGTCGGCTGTGTTTACAACAGTTGACCGTTCTTCTCTCTCAGCGGGGAGCGATCACGGGTGTCAGGCAGCAATCAGAGCCGCCTGACCCGTGCATCGGCTTCCCTGCTGACGATCGGGAGCAGGAGCGGCGCGCGCTCACCCTCTAGCTGCCACGAGGCGGCCGACGTATACCTACGTCGGTTTGCCTGAGAAAGCCACACTGTCGCTGTATATATGCGGTAAGCGATGGGCAAGTGGTAAAGTGACCACATTCCCTCTGTTCTTAGCTGCATAGAGTGCTGGGGGTGGAGAAATGGCAGTACGCTAATCTGCCCAGTGAATGGCTGTTTGCGGGGGATTGAATTTCAGCACTCTGATCAGCAAATCTGATCATTAGAGGAGAGCAGGATGAGTTCCCTTCAGCATAGCTAGAGAACTGACCACATTGTGCTCTCCTGCTTAGTGTGGTCAGTTTTTAATAGGAAAGCAGAAGTACTGTCTGTATAATAAAGTAGTGGCTGGGAGTGTGATTGCCATCATTCCTACATATGTTACAAAACAATAGAGAAATCCTCAAATAATGGGATTTTTAAGGCAATCAAGACAATTAATAAAAATTATATAAATTTTATTAAAAAAAATTAAAAACAAATTACAATCATGATTACAATAAAAAACCCACAGTGTACATTTAATAATAAAAGAACTGACTATTGTTTAGATACTCAAGTAGGCACTGGGTACTTAAAAATCACATTTTATTGTATAATGCATCTAAAATTATCAAAGAAAAAAACACAAAAAACATATAACAGTAATATCCTATATACGGGAAATATAAAATACAAAGTTGGCAAATAGGTGATTACACTGTTGGTAATGCTGGACAGTTATACAAACACAGTATAGTATATCAGTAGTAATACTTCACATCAAGATGATCATAGCCGCAGGTGACAGGGAATGGTACTGTCTTCCCAGGAAGATCGAGCGATGTATATTAGCAGTAGATCGTACAATTCCTCTGGGAGCTAATGGATCAGTATTCTGTATAATTCAATAGGCAATGACGATGTAGATAAAAGGCTTAGTAGCCAACAGGGAAGATGTATGAAGGATCGGAATCATCAATGTTGATGGTTGTTAAAGATAAATATGCAACCAAGCGTTATAGGCTAGCAAGAATTGGCATAAAGCACATCAACTGGTATGCCAATAAAATATACTTTCATAGAGTGGAGTACTCATATATATAACAGGTATATGCACTCAAAGATGCCTGGTAGGGCTAAAGAAGTAACCCTTAACCCCCCATCCAGGGAGGGTGTATGCTCCAGGATCAGACGCTGTGTAAGGGCTACTTCTTTGGCACTACCAGGCATCTTTGAGTGCATATACCTGTTATATATACTGGGGCTTTTAAACTGTGCAGCCCATGACATATTTACTGGCAGGGGGCTGGGAAAGATCAGGGGGAGGCTAGAGAGCACAGGGTGGGGTGAGAAAGCACAGGGGAGTGTAGAGCATGGGGGGACAGAGAGCACAGGGGGGCTGGAGAGCACGGGGGAGGGGGCAGAGGGCACTGGGGGGGGAGCACAGGGAGGAGCAGAGAGCACTTGGGGGAACCTGAGAGCACAGGGAGTCTGGAGAGCACTGGGGGGGCTGAGAGTACTGGGAGGCTGGAGACCATGGGGGGCAGAAAGCATGGGGTGGGAGCATGGGGGGACAGAGAGCACAATAGAGCTGGAGAGCACAGAGGGAGGGGGAGCACAGGAAGGGCACAGAGGCAGAGAGCATGGGGAGGTGGAGAGCACTGGGGGGTCCAGAGGGCACTGTGGGGATGGGGAGCACAGGGAGGAGCAGACGGCACTGGGGGGAGCCTGAGAGCACGGGGGGTCTGGAGAGCACTGGGACGGGGCAGCAGAAAGAAGCTAGATAGGAGGAGTGATCGCATATAAAAGAATCAATCTCTCCATTTTCCTCTTCCAGCCTCTGAATGCCTGCGAGAGGCAGAGGAGGAGAAGCAGACTTTAAGAGGCTGCAGGAGGAAAATGGAAAGATTGATTCTTCTATATGCAGCTGCCCCTCCGCTCCTATTATCCAGACGCATGGGGAGCCGCACTCTTTCTCTCTGGTCCCAACGTCCCCTCCAGCTCCTCCCTCTTCATGGTCACAGGTTATCTGACCTGTAGTTTCTGCACCCACCCAATGGCTGAAGTGAACTTGTGGTGACTGGTGAGTGGCGTGGGCTCAAAGAGCGGCCCGGCTGCCTTGGACCCCACAGGGACATGTGACCCAGTGACCCTGGCCCACCGGGCAAGCACATTTTAACATTGCCTTGTAGAAGGAAACACTTTTTCAAGTTTTACAATCGCTTTAACTGGTTACTCAAATCCAGAAAGCTGCTGCACTGGCCTCTCTGCTGGGCAGGCTGTTCCTGACTTGGGTTGATGTCTGCAGCTGAGCCTAGCTAAGACTGGGCTGAGTGAAGACTTGAAGCTTCCCACTTCTCTCTTTCTCTCTCTAGCTCTGTCTTCTGCCCCAAGGGCATAGCCCCCAGCACAGGGGTCTCCTCCAGACGACTGGACCCTGGACTCCCAGACTGCCAGGCTCCTGAGTATTTATAGGTTGTTTCCCTACCTTCCAGGTCCTGCCTCCCCAGGGATCAGTGGAAACTCCATAAATATTTAGGCTGCGGCCTTTGTCATTCCACTCATTAGGTTCTAGAAATTATCCAGAGAGTTCCAGAAGACAGGGGGGAATAACAGAGCTACAACCTTCAAAACAATGCACAGCCTCCTAAACTGGTTAACTTTTCCTCTGCCTACCAGGGGCGGATCCAGAGTCTAGTATCGGGAGGGGCACAGCCAGAAAATAGGGTGTTGCTTACAGAACTGTTTTTAATGTATCATGCAGTCCTAAGCTTGTTTAAAACAGTAACATTTTTTGTTGGCTCCACTTTGCTAAGATTAAATATCCCTTGATTTAGTGTTCTCTCCTGTGCTTTCATGTACTGGATATGTCTTCCAGCCCTGACTCCCCTTTCTAATCTTTGATCTTCTCCTGGTTTCTCTCTCTCCCCTTGTTGTCCATAGCCATACGGACGGTGTCGACCCCTGCCCCTTCCCCTCCCTAAAAATGGTTGGTTCCGGGGTGGATGATGATAATCACCTTCATCATGCATACCCTCCAACGGTTGATAATAATTATGGGTGGAAACACCTGGAGCATTATAACCAGTGCTGCGAGAGGAACCTCTATTACCATCACGGGGTCTTGAATGTCCTCTATTAAAACCCCTCCTAGGTGGTCCCACCCATTGGGATGAATGTGGCTAAGTCTGAGGGTTTGTTTTTGATCTTTATTGTTAACCCAATTAGGGGTACCTTCCCTTTTTGGATAATTATTCTGTAGCCTTTTAGGTGTACTCACTGATTTCTTTACAGTAGGGGTATTTGGGGCTCTAGATATATTAACTACAGGTGGTGTTTGACTTCGCACATCTGCTTGCCAACAATCATGTTTCGTTTTAAAGTCATTCATATCCATATTAAACTTTTTGACTTTCTTTTTTTGTGTATCTTTGTCTATTTTGTCCAGTTTTTCCTTTGTAATATCATTAACCACTTTACCACCGGAGGATTTTGCTGTCTTACGTCCAGGCCACTTTTTGCGATTCGGCACTGTGCGACTTTAACGGACAATTGTGTGGTCGTGCAACGCTGTACCCAAACGAAATTGATGTCCTTTTTTTCCCACAAACAGAGCTTTCTTTTGGTGGTAATTGATCACCTGTGCGATTTTTACTTTTTGCGCTATAAACAAAAAAAGAGCGTACATTTTTGTTTTGTGCTATCTATGTTTGGTAAAAAAAAATCACAATAAGCGTATTTTGATTGGTTTTCGCAAACGTTATTGCGTTTACTAACTAAGGGAAAGATTTCTGTCATTTTTGGTATTTTTTTTTTAACGAGTAATGGCGGCGATCTGCGATTTTTTTTTTTGCGAGACTGCGACATTGCGGCGGACAGATCGGACCCTTGACTGACATTTTTGACACTTTTGGGGGTACCAGTGACATTACTACAGTAATCAGTGCTATACATATGCACTGCTACTGTAAAAATGACACTGGCAGGGAAGGGGTTAATTTTATTGGAGAGGGAGGGGTTAATGTATGCCTGGTGCTTACTAACGTGTGTGGGGGGAGGTGACTGAGTGACACAGGGACAGATCGCATGTTCAGCTATGCTGAACCCTGCAATCTGTCACTGTTTGTCACTTAGGAGGTCTGCCCGCTTTGTTTACACAAGCGGGCGGATCTCCAAACTCGATTCCCCGACAATCGGGGAAGAGCAGCGGCGATCGCCGCTGCTCCTCCCCTGGCCCGACTCCCGCTGTGACTGAAACCAGCAGGGGCAAGGGGAGGAGTCCAGCAACGTAGGTCTACGTCGCTGGACGGAATCGAGCCTCTTTGCCGCAGTACAGTCCCAGTGACTGGTCGGCAAGTGGTTAAAGTCTTTTATCTCAGGGGTCTCCTGCATCTATTCTAGTTTTATCTGCAAATCCCTAATTTAGGCATTTAGCAGATCCATCTTACATTTTTCCTTTTTAAAATGAGGGATTGTAAGTCCGTCCATGCCTGCCCGATGGAAAAAAATCATTCCATTCTCTCATTGACTCATCATCCATGAGTCCATCCTGAGGAGCTACATCCCATCTTAAATCTCTACTAATGATACCCTCTGAAAGGTAGGTATCAATAGAAGAGATATCCCACCAGGCTCTCACTTGTTTTTATAGTGTCAGTGATAGTGATTTTAAGACATCAGAGATATCCTCACCCATTGACATAGCCTGATTCTGGTTGAATATATTCTTTAAATCCAACTGTCTTGAACTTAAACATGTAATAACCTCCATAGCTGAAAGGTAATACAATAGCTAATCCAAAAACTCTATTATCACCAAGTTTAGCGTATAAAAAATATATTTGGCAAAAATATGGTAAGCCCTTGCGCTCAGGAAAATCAGCTTAAACCTACCTAACTGCAGCTAGTTATACGTATAATATGTTATAATAAAGAAATCTCATGTGTAACTCAAACCATAGGTGTCACATTAAAGAAAACAGTAGCGCAAAGATCATGCAATAAGACATTGCCACCTACAATGTGAAATATATTCAATAGATATATGTGTATTCATAAATTTATATTGTTATGTTATGTTGTAGTGTATTGAAAAAACAGTACTCATAAAAGTCCATATAGTTACATAGTTACATAGTAGGTGAGGTTGAATAAAGACAATAGTCCATCCAGTTCAACCTGTGTAGGTGTGTGTGGCTGTAATCATCTCACATAGCCCTGAATGTTCTGATCCTTGAGATGAACGTCTAATAGTCTTTTGAAAGCCACCAAACTTACCGCAGAAACCACCTCTTGTGGTAGAGAATTCCACAATCTTGTAGCCCTAACAGTAAGCATTGCATACATGTACGACAAAGATGCTTGGAAATCCAAATCGCTCCAGGGAAGATCAGATGTGTATTTATAGGAACACCTCACACTCCACCACCAATGTGTCAGGATCACTCTAGATAAAGCACTCACCAGACCTCCATGCCTATCCACTCTCATGGAAAAGGCTCAAGAGCGCTTCAATCAATGGCAGACACAATCAGATGGGTATGTGCGATCAACTTCCTTACTGACTCCTCTTCCTCGGATGTATTGTACAGAGGCACATGAAAAAAGAACAACCTCCACTAGTGCACTATTGTAGTAACTCTTACATTTATTGTAATAAACCTTCAAACATTACACTCCCTTGTTCCCAATATACAAATCGCTTGTCAGTAATGTCTGTAAATGCTTAGTGATCCCAATCAGCTCTCACCCTCTCCACGCTAGTGCAGAGAACCTCCGGAGACACTTGCCAATGACAGTCTGAATACGGACGCGTGTGGTCATGCCCCGACACGTTTCGTCATTTCCAACTTCATCACAGGGGGTGTGACCACACGGCCCGGCATTCCGAATTAAATAGCAACTAGCTCATAGCAAATAAATCAGCAGTAACCCATTCCAGGGACCAGATAGAGCGTAGTTAAGTAAATTAGCTACACTCTGGTCCGTGGTATAGGTGAATACATAGGATTATACAAGTATTCAATAGTTATTCCTAAACAATTAGGCACTCATTAAAAATGCATTTACCTATAGATAAAATAAAATATACAAGAGAAATTGAATTATAAAAAAGAAGAAAGTGGCTGACAGTCATTATACATAATATCAGCAATTCGCCACATAATAAAACGGCTTAATAGCTCTCATTAATTAAATCATACTAATAATACTTATAAAAAGGCAATACAATAGCATCAGATGCAATGAAAATGAAATTAGATACCACAGATAAAATGCAGTATATAAAATATAAAAAATACATGCTATACTGAGAAAATGCCTTTTCCCCCTCAACCTCCCCATTGGGTCACTCACAGAAAAGGCAGTCCCTCTCATTCACAAGACTCCATAGTCATGATAACTAATGCTTCTGGTCACCTCTGCTAAAAATCACTAATGAAGCAGTTGAAATCTAGCTCAATATTAAGCCCCTTTGGATCTAAAGCCTGTGTAAGAAAAATCCACTTTGTTTCGCATTTTGATAAATGCCCAATCCAATTTGAACCTCTCCATGATGGGGATACTCTTTCTATGCCCCAAAAACGGAGGCCTTGTGGATCGCGCTGATGGAAGCGCCTAAAGTGCTCAGCAACGCTATGATCTTTACAACCTTTAAAAATATTAGTGATATATTCATCAACTTGCTTTTTTAATTGGTGCACCCTATGTAGATGAGATCACATGGGCACATCAATGCATAAATGACGTGAGTCGTATCGCATGTCATTAAGTGTTTAATCGTGAATGATTTTGCTATTGATGGTACATGAAACTCATCTAGTTTCCTGAGATTCGTTCTTGCCAAAAAACATGCCCTGCATCTCCCACATGTATGGAAACCTCTTCTACCTGAAAAGAAAGAGGTATTTGGTGGATCAAGGATCTTTTTAACTACCCTATCCCCAAAGTTTGGGGCTTTTCTATAAATTAATGAAGGGGTGATAGGCAGGACAGATCCTAACGTCCTGTCCAGGATATGCCAATGCCTCCTAAAAATACTTTCAAGCTGTTTGTAGTCCTCTGAGTAATTGGATATAAAACTCCACTACTTTCCAGCCCTAGATGTTTTGCTGTTATTTATCAAAAAATTGAGTTCTTGGCATCTCCAATATTTTCTTCATTTCAATAGACAAGACATCTTCTCTATACCCTTCATGCAAAAATTTGTCCTTTATCACTTGGTGACTGTTCCAAGAAGTCATGTTCGTAAGTACAGTTAGGCCCAATATGCATCAACTGACCTCTCGGAATATTCTTTCGCCATGTTGGGTGATGCCCACTTTAAATGGATAGGTAACTGTTCCTGTCAGTGGGCTTAAAATAAACTTTTGTTATAAACCCACTGCCCCGTTTTTGCAAGAATGATTCTCAGGAAACGAGATGAGTTTCATGTACCATCAATAGCTAAATCATTCACGATTACCCCCCTCACCACCACCGCTGTCACTGGTCCCACCCCTCACCACCACCAATGCAGATGATCCCACCCCCTCTCACCACCACTGCCACTGATCCCACCCCCTCAGCACCACCCCCGCTGCACTGATCCCACCCCCCTCACCACCACCACTGCTGCCACTGATCCCACCCCCCCTCACCACAACCACCACTGCACTGATCCCACCCCCCCCCCCACCACCAGCGCTGCCACTGATTTCACCCCCCTCACCATCATCACTACCGATGATCCCCGCCCCCTCACCACCACCACTGCCAATGATCCCACCTCCAATGTTGCCACTGATCCCACCCCCCTCCACACCACCACCGCTGCCACTGACCCCACCCCCCCTCAGCACCACCACCGCTGCCACTGATCCCACCCCCCCTTAGCACCACCACTGCTAATGATCCCACCCCCACTCACCGCCACTGCTGCCACTGATCCCACCCCCCCTTAGCACCACCAATGCTGCCACTGATCCCAGCCCCCTTCCCCACCACCACCTCTGCCACTGATCCCACCTCCCCTCACTACTACCACCGCTGTCATTGATCCCACCCCCCCCTCACCACCACCACCACTGCCACTGATCCCACCCCCTCAGCACCACCCCTGCTGCCACTGATCCCACCCCCCTCACCACCATCACTGCTGCCACTGATCCCACCCCCCCTCACCATCATTGCTGCCACTGATCCCACCCCCCCACCACCACCACGACCACTGATCCCAACCCCATCACCACCACTGCCACTGATCCCACTCCCTCACCACCACCGCTGCCACTGATCCCACCCCCCTCACCACCACCGCTGCCACTGATCCCACCCCCTCTCACCACCACTGCCACTAATCCCACCCCCCTCACCACCACCATCACTGCCACTAATCCCACCCCTCTCACCACCACCACCGCTGATCTCATCCCATCCCCCCACCACTACCAGTATTCCATCCTCCCATCACTACCACCACCGCTGCCACTTGTTCTAACCCCATGCTCCAGGGGGCCCATGCCTCACACCTGTACACCTGGATAGGAGGAGTGGCTTATAGAGCAACTGAGGGGATCAGTTGCTCTATATGTGGCTGCCCCTTCTATCCAGGTGTACAGTGGTGACGCTTGGGGCTGGGTCACTCCGGGAGTCAGGGGGGCCCTTCATGGTTTCTTGCACCGGGGCCCTGAAGGTTCTAGTTACGTCTCTGAACCAAGTGATACCTGAATCCTAGGTGAGAGAGCATGATCCAAACAGGTGTGTGGTATAACAAGCAGAGCAAGAAACAGGAAGCGAGTGCTCAACCTGGAAGTGATATCCAAGAATATCACTTCCATCTTGGATCAGAAAGACAGTATTTCCCACTGCTGGTCGGCTGAAACCTCCCCCTGCAGCTGTCCTTACTCCCTGGAGGCACCCCACTGGACATTATGGATTCATTCATACAGTATGCCTGTTTTTCACTTCCATCTTGTAAGTGTTTTTAACCCTAACTTGTCATTAAAGTGTTTTGTTACTGCACTTAGAAGCACCTTCTTCTCTGCTTTGTTTTACCTATAGAGTGTGCTTCCCTCTTCTGAAGTGCTGCTGTGGTGCATTAATCACATTTCAAGAGCCAGTCATGTACTGTTTGTTAAAGTCTCCTTGTCATCCAAAGCGCCCTACACTCCACACTACTTTTTTTTATAGGTCTTTCCCAAATCCTTCTGCATATACATGTAGGCGGGTACAGTCTGCAGTCTCCACTGCAGGTGGCATGCATCTGTAGTGGCACTGCAACTGGAGGGGGTAGAAACTGGGTTTCTCTATGGTTTCCTCAATCTCCAGGAGAAGTAATGCAGTTGGATGCACTGGATCCAGCTGACTTTGGAGGCCATCTTGGGTCATGCAGAGTCATTTTAAGCCTCTGCCCCCCCCCCCCCGGTTAGGACGCGCTAGTGTAGGGACAAGATACCTGACCAGGGACAGCACTAGTGGCAGGGAGAGGTTCTGAAGAGTTAGGAAAGAGTATGGGCCTATGTCTGCATTGTGAGCAAGCTCCACTTTGGGTTGGACAGGCCAGGCCACTCTCCACTCTCCTTGACACTGTTGGCAACCCTGGGCCACACACCACTGACTCTACTCTGAACTGTTGTAAGTATCCCAGTCGGATGAAAACCATTGATGAGCTGGGGAATTTCCAGTTAGGATGCTTTGATTATGTACTGTAACTTAGAATTATCTCTAAGGAGGAGATTTTACTAAAATCAGATTCATGGCAGCCAATCAGCTTTTAACTTACAGGGAGCACAGTGGTCGTCGGTTTGAATCTCAACCATGGCACTACCTGTCTGGGGTTTGCATGTTCTGCCTGTGTGGGTTCCCCACCCACACTCCAAAGAAGTGCTGGCAGGTTAATTGGTCCTAGTATGTGAATTAATGTGAGTTTGGGACCTTAGATTGTAAGCTCATTGAGGGTGGGGACTGATGTGAATGTACAATATACTGTATGTTAAGTACTGTGTAAATTGATGTTGCTATATAAGCACATACAGTATAATACAATAAATATAAAATAACTTCAGCTTGTTCAATTGAGCTATGGCAATAAAATGTGGAAGCTGTTTTTTATGCAGAGCTGCACCAGGTGTTGCACTCTCCAGTTTTAGTAAATCTTCCCTATGTGTCCTAGGGAGAATGACTTAATCTCTTGCTGCAAATCCATTTCTTTGGATATCTTCCACTTCCACTTTTATAACCTTCACCATTCAGGTAAACATGCTCTGATTCACCAGGGTCTGGTATATTTCTAGTAATAACAAATCTGAAAAAAAAAAAGAACAAAACATAACCTTATGTAAAAAGTTTGCTGTTATTATTATAATGTATGTTATTTATTGCATAATGATCACATATCTTATAGTGGTTTTCCATATACAGAAAAACCTTGGCTTAAAAGTAACTCGATCTAAAAGTGTTTTGCAAGACAAGCAAAATGTTTCATAAATTTTGACTTGATTAATGAGCGATGTCTTGAAATACAATCAAGACACAACAGAGTATAAAAGAGAAGAGAGATGTCTGTAAGTGTAGCAATATGGTTACATTTAAAGTGGAGTTCCGGCCTCAAATACCTTTAACTAAAAATACCCCTATAATACTAATCCATCGCCCTTTACAGAACCGCTATTCTCATACTTACAAGGTGTACAGTATTGGATTTTAGTAAAAATCTTACTTTTAAAAACACTGTCTGGGCGCAGCCATCTTGGATGTGGGCATCTGAAGCCGCAGTGTAATGTGCTGTGTCCTTCCTGATTCCAGGGAGTGTTTTGGGAGTTTTTTGTGATTCCAGGGAGTGTTCTGGGAGTTCTTCCTGATTCCTGCCTCCTGGGAGTACTGACAAACAGCTCCCAGGATGCAATGCAAAGGCGGAAGTGATGTCGGTGGCCGTGGCCACAGAGGGGGGAGAAGGAGGAAGTACAATCAAAAATGCCCTGAAAATAAGGTAAGGGACCCCCGAAAAAATGCCCAATTGTTGATCAGCATAGCGAGCACTCCAGGAATTACTAAATTGAAAAATAGGCTGGAACTCCACTTTAATGAAGGTACAACATTTAGCAACTCACATTGTTGATGATTAAAAGAGGCCCATCTAAGTATGCAGCAGGCATTTGAGGTAAGGTTGTCCACATAGACCGTCCTCCACACCACCATCAACGCCATCCCTTCAACGCTGTGCTAAACGAGTGCTTCAAGCCTCCCTTTCAGATTACTCTACTGCAGGGTAGTCTTCCAGATCACAATTGCAGACTGACAGCGGTGAGAGCCAGTGATGTGGAGAATGGTCTATGTGGACAGCTTTACCCCGGATGCCTGCATCCTTAGATGTGCCTGTTTTAATCATCAACTATGTGAGTTGCTAAATGTTGTACTTTCATTAAATGTAACCATATTGCTACACTTAGAGGCGCCTCTCTTCTCTTTGATACTCTGTAGCTCCTGTTGGACTTTGCTTCTAATCCCCTTGTGGAGGCGCCATTTGTGTATGGACATTTTATGGTTACACAACCTATCACATTGCTATAATATTTTTTATATGGACTATAAACGGAAGAACTTCTGAATAAATGGTTGTGGAACAAATGATTTGAGTTTACTTTATTTTTTATGTGCTTTACTAGGAACTTGTATGCACTTTCTTCCTCCTGGAATACCTCCCTCTGCAGGAGACCATCAGTGGCCACACCTGTCTTGCTCCTGGACGTACATATGTTCAGACCTTGAGGCCCACTTACCACATCCTCCCTTCATAATTGCTCCATTCGCAGGTTTGGATCAAGTTTTTCTTTTGTGGGTGGTTATGGGATGGGGTCTCTCCGCATATTGCATGAATAGAGAAATACTTAGTTTGCTATTGATAATGCTAACTAGTCTGTGTTTGTTGCTTTGCTTTCCTCATGTATTTGACATATATTCTTTTGTATCTGATAGAAGGATCAGTGTCTTGCCCTAAGGAAGCCTGTTTTTTGGCGAAACCGGTCAAAATTATTTAGCGTTTCAAGAAAGTTATCCTACATCATGCCTGTTGGAAAGGCATGAAGTTTGTATTTTCTGTGTGTGTTTTTTCATATGTATTTTAATATAGCTACTTAATACATTTTTGGAAAATACATTTTCCTTTTTAAACTATACTTTGTGTCTCGACAACCATTATTATCTCAATGGAGTAAAAATACGCACCCTAAAAGTCCCACGATACTCTGTAGTTGGTCTTTTTTTTTTATTATATAGGGATGCTGGTGCATTAATGGATTGATACTATAGTGGCTCTATCTTTTAAAAAATTCTCCTTTATTTTTTATGGGGAAATTCCTTTTGATATACAAATGCTTTGGATTACAAGTATGTTTCCGGAAACAAATTATGCTTGCAATGCAAGGTGTTAATGTATTTTCTTTCTATGTCTTTTATGGTCAGGACTAAAAAAATAACAATTTACATTTTATTTTTACAGTCAGGTGAATATGAAATATAGAAAATAAACTACTAAACTAAAGCTACTGCGGCACAGTGGTTCGTTATCGTCTAGCGACGTAGACCTACGTCTCTAGACTCCTCCCCTGTAGGCGGCGCTCACGCACCGCCAGAGGCGCGCTCCCGCTGTTTTCATTCACAGCGGAAGTCGGGCCAGGGGAGGAGCGGCGGCGATCGCCGCTGCTCTGCCCCGATCGTCGGGGAATCTAGTTTGGAGATCCGCCCGCCTGTGTAAACAGAGCGGGCGGATCTCCTAAGTGACAGGGAGTGACAGATTGCAGTGTTCAGCATAGCTGAACATCCGATCTGTCCCTGGCTCACTCAGTCACCTCCCCCCCCCCACACGTTAGTAAGCACCAGGCATACATTAACCCCTCCCTCTCCAATAAAATTAACCCCTTCCCTGCCAGTGTCATTTTTACAGTAACAGTGCATATTTATAGCACTGATTACTGTAGTAATGTCACTGGTACCCCCAAAAGTGTCAAAAATGTCAGTCAAGGGTCCGATCTGTCTGCCGCAATGTCGCAGTCCCGCAAAAAAAATCGCAGATCGCCGCCATTACTCGTTAAAAAAAAAACACCAAAAATGACAGAAATCTTTCCCTTAGTTAGTAAACGCAATAACTTTTGCGCAAACCAATCAAAATACGCTTATTGCGATTTTTTTCACCAAACATGGGTAGCAGAAAACAAATTGGCCAAAAATTTTAAAAAAATTGGTTTTTACATCATTTTGTTAAAAATATTGTTATTTTTTCAAAATAAACGCTTTTTTTTGTTTATAGCGCAAAAAGTAAAAATCGCACAGGTGATCAAACACCACCAAAAGAAAGCTCTGTTTGTGGAAAAAAAAGGACGTAAATTTCGTTTGGGTATGGCATCGCATGACCGCGCAATTGTCAGTTAAAGTTGCACAGCGCCGAATCGCAAAAAGTGGCCCAGACGTAAGACAGCAAAATGCTCTAGTGGTAAAGTGGTTAAATGCTAATATGAAACCAGCAGATGGAGCTGTGTCTTTTTTTTTTTTTTGCATACAAATTTTTTTTAATTGAGGTAAGAAGTTGTGGTACAAAAAGTAATCTATAACAATGTCATCAACAAGTGGTAAATTACAGCAATTATTGTAAGAACAGAAAAAATACATTTTCTTTGAGTACACGTTACACAAAAGGAAAAGAGTAAAACCCAAGTTGGGTTGTAACAACTTAGGTATATGTTATAATTTTGAGAGATAAATATGAGATAGGAACACTTTATATAGCATAACGTCTTATATTGTAGGAAATAAATGGACTAGCAATTGAAAAGAGATTACTAACAATTACATATTCTGTGTACACTTCAGCTCAGAGATTAATGGGTTGAAATAGGAAGTCAGTGTGATCGAACCAGGGATCCCATTTGTTATCATATAATTTAGTTGAGTTATAGATAGTGTGAAAGATTTTTTTCCATTTGGTTTATAGAGAAAAGTCTAGCTTTCAGTTGGGTAGGCGGGAATGAGGAAGATTTCCAATTAACAGCTATTAGCCAATGTATGGCCACACATATTGTGTGGATTAATCTCATCTGAGGAATAGACAAGCCTATAATTGGAGTGAAGAGAAAACAGTTAGGGAGGGTGAGAGTAACCGGACTGTTTGAGATTCTGGAGGCAAAACCTTCCAATTGCCTCCAGATAAAGGAAATCCCATCACATTCCCAAAAAATATGAGTGAAAGAGCCTAGGACTCTGCATCCTCTATAACAGTTAAGGGAAGATGATGGGAAAATGGAATGCAATTTGGACGGAGTCATATACCATCTGGTGATAGGTTTATATGGAGTTTCACGTATCGTGATGGATCTAGTGCACTTTCTGAGGCTTACGATGCATTCATGCCATTCTTCTGATGAAAGGTGTAGATTACATTCTTCCTCCCATTTAGGCATGTAAGGAAGCTTTTAATCAGAAATAGTACAAATCATATTTTGATACATTTCAGAAATTATACCCCTTCCTCTAAGATAATTTAGGCAGATTTTCTCATAAAAGGTTGAAAGATCTCTATCAGAGATCTGATAATATTTCTGGAAAAAAATGCCTAAACTGCAAGAAATTACAGTGTTCAGTGTGTGTCTTTGTGTTTAGTCTGGAGTGTCTCAAACGTAGCAAAGGTGGAATTCACTATACATTTTTGCAAAGTGGTTAAGTCTTTTTCAATCCAAGGTTTAAAGATATCTTTATTATGAAGACCAGGGAGAAACTTTGGGTTGCCTAGATATGTGGCACATGGTGGGGTTTTTGAGATTAAATTGTACTTAGCACAATAAGATCTCCATAGTGATAGGGAGTGTGATATCAAGAGATTACGTGAGGCAATAACAATAATAGGAATTATTGATCGACCAATATCATTTTTTTTCCGCCGATACCGATATTTTGGTCATCGGATATCAGTATCGGCCGATATTGGCCGATATTTTCGGACGTTAGTTTTTTTATTTTAAATGGCTACAGGTACTCTTATGGAGGGATCTGGGGGACCCCAAACCCCTCCTCTGCACTTAAAAGCATTCAAAACACTGAGTTTGGCTGTTTTGAATGCTGTATGTTTTTTGAATTTGGCGCAGCCAGTACCCGGAAGTGATGTCATGTCATGACATCACTTCCGGGTACTCGGCGGCACCGAATTCAAAGAAATGGAAACCCGGTCAGATGGCGGCAGTGAAGGTAGGATTCCGGGTCTCCCAGTGGGACAGGAGACCTGGGCGAGCCACGGAAGGAGGCGGGAGGGGGGACGTCCCCTCCTGCTTCTTGGAATGACAGCTGAGCGGCTTCTCAGCCACATCAGTTGTCATTACAAGACAGCCGACCGTCGGCTATGGAAGCTAGTACCGGGGTGATGCCTCTAGCTGCAGCATCACCCCGGTACAAGTACTTTCCCAAAATATCAGCAATATCGGTAACTCAAAAGGATGATTCCGATATATTGGGGGAAAGTGCATATCTAGATGCACTTTGTGTTGCCGATAATCGGTCGATCACCAATAGGAATATTTCGAGACCATAATGCTCCTGAAATCTGATAAGGGAGAATCGAGTCTCTCTCAAAAGCAACCCAAGGTACCATCGAGCTGGGGATATGCCACTGAGCAATTTGAGTGAAATGTGAGGCCAAGTAATATAACCAGAAGTCCGGAAGACCCGCCCCGCCTCTCTGTTGTGAAGTATGTAATACTGCTTTAGAAAACCGGGGGTGCGAATCTGCCCAGACAAATTTATACATTTACCTTTGGAATTTCAAGATGTATGTTTTATTTAATCTGATTGGGATTGCTCTAAATAGATATAGTAATTTAGGGAGTATTATTATTTTAATCGCTGTTATTTTGCCTAAAAATGAAATGTGGTAAGATTTCCAAGCCTTGAGGGATCTTCCTGATTTTTAGAAGTAATGGTGTGTAATTTTTGGGGAATAAAAATTTTAAGTCTGGAGTAAGGCGGATTCCCAGATAAGAGATTGCCTCCATGGACAAGGAAAAGTTAAATTGGTATTTAAGATTGCTGAATAAAGAATTGGGGATATTCAATGGTATCCCTATTGATTTGGAAATATTCACCGAAAGTTCTGATATGGATGAAAGTTTCTGAAGCGTGTTTAGTACATTTCGCAAAGAGGTGATAGGTTGAGATATAAACAAAAGCATGTCATCTGCATACATGCTTAATTTGTAGGTGTTGTTTGAGGAGGTGTAACCTTTGATGTCTGAATTTGTGGTAATGGCTGTGGCTAATGGTTCAATGGCTAAAGCAAAGAGGAGGGGTGAAAGAGGACAACCCTGTCTTGTTCCTCTACTAACTTTAAAAAAGTCTGAATTACAACCTGGTAGACAAAGTCTAGTTTGAGGGTAGTTATATAAAGCATGAAATCCGTGGAGATATTCACCAGATAACCCATACCTAGGGAGAATCTTGTTAAGGCAGTCCCAAGAAACACTATCAAAGGCCTTATTAATATCTAGGCTCAATAGTAGGAGACCACTTTTAACCACTTACCGCAAAGTGACGTAGGGTAAGTCGGCAAACTTTGCGTTAGTATACCGGGATGATGCCTCTAGCTAGAGACACCATCCCGGTACCGTGGTTTAGAGCCGACGGTCGGCTTTCTGTCGGTATCGACCGATGCGGCTCGGGAGCTGTTTGATCATTACCCGGGTGAGCGGGAGGAGATGTCTCCCCCCTCCCTCCGCCTTCCGTGACTTTGCTCGGGGCTCCCGTCCCACCGGGACCCCCGAGCACCCAGCCGGCACGTCCGCCGGCTGGATGGAGTCCCGATCAAAGCCGGAAACGGCTTCGATCGGGTCTCCGATGACGTAACACAGAGGCGGCGTCCATGACGTCACTTCTAGGTTACTGTGCTGCAAAAGGCGGCAAATTTATAAAAACGGCTGTATGCAAAAACACAGTTTTCGGCGTTTTGCATACATAGAAGTGTAGTGTAGGGGTTTGAGGTCTTTTATACCCTCAATCCCTCCATAAAGAGTACCTGTCACTGCATATTGGTGTCACAAGGGATGTTTACATTGCTTGTGACAGCAATAAAAGTGATCAAATTTTTATTTTTTTTTAAAACCTGTAATAAAAAAAACTGCCACCAAAAAAAAGCCACCAAAAAACTGGATTTTTGACTTACCATAAAATCCTTTTCTCTTAAGTTCATTGAGGGACGCAGTCCTCTGATCCATATCAGTAGGGTTATACTGCCCCATACAGGAGTAGGACACTAGGCAGAAAAAACGTTCTGGCTACGTCTATGGGCAGTCCCGGAGGGTACACCCTATCTCTTCCTGCATAGGATGTCAGTTTTGTATCAAAGCAGTGTCGGAAAAGTAACACCAACTCAACTTAAAATAGAGGGGCGGGTACTGCATCCATCAATGAACTTAGGATTTTATGGTAAGTCAAAAATCCAGTTTTCTCTATCGCTCATTGACGGACGCAGTCCTCTGATCCACATCAGTAGGGACGTCCCAAAGCAGTGCCATAAAATGAGGGGTGGGAACAGCAGAACAGAACAAGTCCCCAAGGCTAAACATAGACAACCAGGCAACATAGGACTCATCAGAACAAAAGATGAGGCCCACCTGAAACAAACAATAAACACCCTCAAGGAAGGCCAAAAGCCCTCCAAACAGCAGCCAGCAAAACTTTGCGGCCAAAAGAGCCATCTGCAGATGCCAGCACATCCACCTTATAAAATTTGGTAAAGGTGTGAACAGACGACCAACCAGGTTGTGTGCGTCCCGGCGAGGTGTTGGGACCAGCCCCAGTCCATTGGGGCTCTGTCATGGCGAGGCCTAGCACTGGGCTAGGATCTAGGATATCCAGTCCGAAACAAAGTCCAGCTGTTGATTGCAGTTCTCTCAGGAACATAACTAGCTAAAAAAATCTAAATTTTAACAAAGGTTCCCTTTAAAATAAAAAAACAAGCTAAGACCAAAGTCCCAGCCGGGAACTAGGTCCTACTCCTAAACTAGGCAGAAACAAACTGTAGGCTATAGCAGAGTGTGTGGGGTTATGCCTGCAGGGACAGCCCCATGGGCGTGGTAAAGCTTTTTCCTGCCTAGTGTCCTACTCCTATAGGGGGCAGCATAACCCAATGGTCAAGAAGAATATGGAGCTACGTCTGTCAATAAACTATAGAGAGATCAATTTTTTCAGCTGGCGATTCTGTGTCTTGTAGAACAAATCCGAACATCCAAAGAGCCACTGGGTTACTTTGACAACATGGGACAATCATACTGTCGCATAGAAGATAAATAGGGGTACATCCCATAGGTACTGTGATATAATAAGGGCAATGAAAAGTTCAATATAAGTGTCACAGGCCCTACTTCCCCCACCCCCCTTCTTTTCCTCTTCCCTGCACCCCCAGCTCACTCCATTGCCTGCCTCCCACTCTGCTGTCCTTCTCCCCTCCCCAGCCAGGTGATGGAAAGTCTGCTTCTCAGCCTTCCTGCTCTCTCGGAACAAAGAACACACTACTTGTGTGGGCTCGAGTAGAGAAGGGGGGGGGGCTGGTTGCAGGGGCAACCCGACGCCAGGCTGGGAGTTGCCTGGCCATCTGCTAAAGCGCAGCTCCTAAGATATATAGCAGAGCGAGAGTCCCTCCTGTGTTCTTCTTCTCTGCTGCTTGTCAGACTGTGTGTCCCTGGGCTGCGGCCAGAGAACACAGACTCTCCTATTGGTTCTCGTGGGCGTCTTCAATCCTGCAGCCAGCCTTGAGTGTGGATTAACCCTGTACCTGCAGCCAGCCCTGAGTGTGGATTAACCCTGTACCTGCAGCCAGCTCTGAGTGTAAATTAACCATGTACCTGCCTGCCAACCCTAAGTATGGATTAACCCTGTACCTGCCTGCCAACCCTGAGTGTGGATCAACCCTGTACCTGCAGCCAGCCCTGAGTATGGATTAACCCTGTACCTGCAGCCAGCCCTGAATGTGGATTAACCCTGTACCTGCCTGCTAACCCTGAGTATGGATTTACCCTGTACCTGCCTGCCAAGCCTGAGTGTGGATCAACCCTGTACCTGCAGCCAGCCCCGAGTATGGATTAAACATGTACCTGCCCGACAACCCTGAGTGTGGAATAACCCTTTACCCACCTACTGGTGACCGGATTAACCCTGGGCCTACCAGAACTCTGCCTGGACTTTGTCAACTCATTGTATGCCCCGACCTGTGTGGCCTAATCCCCCCCTGGCCAGGACATTGCCTGCGCTACGGTGAGCCCACCCTCTTATGGATTACCCCTGTTATCTAGAACTCTGTCATCCATACTTTGGGCCTGACCCTTGGTATCTTTGTTTTGGGCTCTTTCTTTGTGAGCCTACCCATCGCCGTTCAATAAAAGGCTTTGTTGGCACTCCTGCTCTGTGTGTTCTGTTCCACCTACACGTCCGTTACAAACTGGTGGCAGCGGCGGGATAAGAATGCTTAAGAGGATGGAGAGCAGCCCCCTTACACTGGACCTAACATGGGATGGAGAGTACAGGAATTGGACTATGGCAAGTTTGTAAGAAAAGGCTCGGGAGTTAAGCCTTACCTACAGGGGCCTGTCCAAAGAAGAGTTGGTCACCACTATTGAGGAAGCCAGCCTTCAGGGAACTGACAGATTGAATGCTCCGCCGCAGGAGAATAAACAGTAGCCCTTGGATCACATGGTACGAAGAGGAGCCTGCGGCCAAGTTGGATGACAAGCGGGAGGCTATCCAAAGGGCCCATGAGCGAGAAACCATGAGAGACCTCAGGAGACGTGACCCTCTCCCCAGCCCACGAGCTGGTGGGCCTGATCTACCGAGGGTGACTTGTAAAGACTTCAAGCCATTTTGTGAAGCTACAGGGGATGTGGAAGGGTTCTTCCAAGACTTCGAACACTTATGTCAACTGCCGGAGGTGCCCTGTGGAGACTGGATACGCCACCTAGTGGACCTGCTGGAAGGGGGTTCGGCTGCTGCCTACCGGACAATGGACACACAGTGGAATTGAGATTACAGTAAGATCAAACAGACTGTATTAGAACACTACGCGGTAACTTCAGAAACCCACCGGATCCAATTCCGGGACCTCTCCTGTCATTCTGAGCCTTCCTTAAAGATGTATGTACACAAAATCCAGGCCTTCTTGAAGCAACAATTCTTTGCCAAATGCCCAGCAGAGGTATGGTAGTGGTTGAAGGAGAGGAACCCTGGCACTCTTGAGCAGGCTGCTGCACTGGCAGACGAGGCCCTTGCCATTAAACCCCACTGGAAGAGGCTGGTAACCGAACCGCCCAAGACCCAGAACCCACCTAACCACTTCTCGACACCCCCATGCCACTACTCCAGCACTCTGTCACCCCAACACCATCCCCAGCGCCTTCCTACCAGCCTCGTCCTTCTGGGCCTCATCTGGACTGTCGGTGCTATGGGTGTAACCAACCTGGGCATCTTCAGGCCAGCTGCCCTCAGAACCGTCGCACCACGTCAGCCAGCCAGTCTCCCAGTCAACTACCTAGAGTTGGCCCCAGCAGAAAGACTACTACCCCCACCTCCCAGTGACTGGCTGACCTCCACTGTGGCCAATCCTCCACGGGGAGTCTACAGTGTTCATCCCCTTGTTCCACCATACCCAGCAGCAGGACCCTCATTAGGTGAGCTTATTGCCACAAGTACCTCCAAGGAGACCTGCCGAGGTCCCCTTGTCGGCACTCTTAAAATAAAAGGGGGAGGGGTTGTCACGGGCCCTACTTCTCCCCCTTCTTTTCCCCTTCCCTGCACCCCCAGCATTGCCATCTTTCCCAGCATGGGATTCTCCCCCCCCCCCCGCTCACTCCATTGCCTGCCCCCTCCCACTGTGCTGTCCTTTTCCCCTCCCCGGCCAGGTGACGGAAAGTCTGCTTCTCTGCCTTTGTGCTCACTGGGGACAAAGAACACACTGCTTGTGTGGACTTGAGTAAAGGGGGCGGGGCTGGCAACCTGATGCCAGGCTGGGAGTTGCCTGGCCACCTGCTTGAGCGCAGCTCCTAAGATATATAGCAGAGCGAAAGTGCCTCCTGTGTTCTTCTTCTCTGCTGCTTGTCAGACTGTGTGTTCCTGGGCTGCGGCCAGAAAACACAGACTCTCCTATTGGTTCCCGTGGGCCTCTTCAATCCTGCAGCCAGCCCTGAGTGTGGATTAACCCTGTACCTCCAGGAGACCCTGAGTGTGGATCAACCCTTTACCTGCAGCCAGCCCTAAGTGTGGATTAACCCTGTACCTGCAGCCAGCCCTGTGTGTGGATTAACCCTTTACCTGCCTGCCAACCCTGAGTATGGTTTAACCCTGTACCTGCCTGCCAACCCTGAGTGTGGATCAACCCTGTACCTGCAGCCAGCCCTGAGTATGGATTTACTCTGTACCTGCCTGCCAACCCTGAGTGTGGATCAACCCTGTACCTGCAGCCAGCCCTGAGTATGGATTAACCCTGTACCTGCCCACCAACCCTGAGTGTGAAATAACCCTGTAATGGCCTGCTGCCCCATCAGTGAAGCTTATTATTGCCACCTTGTGCCCATCAGTGCCCATCAGTGCAGCATATCAGTACCCACCATTGCCACCTCATTAGTGGCCATCAGAGCAGCATATTAGTGCCCATCAGTACAGCCTATTAGCTCTAATCAGTGCAACATATTAGTGCCCATCAGTGCAGCTTATCAGTGCAACCTCATCAGTGACCATTAGTGCAGCCTTATCAGTTCCCATTAGTACAGCCTTTTGTCACTGGATTAGTAAGATTACTCCTTTCTTTTAAGATATTTGGACTTGTACCGCCACTGATTGTAACCATAGGATTATAGGATTATTTCACTTATTTGTATAATGACTAGGAAGTCCTTAGTCATTATACAAATAATCAGTGGCAGCAAACACAAGTCCAAATATCTTATAAAATAGGAGTAATCTTACTAATCCAGTGACATATTGCAATAGCACATATGAAGTGAGCAGGTGCAAAATATTATTTCAATAGTATACAATTAAAAGTCTTATTTGTATATGAAGCAATTCAATATGCTCAATCAAGGACAAGGATGTTTAAAGAAATTAAATTATATTATTGACATGATGCCTGCCATACCTGGGGGCGGAGGATGGTAGGTGGAGCATTAGGCTGCAGTGCCACACTTATTAGCATTGGCGGTCTGTCCGAATGTCCTCACCGGCTGGTATTATCATACAAGCAGGTAGCAGTGTGACCGCTTTATGGGGGTGCCAGACTGATTTTCCTCCTGGACCCTGCCCTCCAGCCCAATTTCGACTGGCCCTATACTAAAAGTGTAGCGCAAGCCGGCGGGGACCCTTTTCATGCGGGAGCTGGGAGAAGGCTGTTTTTTTTTTGTGCGGGGTGCAGCTTTTTTGCTGCCCCTAGACCTGGGCCTTGTTGGCCTAGGCCAAGATACAGCACTGGCTACCGTTCAATGAAAGGCTTTGGTAGCACTCCTGCTCTCCATGTACATTCTGTATTCATGCACATTCTGTTGCACCTACACGTCCGTTACAAAAAGGTTCAGTTTCTCAAGGTGCGGATTGTACTGCCCACATAATGTAGGCCACAGGGGCAAGATAAGCAGTATTTTTATGAACTCTGTGGAACAGTTGAAAAATTCTTAATTGGATAGATACGGTCTTTAATCACAAACACTTTTTGACAATGGGTAACATGTTTACACGTTAAGCATAATGCTTTATGACAATGATACATGCCTGTCAGTGGGATAAGGCGAGGCCTTATTCTATTAGGTCCTGGTGTACATTTAAGTTTGCTAGGGGCCACTAGGCTTTTAATGTTCTGTAGGCTATTTTGGGTTTGGGAGGTAGTACGTCTTTGAGATGCGGATCTTCCATCAGTTTTGGCCAATGCTTGGTAAGCACTTGTTCCATCTTTTTGAATTTAGCGTGGAACTGTGTCACGAACCGGTGTACACTCTCTGATTTCTCCTGTGTTCCTATTTTTGTCTGTTTCGGGCCCGCTAGATATGTGGTATATGCCTCATCCAAAAGGGATTCAGTGAATTGTTTATCAGTGAATTTTTGTTTTAGTAAAGCACTTTGTTTCATATAATCTTTTCCATTTGTGCAATTTCTTTGCAATCGGCAATACTGGCTTTTTGGAATATTTTGGCAACTTCTAAAATGCAGAAACTGAATTGCCAGCTGTAAGTTTTGTATAGTTTCTGGCTTTATTGTGCCATTTTCCTGATAAAGCATGAGATCAAGAAGGCAAGTTGGACAGAATCATGAACTGATGAAAAAGTGAGACCATATGTGTTATTACAATGGTATACAAATTCTGTAAAAATGGGCTCTGGGCCATCCCAGGTGACTATAATGTCATCAATATACCTCCCATAGCAAACAATATGGGAGGTACAGGGATCATTAAGCCAGATGTGATTAGCCTCCCAGAGCCCTATTGTCAGATTGGCAATAGCTGGAGCAAACGTTCAGTGTTGGGTCTTCCATGAGAAATTCAGAGACAGCTCTGAGTCCTATGTGGTGGGGGATGGATGTGTATAATGAATTAACATCTAGGGAAGTCCACAAATACGTTGGTTCCCATGTGTAATGTTCCAGTTGTTTCAAAAGATGGACTCCATCCCGAATGTATGAGGGCAGGCCTTGTGCCAATGGCTGTGAAACTGGTCGATGTATAGAGATGTTGCGAACATAAAATTTTATGTTCACGAACGGCGAACGCGAACTTCCGCAAATGTTCGCGAACGGGCGAACCTCCATAGACTTCAATAGGCAGGCGAATTTTAAAACCCACAGGGACTCTTTCTTGCCACAATAGTGATGGAAAAGTTGTTTCAAGGGGAATAACACCTGGACTGTGGCATGCCGGAGGGGGATCCATGGCAAAACTCCCGTGGAAAATTATGTAATTGACGCAGAGTCGGGTTTTAATCCATAAAGGGCATAAATCACCTAACATTCCTAAATTGTTTGGAATAACATGCTTTAAAACATCCAGTGTGTGTATACGATAAGGTATGATGTTGTATCGATCAGGTAGTGTAAGGGTTATGCCTGCTTCACAGTGACAGACCAAACTCTGGCAGACCAAACTCCCTGTTTAACGCACCGCAAACAGTCCATTTGCAGTGGGCACAGTACAATCTGTGGGCCTGACACTCACTGGCAGGCAACTGCAATTATATTACAGAGAAAAAATTAAATTACTTTTTTATCTGCAAGGTGCTGTGCCACCCTATATGAGTGGTGGGCAGTGGGCACAGTACAGTCTGTGGGCCTGAGACTCACTGGCAGGCAACTGCAATTATATTACAGAGGACAAATTAAATATATAAATATCACTACTTGTACTAAATTAATAGACAATGTTGTAATCCACTGCGCTTTAGGAAATACAGGTAACACAAACCTGACAGAATAACACAAATAACTGCTACTTAAATGAGTAAATATAATACAAAATAAAATTCATCCAGAAAAAGCAGGAACTGGCTTGCTTGCCACCACCACACAGTGCCGGGAGAAGTATCTGAAATTCAGACTCACCAGACGCCTATGCCTAACCACTCTCATGGACTAGCCAACAACAGCATATAGTAAAATCAGGTTTCCTCCAGATCTCTGATTTGTGCTGCAAAGACTCCTCTGGAAGATTTCCTGGTAAATTTATAGTGCACTATAGTCCATGAGAGTGGTTAGGCATAGGTGTCTGGTGAGTCTGAATTTCAGATACTTCTCCCTGCACTGTGTGGTGGTGGCAAGCAAGGGTGGTCCCCATTAGTCGCACCTGTGATCCTTCATGTTTGCACTTTCATTGCTCTATGCACTTTATACCTATGGACTTTATGGACTCCTATTGATTTGATTTCATGCTTTTATGTATTTATGATTTTATGCTTATATTTATCACATCTGATTCATATATTTTGGTATGTTATCATCCTATTTATTTGGTAAGAGGTTATCACCATCCCTGCGCTACTGAAATTCGAATGAAAAAGCCAGTTCCTGTTTTTTCTGGATGAATTTTATTTTTTATTATAGGAAAAATTAAATTAATTTTTTATCTGCAAGGTGCTGTGCCACCCTATATGAGTGTTGAGCAGTGGGCACAGTGCAGTCTGTGGACCTGACACTCACTGGCATTGGCAGGCAACTGTAATTATATTACAGAGGAACAATTAAATTAATGTTTTATCTGCAAGGTGCTGTGCCACTCTATATGAGTGGTGGGCAGTGGGCACAGTACAGTCTGTGGGCCTGACACTCACTGGCAGGCAACTGCAATTATATTACAGAGAAAAAATGAAATGACTTTTTTTATCTGCAAGGTGCTGTGCCACCCTAAATGAGTGGTGGGCAGTGGGCACAGTGCAGTCTGTGGACCTGACACTCATAGGCAGGCAACTGCAATTATATTATAGAGGAAAAAGTTAATGAATTTTTTATCTGCAAGGTGCTGTGCCACCCTATATGAATGGTGGGCACTGGCAGTAGGCACAGTTCAGTCAGTGGGCCTGACACACACTGGCAGGCAACTGCAATTATATTAAAGGGTGAAAATGTAATGACTTTTTTATCTGCAAGGTACTGTGCCACCCAATGAGTGGTGTGCACACAGTACAGTCTGTATATATATATATATATATATATATATATATATATATATATATATATATATATATATATATATATATATATATATATAAAAAGCAGACTGATATACCAGCCCTAAAAAGGGCTTTTTGGGGTGCTGTCAGGATGCTGTCCTTACAGCAGGAGTGGACACAGAACACTGGCCTAGCTAATGATTTCCCTATTAATTCAGCAGCAGCAGCAACCCTCTCCCTGCTCTAACTAACACTGCAGCTTCAGAATGAATCTAAGATGGATGCTGCCCTTGCTTTTTTATAGGAGGTTGGAGGGTCTGGGAAGGAGGGTATGCTGATTGGCTGGAATGTGCCTGCTGACTGTGAGGTATAGGGTCAAAGTTTGCTCAATGATGATGTATAGGGGGCGGACCGAACATCGCATATGTTCGCCCGCCGAGGGGAACGATGTTCGCCGGCGAATAGTTCGGGACATCTCTATCGATGTATTGAGAAAACGGATTGGTGATGCTGTCCATAGCAGCTACTATCGGTCTTCTGGGTGGATTATTCTGATCTTTGTGTATTTTTGGAATGTGATAAAAATACGGTGTAGAATAAAATTCTCTGTTGAAAAAACTACTCATGTTTATTTAGAATACCTGCTCCTTTGGCCTGCGTAGTGAGGAAGTTGGCCTCTCTGGTAAAGGCTGGTAATGTGTCTGTACGTAAATTGGTGTATGTTGTGGTGTCCGATAGTAATCGGAGGGCCTCTTTGAGGTAATCCGTCCTATCTTGGACCACTATGCTCCCTCCTTTATCTGCTGTTTTAATAACTATATTGTGATTGTTGGTGAGATCTTGTAAGGCTTATTGTTCAATATAGATAAGATTTGACTGTTTGTGGAAAGCCGCGGCTTTGTGATTACACATATTCTTAATTTCAGAAAAAAACACTTGATAAAATGTTTCTAGGTATTGGCCTTTTGCTTGTACTGGGTTGAAGGTGGACTTGGGTCTGAACTGAGTATGTCTCACCGGAGGAGAAGTGGAAGGATGTTGTGTAAAGATTACTAGATCCTCATCATCATCACTCATGTACATTTCCTCCAGGAGTTTTTGGCCAATTGTGTCCAAAACCTCTGGAATGTCATCTGGGCTGGAATCGGTATTAGTAAATGTAGTATTGTTTTTGGTCATCTGGAGTAGTTGGAGTAGGACATATAGAGATGGCAAATGATTAATTGAAATCAATAGTGATTGGTTCCCCCTGTGGGGAAAGATGTTGTATTACTGACTCCAACGCAAAGGTGGAGACCAAGGGCTGATTCTCTATAGATTAAATGGGGTGGGTTTTGGGCAATGTGCCTGTCTCTAGACTCCCCTCCTGGGCTGGAGCTAAATGTTCTCTCACAATCTGCATTGTTGGATACAGATGGAGGGAAGGGAAGGATCACTGGTTTTAGTATGGCCTGGACTTGGGTGGTGTTAGCTGTGGGAGTGGGATAAGACATAGGTTTCTGAGTTCTTTGGCGTTGACGCTTGGGTTTGAGATTTGGAAGGTGTGTGCTGGATGTATTGGAAAGATTACAATGGGCAGAACTAGAGACAGAAATAAATGAATCTGTTGGGTGTGCAGAAGGTGCTTTTGGACGTACAGCTCTATTGGATTGGGGCCTAGGGTAAAGGCTGGATGTTACCAATTCCCGCTGAGGAAGGCAACTCATAAGGGGTATGAGCTGGGAAGGCTGATGGGACTGATTGGTGGAGGGAGGTATATTAAGGAACTTCCTGGAAAATGGAGTGGGTTGTGGACAATTATATGGTGGGGATGAGGCAGGCGGGGATGGAAAGCGCCTTTTCTTCCAATTGAAGACTCGATTGAAACTATAGTCATCTATGTCTCTCCGGATTTTTCCAAGTTTGGTTTGAAGTAATGAATCCTTTTTCTTTTTAGTATGTTTTTTAAGGGTGTGTAACCAACTCGTAGGTTTGTGATGTGTATGCTTGACCAGAATGTTATATTGTGCTGAAGTACTGCAATATGTTCCTCATATTTGAATTCTCTTTGTTTGATTAAGGTTTGCATCCATTTTCGGGTACAGAATTCGGATATTTGGAACCATTTTTTGGTTAATTCAGCTGACAGAAAGGGACATGTTTTGAGAACCCTGAGGCCTCTGGGTTACTTTGATAGGCAGTGAATGTGGCTTTTTAACTGGATCTCCTGTGCGATTGTGGAGCCTGGTATAGATGCGTCTGGCGGCGTCCCACTCTGTGACGTCAGAAGCCGGAAGCAATGAGGATTTCATCAACTCCAGTTTTGGGCTCAGTAAACAAACCGTTACCAGCTTCAACAGGCTTTAGATCACACTGATCTTGGTGTGATCTGATGCTTTGCAGGCCAAAGGAGAGCTATGGGGTATAATAGACCCCAGGTCTCTCCAAAAAGAGGACCTGTCATACTTTATTATCACAAGAGATTGTTCACATTCCTTGTAATCGCAATACAAATGTTTTAAAATGTAGGTTACATTGTAAAAATAAATCAAATAAAGTACATAATATAATTTTAAAAAAGCAACCCGTCCCACCACGCTTGTGTGAAAAGGCAAATGCATATGTAAGTCCGGCAAACATATGTAAACGGTCATCACACCACACATGTGAGGTATCGCCATGAACATCAGAGCAAAAGCAATAATTAAAGTGTCACAACTCCTGTGTCACTCTAAACTGTGACCTGTAAAGACTTTTAAAGCATTGCCTACAGAGATTCTTAGGTACCATAGTTTGGTGCCGTTTAACAGGCGTACGCAATTTTAAAGTAAAAGTAAAGTCTTGTGTTTTTTTTGTTTTTCTTTTTTTTAAATAACAAACATGTTAGTCCCCATTCACACTAAGGCGACTTGTGAGGCAACCTGGTCGCCTCACAGGTCGCCGTAGGTCGCCTTCCATAGGGAAGCTGCGGACCCGTTCTAATAGGAGCGACACAAGTTGCTCCGACTTAGAAAAAGGGTCCGGAGCTTCTTTGGGGCGACCCGGAGGCGACCGCCATAGACTTCAATGTTATGAAGTCCGTGACGGCCGCTCCGAGGTCGCGGCACGCTGCTCGCACCGTGACCTCGGAGGTCGCCCCCCCAAGTCGGATCGTGGCAATGTGAACGGGGCCTTATACTTATCTCCTTTGTGAAGTGGTTTTGCACTGAGCAGCCCGGATTCTCCTCTTCTTGGGTCCCCCTTCTCTGCTCCCTCCTGTCGAGTGCCCCCACAGCAAGCAACTTGCTAAGGGGGGCACCCGAGCCAAGCTTCAGCTCCGTGTGTTCATTCAGAAAGGGAGCTGCCGCTTGGCCCCACCCCTTCTCTCTCCTGTTTGGCTAACCAACTTTGATTGACAGCAGCGGAAGCCAATGGCGCTGCTGTGTCTCAGCCAATCAAGAGGGAAAGTCCCGGACGGGCAAGGGACTCGTGGACACTGCTGGACAGGGATGGGGCTCAGGTCAGTATTAGGCAGTATTAAGCAGCTGCTACACACAGATGGCTTTTTATCTTAATGCATAGAATGCATTAAGATCAAAAAAACCTTCTGTCTTTACAACTACTTTACATAGTTACATAGTTACATAGTTAGTGAGGCTGAAAAAAGACACAAGTCCATCCAGTTCAACCTATGATGTGTGTGTGTGTTTGCTTTTAACCGTACATTGTATACCCCTGTATGTTGTGGTCTTTAAGGTGTCCATCCAATAGTTTTTTGAAACTATCAATGCTCCCCGCTGATACGACTGCTTGCGGAAGAGAATTCCACATCCTTACCGCTCTTACAGTGAAGAACCCCTTACGCACTTTAAGGTTAAACCGCCTTTCCTCAAGTTTTAGTGAGTGGCCACGTGTCTTATTGTATCTCCTTTCTCTGAATAGTTTGTTCCTTATGCTAGGGTCGCCAGTACAGTATTTGTACATTGATATCATATCCCCCCTCAATCGTCTCTTCTCCAGAGAGAATAAGTTCAGTGCTTGTAGTCTTTCCTCATAGCTGATGTCCTCCATTCCCCTAATTATTTTTGTTGCCCTTCTCTGGACTTTCTCCAGTTCCAGCACATCCTTCCTGAGGACCGGTGCCCATAACTGGACAGCATACTCCAGATGTGGCCGGACCAGAGTCTTGTAGAGTGGAAGAATAATCTCTTTATTTCTGGAGTGAATCCCCTTTTTTATACAACCCAGTATTCTGTTGGCTTTGCTTGCAGCGGCTTGGCATTGCATGCCACTTCCAAGCCTGTTGTCTACCAGTACTCCCAGGTCCCTTTCCATCCTAGACTCACCCAGAGGTTCCCCCCCCTAGTGAGTAGCTTGCTTTCTGGTTTCTGGCCCCCAAGTGCATTACTTTACATTTTTCTACATTAAATCTCATCTGCCATGTAGTTGCCCACCCCGTTATTTTGTTCAGGTCTGCTTGCAAGATTTCCACATCCTGCATAGAAGATATTGGCATGCCTAATTTAGTATCATCTGCAAATACTGAGATTGTACTAGATATCCCCTCCTCTAGATCATTTATGAATAAATTAAACAGGATTGGTCCCAGGACAGAACCCTGGGGGACCCCACTTTCCACACCCGCCCAATCCGAGTACTCCCCATTAATCACCACCCTCTGTACTCTCCCCTGGAGCCAGTTCTCTATCCAGGTACTCACCTTATGGTCCATACCTACCTTCCTTAACTTTAAATCGTACATGTTTGGCATATCTATATACACTTGGAGAAACAACGTTTTTTATATTTTACTAAAAACTGGGAATTATATTGTGTTTTCTTGCATTAAATTCATTAACGTGTAATTTTTCCCCAAAACTTGGGTTTGAAAAAAGCTACGCAAATACCATGTGACAAAAAATAAACAAGATCCATCATTTTATTCTCTAGGACCTCTGCTTAACCACTTCTGGACCTAGCCCATTTCTGACATGTTGTTTACTAGTTAAAATCAATATTTTTAACTAGAAAATTACTTAGAACCCCCAAACATTATTTATATTTTTTTAGCAAAGACTCTGGAGAATAAAATGTCGGTCGTTGCAACATTTTTTGTCACACTGTCTTTCAAACGCCATTTTTTGGAGAAAAATACATTTTGCCGTGTTTAACCACTTTACGACCAGTCTCTGTGCCTCTACTGCAGCACAGTGGCTCGTTCCCGTCCAGTGACTTAGACTTACGTCGCTGCCTCCTCCCCTTGTGGGTCGTCGGGGAATCGAGTTTGGAGATCCGCCCACTTGTGTAAACAAAGCGGGCGGATCTCCTAAGTGACAGACAGTGACAGATTGCAGGGTTCAGCATAGCTGAACATGCGATCTGTCCCCGTGTCACTCAGTCACCTCCCCCCACACACGTCAGTAAGCACCAGGCATACATTAACCCCTCCCTCTCCAATAAAATTAACCCCTTCCCTGCCAGTGTCATTTTTACAGTAACTGCATATTTATAGCACTGATTACTGTAGTAATGTCACTGGTACTCCCAAAAGTGTCAAAAATGTCAGTCAAGGGTCTGATCTGTCCACCGCAATGTCGCAGTCCCACAAAAAAAATCGCAGATCGCCGCCATTACTCGTTAAAAAAAAAACACCAAAAATGATAGAAATCTTTCCCTTAGTTAGTAAACGCAATAACTTTTGCGCAAACCAATCAAAATACGCTTATTGCAATTTTTTTTACCAAACATAGGTAGCAGAAAACAAATTGGCCAAAAATTTAAAAAAAATTTGATTTTTACATTTTTTTAGGGGGAATTTCATATAAAAAAAATGTGAAAAATATTGTTGTTATTTTTTCAAAATGTATGCTCTTTTTTTGTTTATAGCGCAAAAAGTAAAAATCGCACAGGTGATCAAATACCACCAAAAGAAAGCTCTGTTTGTGGGGAAAAAAGGACGTAAATTTCATTTGGGTACGGCGTTGCATGACCACGCAATTGTCAATTAAATTCGCACAGTGCCGAATCGCAAAAAGTGGCCTGGACGTAAGACAGCAAAATCCTCTGGTGGTAAAGTGGTTAAAAATAACTAAACAGTAAAGTTAGCCCAATTTTTTTGTATATTGTGAAAGATGATGTCACGCCGAGTAAATAGATACCCAACATGTTACAATAAAAAATAGGGAAATACATATATGACACTCACAAGGGATCTCCACCCTGCGCCAAACTAATACTATAGAAAATTAACAACCAAAAAGCGGCCACTTTACAAGAATACAATAATAGGCAAAAGGATGTATAGGTGAAAAACGAAAGCATTAAGCGGCACTACACGCTCACTAAGAATGATAAAACATAGAGTGCTCCTTAAAAAAGAAGCTATACAAACATATAAAAGGAGACTGTGGTCAAATCATACACCTAAGGATGAATAAATGTGAATGAGTCACAGCTAAATATATACATACATATGCATAGTCAATAAGTTATGACACTGTACACACATATATATGCATATAATCCCTATGGAGGTATTATTACTTGACATAAACATGGACTAAAATGACCAGGCACCCCTTAAAAATGATCAAAAATGGGGACAGAGATCAATCAATGCATCAAAGTCCAGTGGGTAACCACTAAATGAATTAATTAGTCCAAAATAATCACAGGGTACACCACGTGAGGGAAAAAATCCGGCAATAAACTTAGTAGTCCGTCACCACACCACGTGTAGCCTCTCCCAGTGGTAATACACTCACCAGACAGTAATGGGTAAAAGGCGTGTCATTTCCCTGATATCCAATTGCAGGCATACATGCAGCATAACACTCCAGCCAAATACTTTGGACCTCTCCAGGGATAGTGCAGATAATTCTCAGGATAAGTGTTATTCAGGGTTGCACATCAGCCAAAAGAAAAAAGGGGGAAACTCGTCGTGCAGCTCCACAAACTTTATTTGGAACTACACACCAGACAAAACAAATCCCCCCCTTACAGAGATACACTTACAAACATGTTCCTTAAAACAGCATATAACGTATTACAGAGCGCACAGCGTCATCCACCCACCCATCCCAACATGTTACGGTTTAAAATTGCGCACACCCGTGAAATGGCGTCAAACTACATTACTTAAAAATCTCAACGCTTTAAACATTTTAACGGTTACCCGTTTATAGTTACACAGTAGCTCTTTTTTAAAATTATTGCTCTCACTCTGGCGATCGCGACGATACCTCGCATGTGTGGTTTGAACGCCGTTTTCCTTTTTCTGGCGTATCTTACCTATGCATCTTCCTGTGTGCGTGAGCTCACGGCGACGGGGGCGCTTTAAAAAAAAAAATTTGTTTCTTATTTATTTATTTATTTTTTTCATTTTAGCACTGTTTTAAAAAAAAAATAAAAAATTTAATCTGATCACTTTTTTTGCTGTCACAGGAATGTAAACATCCCTTGTGACAGTAATAGGCAGTGACAGGTACTCTTTATGGAGGGATCGGGGGTCTAAAAGACCCCAAACCCCTCCACTACACTTCACTGTATTCAAAATGCCTAAATCTGCATTTTTTGAATATTGACAGTTGTTTGAATTAGACGCCATTAGGCACCGAGGTAACCCGGACATGACGTCATGCCACCGCTTCTACATTGGAGACCCGATCGCAGGGCCGAACTGGGAATAAAAGGCTGTGCAGACATGGCACAGGAGATGTCAGAGGCTGTGCGGACATGGTACAGGAGATGTCAGTGGCTGTGCGGACATGGTACAGGAGATGTCAGAGGCTGTGCGGACATGGTACAAGATAGAAACATATGACAGGTGGTCCGAGGCTGTGCATTGGATGGGACAGGAGAGCAAAATATGACAGGTGTTCAGAGGCTGTGCAATGGATGGTAGAGAACAGGTGATCACTGACCAGAGGATGCAGAGGCCGGAGGTGTCCAGTCCTATCGCCCGGCCGGCGGGCTGGCGCGCGCCACCATGGAGACCAGTGGAAATACATTTAAAAATGGCGCCGCCCGGCACCATTACGTCACTGGATCTGCGCATGCACTGTATGGCCGAAAATGCCGAAGGGCTTTCCCGAGCCCGGCAATCTTCGGAACGGCGCATGCGCAGTTTTCCATTCTTTATGGGCGCCACTGCCCTCAAAGCGGCCCCAGGACAGGCGGACTTGCCGGCCTACCGGGAAATTTCCTGGTATCCCGGTAGGCCAGTCCGGCCCTGCCTGATCGGAGCCAAATCTGGCCATCCGGCGGTGGGACGGGAGACCCGGGCAGAGCCGCGGAAGGAAGAGGGAGGGGGGACGTCCCCTCCCGCTTGCTGGGGTAACTGCCGAGTGGCTCTCGAGCTGCTTCGGCTGTTACCTTCTGAAAGCCGACTGCTGGCTCTAAAAAACAGTACCAAGTTGATGCCCACAGGTGCATATCATACCGGTACAACCACTTCTCTGGGCCGACGTAGAGCTACGTCGGTTTGCGGGAAGTGAGTAAAATGCACTGCTAAAAAAATGAAAGCAACACTTTTTATTCAAAGTATAGCATCAAGTCTATTAAACTCCTGGGATATTGATTTGGTCAGTTAAGTAGCAGAGGGGGTTGTTAATCAGTTTCAGCTGCTTTGGTGTGAATGAAATTAACAACAGGGGCACTAGATGGGCAACAATGAGACAACCTTCAAAACAGAATGGTTTCATAGGTGGAGGCCACTGGTATTTTTTTTTTCCCCTACTCGTCATTTCTGATTGTTTTTCACTAGTTTTGCATTTGGATAGGGTCAGTGTCACTACTGGTAGCATGAGGCAATACCTGGACCCTATAGGAGGTTTCACAGGCATTCCAACTTCTCCAGGATGGCACATGAATACATGCCATTGCCAGAAGGTTTGCTCCCACCACAGTCTTAGGAGCATGGAAGAGATTACAGGAGACAGGTGAGCTGGACAGGGCTGTAGAAGGTTCTTAACCCATCAGCAGGACAGTTATCTGCTCCTTTATGCAAGGAGGAACAGGATGAGCACTGCCAGAGTCCTACACAATGACCTCCAGCAGACCACTGGTGTGAATGTCTCTGACCAAACAATCAGAAACAGACTTCATGAGGGTGGCCTGAGGGCCCAACCTCCTCTAGTGAGCCCTGTGCTCACTGCTCGGCACCCTGGAGCTCGATTGGCATTTGCCATTGAACACCAGAATTGGCAGGTAAGCCACTGGCCACCCTGTGCTTTTCACAGATGAGAGCAGGTTCACCCTGAGCACATGTGACAGATGTGAAAGGGTCTGGAGAAGCCATGGAGAACATTATGCTGCCTGTAACATCATTCAGCATAACCGGTTTGATGGTGGGTCAGTGATGGTCTGGGGAGGGGGGGGGGGGGCATATCCATGGAGGGACGCACAGACCTCTACGAGCTAGACAATGGCACCCTGACTGCCATTAGGTATTGGGATAAAATCTTTGGACCCATTGTCAGACCCTTCACTAGTGCAGTGGGTCCTGGGTTCCTCCTGGTACACGACAATGCCCGGCCTCATGTGGTGAGAATATGCAGCCAGTTGCTGGAGAATGAAGGAATTGATACCATTGAATGGCCCCCCACGCTAGCCTAAATCCACCCATATCCCATAGAACACCTCTGGGACATTATGTTTTGGTTCATCTGACACCACCAGGTTGCACCTCAGTCTGTTCAGGAGCTCAGTGATGCCCTGGTCCAAATCTGGGAGAAAATACCCCAGGACACCATCCATTGTCTCAAAAGGAGCATGCCCCGACATTGTCAGGCATGCATACAAGCACATGGGGGCCATACCAACAACTGAGTACCATTTTGAGTTGCTGCATTTAAATTTCAGTAAAATGGAGTAGCCTGCTGCATAATTTTTTCACTTTGATTTTTGGGGTGTCTTTGAATTTAGCCCTCTGTAGGTTGATAATTTTCATTACCATCAAAGGATCTGGCATCCTATATTACTCAGTCCATATCAGTATAGATATCCAGCATGATATTTTTCCCCATTGAGATCTGATGTGTTTTGAAAGTGTTCCTTTAATTTTTTTGAGCAGTGTATTTATAAATGTTTGGGGGTTCGAAAGTAGTTTTCCAGCAAAAAAACAAAGATGTTTTTTACATTTAAGAGAGGAATGTCAGAATTGGCTTGGACTGGAAGAGGTTAATAGTAGTGCTGTGGCATACAAAGCCGCCTTAGCAGAGGAGACGATGAGTGGCCCACGAGTGCCAGACTGGGACCAATAGGTCTAATAATAATGGCTTTGTATCTTGATCCACTACTCACTTAGTAAAGCACTGGATGGGCTAGGCAAAAACTTGGCACACACTCCAAACTACTACAAAAGATTTTTTTACTGGGGTCTTCATGAAATAAAAGGAATCATCTGTTTAAGTATAGCTGACCTTTACGTTTTAGATGTGGAACTTACATTGTTTCTGAGTACAATGTTCCATCAGTCCAGACCCAGCCTAAATCATTTTGTGTTCTGCTCAGTCCAATCCAGTATTTGTTATTTCTCAGGAGATTTAAAAAGTTCTGCAAGACAGAAATAAAATCTATTGAATTAAGAAACATTTTTTTCCATAAAAAACTGACTAAAAATAGTACTGAACTGGAATCAACTCCTGTGGTGCTTTACACATAGGGGCTAATTATACATTATTATGGGTATCCATAAAACACAGAGCAGCATGAGATACTCGGCATTCTATCCCTGGGGCATATAGGTGGCAGTCTGTGCTTGTGGCTATTGGCTCAGTTGTGGATGGAAACTAGAGATCGACCGATTATCGGCAACACCGATATATTGGGGGCTGATAATGCACTTTCCCCGATATATAGGAATCGGCCCCTGAGGTTACCGATATTGCCAATATTTAGGGAAAATGCATGTACCGGGGTGATGTCTGCAGCTAGAGGCATCACCCCGCTACCGGTGTCCATAGCCGACGGTTGGCTGACTTGTAATGACAACCGATGCGGCTGAGAAGCTGCTCGACTGTCATCACAAGGAGCGGGAGGGGACGCCCCCCCCCCCTCCTGCCGCCTTCCACAGCCCACCCGGGTATCCTACCTCCACCGCCGCCGCCGAAGAGAAGATCCGATGTAGCATGAAGATGTGTTCCAGTGAAAGCCGGTATCCCTACCACAAGTGCGCATGCGCCGGTCTCCATGTAAAAAACCTGGAAGTGATGTCATGACATCACTTCCGGGTACTCGGCGCCGAATTAAAAAAACTGACAGCGTCGCCCTCCATCAGTGATTGTATGCGCAGGGTGGAAGACATCAACAAGATGGAAGACCTCACCCTTACGGCGCTCCACAAACGGGACAGATATGAAAAAACTTGGAGATACTGGAATGTGTTTCTCGTCTCTGATAGGGGGAAAGCCCTGATGTGCCCTTAACTCTGCTATATGGCCGTGGTTGGGGGGTTTGTCCTGGTACTGCGTCCGCAAACCCCCCTACCCTCCCCCTCCACCCTTGTCACCCCCTCCCCACTTGTCTCCCCTTCTTCCCCCTGTTCTTCTTGTCCTCCTCCCCTCCCCTCCTCGTTCTCTTGTTTTCTCTGCTCCTTTTTTGTGTCCTTGCTGTGGTACTCTCATGCTTCCTTGTTTTTTGTTGTCTGCTATGGTTTTTCCGACACCGTGTAACATTCCATGTGCACCAACTGTGGAGGGATTACTTCCTCCCCATGTTCTACTGTTTGCATACAACCTTGTTTTTTTTTTTTTTTTTTATCTTACGCTGACATATCGTTGACCATGTAGTCTGCTCTCAGGTCCTACGTTTGCTGGCCCACCGTGGTGGGACCCACGTTAGATGTTCTTCTCCTACCCAACAAATAACTCAGTTATGTGGTTGTTTGCCTGATGGTGTTGTATCTTTTACCATTTTTCCTACCTTTATGGAAAAACTGTCTACTATGGTTGTGCTATATGTACCATGTTGTTATTTCTTTCTTGTCTATTTCAATAAAATTTCATATTTGAAAAAAAAAAAAACTGACAGCATTCAAAACAGCCAAACTCCCTCCACAAGGAGTACCTTTAGAAAAAAAAAATTTTTTACATGTCCGAAAATATCGGCCGATACCGATATCCGATGACCAAAATATCTGTATCGGCATTAAAAAAACTATATCGGTCGATCACTAAAGGAAACTATCACCTGTTTCCCTTTGTGGTTATGAGATTTTCCTTCCAAATTGGACATCTATTTCCCTGACTGCTTCACCTCCTGCCCCTGTTTTATAGGGGACTTTTTCTTTCACCCATGGGGTTACCTACGAACGAGTTTGGACACACCCGTCTTTTTATATATCTCAGGTTTTACCGGGATACAGGGTAAGACAACCTGGGTTACGACACTTGATGGATGGCATAATGCCTTTATTTCCTCGAGTTTTGTTTTTAAACAATGGAGAATGTGATTATACACAATTGCTTTGAGATGCTACTGTTGGGTCCTGAGGAAGCTGTTTCTGCGAAACGCGTTGATCCACCAGCTAACCTGACCACAGATTGTTTATATGCATGTGTACATTGTGCACTTTTCTAAACACTTTCTTTGTTTTTTAAAAATTAAAATCAGTATTTATATGTCTATGCCTTAATAAAATATTGTGATTTTTTTTAAATATAAAAAATTATTTTTTGTGTTTTGTATGTATATTTGGCACAATTAAATCCCCTACTGCCCAGGTGTGCTTGATCACCTTCCTATCCATGTCCTGGTTCCCTTATCCTTTACTTTCCACTCGCACACCTGGACCCTATTGATTTGCTACTCTACATTTTGGGGACGGTGACGTGTTATTTAACCAGCTGACCCTTCACCACACAAATTCTAACTGCCTAAAAATAGCACTGAACTGGAATTAACTCCTGTGGTGCGTTACACATAGGGGTTATTTATACATTATTATGGGTATCCATAAAACTTTAAAGATGAACTCCAGCTTAAAGCTGTTCAAAGACTGGTAGTTGTTTTGGCCAAACTCAGCAGATTCCACCATCCACATAAACAAGGTGGATGAAGGAATCCCACCCAGGGGTACATTGTATTCTGACAGTGAAGCCTGCTGTTGTCAGAACACAATGATCAGCAGCTGCAGGTGTTGATCGACAAAAGTTTTCCAACTTGCCTTTTTCACAGAAGTTGATCAATCAACCTTTTTCATCACGCGGCTTGAATTTACGTTTATGCCTGCAGCCTGCCTTTAAATCCCCCATCCGGATGGGCGCATTTTGCATGGACACACCAAGAGCCAGAGCAATTAATGGCTGTGGTGGCTTAAGTAGTCTTTCTAGTCCCTCCTGCATGACATACTCTTGAGGAGAAAAGGGAAACCGGTCACACAATGTAATGTTTTTAACAAAAAGAAGATTTTGATTAAGAAAAACAAAAAACTTTTATAGCATGGAGATCAGGGAAGGAAGAGGAATTGAGGGAATGCATTTGTTATCCAATTACCTCTATCTTACCCACACCTCCAGCAGGAATGGTCTATGGGTACATGTGATGTAGGTTCCTGGAAACTTGGTACCATTGGGTTAATAGCTTATACCCAAACTCCTGCAGTCTAGGGAAGATAGAAGCAAGGTATAAAAAAACTGGCGCAAAAGGAGGAGAAAAATGGGGACCATTCCGTTCCACACTAGGGGCCTAAAATATGCAAGAAATAAATATAGGACACAGAAAATGAACAGTCCCTGAGTAGTCCATAAACTGGTAGTCCATATGATCAAGTCCATATATGATCCATATAAAATCCAAAAAAGCACTCTGTAGGCTGCACTGATGACAAGTAGAAGAAAACTTGGAAGCAACTGTAGGGAGAACACAGGCGCCACTCTAAGTGCAGTATAAGGATTTATTGGCATAAAATCAAATGTAATGGTACTCACAAAAGAATATATAGATAAGCAAGGGGATGTCCATATAGGTAAACAGGGTCCATCATTCCGGTGCAATGGTCAGGATGGCTCGAGCGTTCACGATGCTCAGAGTGTGTACCGGTGGTTACCTGTACTTCCTGGTGACTGAAACGCACTGGGGCTCTCCCACTGTCACTTTCGGGTTATTGGGATATAATCCAATATAATTGGGGAAGGGTTGAGGAAGAAGGACGGGCACCTTTTCCCTCAGGAAAATCAAACAGGTTCTCTACCGCCACTTGCTTGGAACCCAAAAACCTGAAGAATGCGAGACGTTGATCATAGGTGTACAACTGAAAGGTGGTTCCATCCTTGAAGATCATGACATTAAAAGGATAGCCCTATTTTTATAGTGCCCCATAATCCCGGATCATGATGAGCAGAGGCTTCCCAGTCCTGCGCATTGCAAGAGGTTTGCTCTGGAAAAGTCAGGCAAGAAGGGGATTTGGGCCCCTTCAAACTTAAAGGCCCTGAGCCTCCATACACGCTGCATAATTTCTTCTTTGAAAGATAAGAATAGCACCCTACGCAGGAGGTCATGAGGGTGAGACTGAGCGCCATTGCAGGGATCTGCAACCCTATGGACTATATCAAGCTAAATGGGGTCAGTAGCTATCCTTATTAAGTAAGCACTAGAGGTAGCCTTGCACTAGAGGTAGCCTTGGGGGATCCCCCTTGTTCCACTGAGAGTGGTTTTCCCCATCCTCAGATGCAGGGAGATGAGGGCACGTGACTGTTGGGTATAAGCTCTCTCCAATGCATCCATAAAAGTGCCTAATTGTTGTGAAAAGGCATCTAAATCTTTTACTCTGGCAGAGGTGCAGGATTCTTGTTTTAGGGCATTCACATAAGACAAGAGGTCTCTTGATCTCTGTAACCCACATGCTGAGATCAGTTTTGGTAGAAAGAGAGTGGAACAGGGGGAGATGCTAAGATGGTATCGCTGCAGAAACCACTCTGGACTGTGTCTCCACAGAGCGAGGTGGAGATGGCTGTGACTTGTGACTGCCTGGCAGGAGAGGGGATTGGGGAAAATATTGAAGCCCCTGCTACCTGAAGGGGTGGCTTCTTTATGCTGCAGTGATTTAGTGGCTATCTTAGCCAGTGCCATATTAGCAGAGAGAACAATGGGTCCATGGGTCAAGAAAACAATAGGTAGTCCCTCAGGTCTAGTTGAATAAGGGGTCCAGTGGGGTCTCTGTATATTCCGTGTGTTGACATAGGCCAGAAACCTCAGTAAAAATCTGGCAGAAGGCAGGGACTCAATGCAGGCTGCAAGGAGCACAGCTAAACTCCGTCTGCTATCCTCCATAGCCAGGGCACACCCCCCTACAGATTTGTATTTCGATCATGTTGAGCATCAGGTCATGGATGGAAATGGGTTTATTATAACTCACCATTTCTTTCTCATTATCAATAATTGCCAGGGATGAACCATGTGATTTGCAGAAGTTCTGGCTGTCCGTCCATGTAGTAATCTGGTCTGAGATATAATAACATTTTCCCCTAAAGAAGACCCAGTCATCCAAACACCGAACACTTGTGGGATCCTCTACCATTTTTCTTTCAGGTGTGTGTCCTACAACCAGATGAGATTATTTTATTAGTATATTTTAGCAATTTGTATACTTATTAACTATTAGACAAATAGGTTTAGAAATTGACAAAGCTATTTAAAAGAAAATAAGATAATACAAAGATACAAATAGAAATTTCAAAGAACAAATAATCATTATAATGAAATGTTAGCAAAATGGAGCTTGTTTACAGGGCCAGCACTCCCGCTAGGCGAACTAGGCAGCCACCTAGGGCGCACTTTGCAGATTCAGACTGTGTCTGTGTCACCTACTGTTCAGTGAGTGAGTGACCTGGGCCGTGTGCACCATCTGGTGGATTGTCAATCTCGTCATCATCATCCGGACGGAGCTGGGCTGCATCCCCGATCCGACTCTGTGGCCGCCGCCGCCCGCCGCGCTCTCTCTCTCTCTCCGCAGCGGAACACACTGGCAGTGGGGGTTGCTAGAGCCGCTTGGCGTCTCTAGCAACCAGTGACACTGACGTCACTCCTTCCTCCTCGGCTCCTCACCGCTCCACGCCTGGCGGCCCCGCCTACTCTGATTACACTCCGCCTCCGAGTCCACACTCCACGTTCTCCACCCACTCCGCACCCAGTGGTGGGATTCAGCCAGTTCGCACCGGTTCTGTGGAACCTGTTACTGACATTTAACAAGTTCGCAGAACCGGTGTGCAAGCCGGAGATCCAGGCGGCAATTTGAAATTTCCCGCCCCTGTGCTCAGCTGGCTTCTCCAATTCAGCGCGCTCAGCAACGTTACGTCTCCTCCCCAGCCAGAGTCCTGCCCCCACCCCCGAGTCGGCTGCCTCACAAATGATGCATCCATACAGGTGAAGCCCTAGGAGAGCCGGAGGACACAGCAGGCTTGTCTCTGCAAGGCCAGCCCCCCTACTCCCCCCTGTCATACACAGGTCGCCCTCGGAGTCTGAGAAATTCTGCTGATCAGCCATCCGTGCTGCTGCTGGAGGGAGCCAAGGTGACCGAGGATGAGCCCATGTTCCCCACACTCCATCCTATCTCCCCTGGGGACAGGGACCCCTTCTTTCCTGTGAACAGGGACCCCCTTCTTTCCTAGGAACAGGGACCCCCTTCTCCCCTGAGGACAGGGACCCCTTCTCTCCTGGGGACAGGGACCCCTTCTCCCCTGGGGACAGGGACTCCTTCTCCCCTGGGAACAGGGACCCCTTCTCTCCTGGGGACAGGGACCCCTTCTCTCCTGGGGGACAGGGACCCCTTCTCTCCTGGGGGACAGAGACCCCTTCTCTCCTGGTGGACAGGGACCCCTTCTCTCTTGGGGGACAGGGACCCCTTCTCTCCTGGTGGACAGGGACCCCTTCTCTCTTGGGGGACAGGGACCCCTTCTCTCCTGGGGGACAGGGACCCCTTCTCTCTTGGGGGACAGGGACCCCTTCTCTCTTGGGGACAGGGACCCCTTCTCTCTTGGGGGACAGGGACCCCTTCACTCCTGGGGGACAGGGACCCCTTAAGGCTTCTCCGTGGCTATCTCCCACCAGGAACTCTTTCCCTGCAGGGAGTCCCGGGGGCCCTACTGCTGCCCGACGGGGATGATGAGACCCCTGAGGTGGCGAAACTCACACAAATCAATTTTTTTCATCATTTTAGGCCAATTTGTTTTCTGCTACATATTTTTGGTAAAAAAAATCGCAATAAGCATATTTTGATTGGTTTGTGCAAAAGTTATCGCATCTACAAACTACTGGAAAGATTTATGTCATTTTTGATTATTTTTTACTAGTAATGGCGGCGATCTGCGATTTTTAGCGAGACTGCAACATTGCGGTGGACAGATCGGACCCCTAACTGACATTAGATAAAAAAAATTACATCATGCTTGAAAGTCGGAACTGGTTACTAAAATGTTTGAATCCCACCACTGTCCGCACCCACTGTCAGCGCGGTTAGCACCTGGCTGCAGCAGGCAGCACGTGAGGAGGACCGTCCGACCGAGGAGTGGACTGTCTGAACATCAATGGGTCAGGAATCTCAGGAAGGATCATATCATTAAGGCCCTAGAGACTGGAGTGGAGAAGGGTAAAATCTAAATTTTAATAAAAACTTGAAGTAACTGTTATCATTCAGAGATGAAGAATGATTGATTGGTGATTATTTATAACACCAGCACTGGACTATTAATTTTTAAAATTATTGTTATTTTGTTTAATCTGCACCGTGCTGCACGTTTATGTAAGATCTCATATTGATATATTGATTTTTATGCACTGTGCACATCATTTGTATGGTCTAACATTTTGTCGTCCACATGTTTTCAGTCTCACTCATAAGTACCCAGGCCATGGTCATGCTGCCATGCTGCCATGTGCACAAAATAACATAGACAGTACGTAATTTATATATTTTTTTGTTATTACACTGAAAGTTGCTGCTTATATTTACAGTATACAGTATATAATATATTTTTTCACTAGTGCAGTTGTATATTTTTTATGATCATCAAGCATGGCCTTGGCCTCATGGCCTGGGTACTTATGACTTAAAACATATGGACGACAAAATGTTAGACCATACAAATGATGTGCACAGTGCATAAAAATCAATATCAATATGAGATCTTACATAAACGTGCAGATTAAACAAAATGGCAATAATTCTAAAAATGAATAGTCCAGTGCTGGTGTTATAACAATAAAAAGTGACAGTAGTGAAAAAGTCCCAATTGTGTGTCTGTGGTGATCGTGATTTATGCGATCACCACACACACAATTGGAACTTTTTCACTACTGTCACTTTTTCACCAGCACTGGACTATTAATTTTTAGAAGATCTCATATTGATATTGATATATTGATTTTTTAATCAGATGATGAGGCTGCTGACATCAGTGTTCAATGTCAACATGATGTGTGCTAGCCTAGAACATAATATGGGCACTGCGGTGTGATATGGTCTGGACTGCACTTTTGGTGTGATTCGAGTACTGCTGGTGTGAATATGGCATGCTGATGCTGATGTGATGTGTGGGTACCTCCAATCAGATATGGTCACTTCTGTTGTCATATGGGCACCTCCAAGGGTTATGTGCACACCACTGGTGTCATATGGGCACCTTTGGTTTGATAAAGGCACCAGTGGTGTGATCTGAGTACCTCTGGTGTCATATGGGCACTTCTGGTGTCATATGGGCACTTCTGGTGTTATATGGGCACTTCTGGTGTTATATGGGCAGTTAAAATTATCTGATTAAAATAAAAAAAAATGTTTTGATGTGTCTGAAATTGAACTGACGGTAAGAGAAATATATTTTTTTCCCCGGGGCGGCGCGGGGGGGGGGGGGTGCAAGTAGCTGGTCTTGCCTAGGGCGCAAAATAGTCTAGCACTGGCCCTGCTTGTTTAGTGTATAGAGGTAAACGCCCCTATCAAAAAGTAGCAATAGGGCTTTGTCAACTCCAGTAAAAGTTAAGTATATTTTGTATATCACAAGATTTTTTTTAAATTGTGGGTAGAGTGGCAAGGGGTTTGAACATTTACCAAGTTTTTATTGCTGTCTATGTCCCTGGTGAGACAACCCTCTCCATTTGTCCTGATTCCTGATGACATTTCTTGTTTCTGAGAGAGAACACTTTGGGAAATGCAAAACTGTTGGGTTATTAACAGAGAAGTAGGTGTGGGGAAATCTTACAAGTAGAACGCCTATTCTGTCTACCAGGGTAACTCTCCAAACTTCAGAGAGATCTCCTCTCATTTCATTTTGGGTCCCTGTTGGGAAATTACAATAAGTGATGGGAATCTCCCCAATGGAACACAAGTGGGAAACAAATTAAACCAACAGGGGCTTCAACTTTTTCCTACTTTAACACTGAAAGAAAAACCATGGATATACACTGCTCAAAAAAACTAAAGGAAGACTTTTTAATCTAGTTATAGCATCAAGTCAATAAAACCCCTGGGACATTGATCTGGTCAGTTAAGTAGCAGAGGGGGTTGTTAATCAGTTTCAGCTGCTTTGGTGTTAATGAAATTAACAACAGGTGCACTAGATGGGCAACAATGAGCCGACCTCCAAAACAGGAATAGTTTTATAGGTGGAGGCCATTGACATTTTTTTCCCTACTCATCCTTTCTGACAGTTTTTCATTCGTTTTGTATTTAGCTAGGGTCAATGTCACTACTGGTAGCATGAGGCTATACCTGGACCCTATAGAGGTTGCACAGGCTGTCCAACTCCTCCAGGATGGCACATCAATATGTGTCATTGTCAGAAGGTTTGCTGTGTCTCCCAGCACAGTCTCAGGAGCATGGAAGAGATTCCAGGAGATAGGCAGTTTCTCTAGGAGAGCTGGACAGGGCTGTAAAAGGTCCTTACCCATCAGCAGGACTAGTACTGGTCCTTTGTGCAAGGAGGAACAGGATGAGCACTGCCAGAGCCCTACAAAATGATTTTCAGCAGACCACTGGTTTAAATGTCTCTGACCAAAATATCAGAAACAGACTTCACGAGGGTGGTCTGAGGGCCCGATGTCCTCTAGTGGGCTCTGTGCTTACTGCTCAGCATCGAGGAGCTCGATTGGCATTTGCCATTGAACACCAGATTTGGCAGGTCCACCACTGGTGCCCTGTGCTTTTCACAGATGAGAGCAAGTTTACCCTAAGCACCTGTGACAGACGTGAAAGGGTCTGGAGAAGCCGTGGAGAATGTTATGCTGCCTGTAACATCATTCAGCATGACCGGTTTGGTGGTGGGTCAGTGATGGTCTGGGGAGGCATATCCATGGAGGGACGCACAGACATCTACAGGCTAGACAATGGCACCCTGACTGTCATTAGGTATCGAGATGAAATCCTTGGACCCATTCTCAGACTCTATGCTGGTGCAGTGTGTCCCGGGTTCCTCCTGGTGCATGACAATGCTAAGCCTCATGTTGCAAGAGTATGCAGCTAGTTCCTGGAGGATGAAAGAATTGATACCATTGAATGGCCCCCACGCTCGCCTGACCTAAATCCAATAGAACACCTCTGGGACATTATGTTTTGGTCCATCTGATGCCGCCAGGTTGCACCTCAGTCTGTTCAGGAGCTCAGTGAAGCCACAGTCCTGGTCTGGAAGAAAATACCCCTGGACACCATCCGTCGTCTCATTAAGCGCATGCCCCAACGTTGTCAGGCATGAATACAAGCACGTGGGGGCCATACAAACTACTGAGGACCATTTTGAGTTGCTGCAATCAAATTTCAGCAAAATGGAATCGCCTGCTGCATAATTTTTTCACTTTGATTTTCGGGGTGTCTTTGAATTCAGCCCCCTGTAGGGTGATCATTTCCATTTCCATCAAATGATGTGGCATCCTTTCCTTCCTAACACATCACTCAGTCCATATCAGTAAAAATATCCATCATGAGATTGTTCCCCATTGAGATCTTAAGTGTTTCTTTTATTTATTTTTTTTTTTTTTTATTATAAACGTTTATTCAATTTATTCACAAAAACAGAGAAAAAATAAAGATTTCAGTGTCAACATTGAAAGTACAATGTAAGAATCGTACATCTTTAACAGTAGGTAATACAGATAATAACTGCCAGAGTAAGTCATTTCTATCTCTTGTTTTAACATCTTGAGAAAAAGAACTTTACTGGTCTGGAGTCCTTTAATGGATTAATGTCTTACATATCAAGAGTATACGTAACATAAAGTGAATCTTAAATAAAAAAAGGGGAAGAATAAAAGACAGAATGATGAATCGTTATGATGGGCGCCCACTCTGCCTCTTGAGGAGGCGCCCATCCCATCCATCCTCTGAGATGGGTGTAGTAATATTATACTATAGGTGATAGGGTCATGTCCAATTTGCTAATTGAGAGAAAATCTAAGAGTAGCCGTAACTTAAGCAATTAGGGAGCATTTATACAGGTAACAAGGGGTTCTATTTATGGTCATATATTTTTTTAGAGTTCGTAACAGTATGATGATAGCCTTCCATTGATCTGATATCCTCAATTCTGTGAAGTACAAGTGTAAATGGAACATGTGATTCTTTCCAATGCCTAGTGATTGACCATAACATTACTACGCAAATCGTGTGCGTTAAGCGGGTAAGTTGTGTGGAAAGTTCTGGGATACCTTTAAACAGTAAACATTGTGTGGGTGATAGAATAAGATTTTCCCCTGTAACCTTCTCAATCAGCCGGAAAACCTCCGACCAGGTGTTTTGGATCTTGGGGCAGTCCCAGAAAATTTGTTTTAGAGAGCCTGGCCCGTTGCAATCTCTAAAACAGTTGGGGGAGACATCTGGGTAAATCTTATTTAATTTTTCTGGTGTATAGTACCATCTCGTAAATAGCTTAATAGCTGTTTCTTTTACTCCCGCTTTGGTAGAACTACGTAAGTTAAGCCACATAGTCTGCCAGTCTCCCGCAGATAAGGACAACTGTAGTTCTGCTTCCCATTTGGTCATGTAGTTTAATTTCGTCTCAGTGTCTCGTGCATTGAGAGTGGTATACAGAGTAGAGATATGACCTCTGCCCAAGGGGTTTCTCAGACAAATGTGTTCAAATGTGCTAAGAGGGGATCCGGATGGTTGAGAGTGGAAAGATGTAAAGTATCTTTTAATTAGTTCATAGTTTGATTTTTCAGAAAGAGGTATGTGTTTCATGCTTTTTAATTTATCAAATGAATGGATAACACCTCCATCAAATAGGTTAAAAATTGTGGTTAACTTATTGTCAGACCACCATGCGAACACTTCCGGGGAGTTAAAAGCTTCTTTGAATCTGGGATCCCCAGGGAAGGATGTGCCAAAGGGAGGGTCAGATGCTAGGGGCCATTTCTTATGAATAAACCTCCATATTTTAAGGGTGCCTGACACAACTGTGTTACGGGAAGATATTTGACGCATAGGGATTGTTGATTCCCATAATAGACCTGCTAATTTAAATGGAGAAATTGAATTCCTTTCGAAATCCACCCAAGGTGAATTTGATGTATAACCATGCCAAAGTCCCAACTGAGTCAGTCTACTACTTACATAATATGTCCATATGTGAGGAAGACCGAGACCTCCTGAATGTTGGTGTTGGTATAAGATGTTGGCAGTGTATCTGGGTTTTTTGTTACCCAAAATAAATGTATTAATAGTCGACTGGAGTTTAGAGGTAAAGGCTTTGGTGAGCTATATGGGTAAGGCTTGGAAAAGATAAACAAGTTTCGGGAGGATGGTCATTTTGACGACCGTTATTTTACCTAGAAAGAATAAACGGTAAGTGGACCATATTTGGAGCATGTTGCGTATTTTAGTCACTAATGGCGGGAAATTAGATTGGAAGAGGGATTTATAATCTTTACATAGTTGGATGCCAAGATAGGAGATCGTCTCTGAAGCCCATACAAAGGGAAATTTGGTTTTTAAGGTCAAAGTGTCAAGCATTGAGAAGTTAATTGGTAAGGCTACAGATTTTGCCATATTAATACTGAGTCCGGAAACCACTGCAAATTTTTCTAATATCATTAGCAAATTAGGTATTGAATGCAATGGGTCTGGAATGAATAACAATGCGTTGTCTGCATATAGGCTTCATTTGTAAGAATCTGCGCCCTTATTGTACCCCGCTAGTCCAGAATGTCTTTTGATTGCTATTGAGAGTGGCTCGATAGCTAGAGCAAATAGTAGCGGAGATAGGGGACACCCCTGCCAAGTTCCTCTACCAAGTGGAAAAAAGGTGGAATTGCAACCCGTGATTCTAATTCTTGTTTTGGGGTTTTTATATAGGGCCATAAAGCCATTCAAGAATTCGCCTGTAAGGCCAAATCTGGGAAGAATTTGTCCAAGGTCATCCCATGAGACACTGTCGAAGGCCTTATGGATGTCTAGCCCCAAGATTAATAGTTGTTTTTTGAATAAGTTTGCATCTTGTATAATATTACATGCTAAACGGATATTATCGGTAATTTGACGGTTTGGGATGAAGCCCGATTGAGATGTAGAAATGAGTTTAGGAATTAAGTTAGATATTCTGGTGGCTAGAATTTTACTGAAAAGTTTTAGGTCGTTATTAATAATTGATATCGGTCTGAAATTTTGGGGGTTGGATAGATCTTTGTTTGGTTTAGGGAGGAGAATCATATTTGCTAGGGACATTTCTTCTGGGAATGCATTGCCTTTAAGTATATGGTTGAAAAGCTGTGAGAGTTTAGGGGAAAGTATTTGTGTAAAGGTTTTGTAGTAGATAGCTGTATACCCATCGGGGCCAGGTGCAGATGAATTACGAAGACATTTAATATTCTGTGCCACCTCAGTTTCCATGATGGGTGCATTCAATAGTGCAGTGTCTACTGATGATAAAGACGGAAGTGGGATTTCTTCCAGCCAGCTTTGGGAATCAATCGGGGCCTCTGTGGACGGAGGTGATAGAAGGGTTGAGTAAAATTTTTCAAAAATACTCAAGACCTCTTTGGGGTGAGATGTAGTCATGCCAGAAGACGTATTTAATTTATAAACATGTGGTGGTTTGATTGTTTGATTAAGTTTTCTGGCTAGCATTGTGGAGGTGGAGTTTCCGTATAAGAGAAATTTAGATCTTGTATATCTGAGAGATTTTTCCGCATTCTCTGAAAGAATGCTATTTAATTCCGTTCTTTTTTGGTCTATTTGATGTCTTATATTTTGATCATGTAGAGTATTATGGTTTTTGTATAGTTTTTGCAATTATTTGGTAAGATCATGTATTTTGTTGGTGCGTTCACGTTTTTTTTTAACTGCCATTGCGATAAGTTGGCCTCTAACGTAGGCCTTGTGTGTGACCCATGTATTTTGAATTGTGGTATCTTCGGTGGGGTTAAGCCTGAAAAATTCAGTGAGAGCTTCCGAAACCTCCTGAGAATCCAGACTGTCCACCAATAGAGAGTCGTTTAGTCTCCATGAGAATGGTGTAGGAGAGAGACCATTACATTTTGTGTCGTATATCACCATGTGATGGTCAGACCATACACAAGGAAATATATCCGCTGAGATTGAGTTGGCTAATATTACTTGTGAGGTGTATATGTAATCAATTCTAGCCAATGAATTATGAGGGTTTGAATAAAACGTGAACTCTTTAGATCCCATATTTAAACATCTCCAAGTGTCCACCAGTTGTAAGTTACTGAGTTTGCATTCAAGAGTTTTAGGGAATGTCTTGGATGTGGAGGAGGGATTACTTCTATCCATGGTTGGATGAGCCACCATATTACAAACTCCTCCTAGAATTGTGTGGGAAGAATGATATTTTTCTAACTCCATGAAAAAGTCTAAAAAGAATTGTACAGTAGCTCCATTCGGGGCATATAAGTTAGCTATAGTTCACTCCTTTCCCATGATGCGGCCTCTGACAATTATAAACCGGCTCTCTGGGTCTTTGCAGACCTCCTGTATTTCAAAAGAGAGTGAGTTATGAATAAAAATTGCCACCCCTCTACTTTTAGATGAATACGTGGTATAAAAAGCTTGATTAAAGGATTTATGGAAAAATTTGGGATGGTTGTTTTCAGCGAAATGGGTTTCTTGAAGTAGTAAGATTTTGGCCTTCAGACGCTTATATTGGTGAAATGCTTTATTGCGTTTATTTGGCGAATTAAATCCCTGCACATTGTGTGAAATTGTTCTAATCGCCATATTTAGTGAGGGATTTGAATTTCTGTTAGCAAAATAATAAGAGTGGTGGAGTAATTCAATTCTTCAAAAAGGTTGGCAAATTTACTAAAGGTCAGCGGAGAGGAATTGAGTGCATCATAGGAACAGAGGTGTCCAACATTCGGCGTAATCAATACCCGTGCCCAGGTGAGGCGAGGTTGAGCACGGGATCGATATGAGAATTTGATGATCATGAGGTTGTTGAAATAAATGAGTACATGCATTGACAGATTCACAAAAAAATAAAAACTTTGAAAATATATATCAACTGAAAAATAAAAATAAGAACCATGGATCAGTAAACCATTTAGGTACTGAAGACTAGATAACTGAAATGGAGGACAAATTCCTCCTAAACAGACGATCAAGAGCCAGCAGCTCAAAAGAACCAATGGGGGTCTCAATGAGAAAACAACGAAAAGGAGACCCCTCTGTGAGGGCTGGTGTCTATCAATCGGCTGAGTGGGTGCAACATGTACAAGCGTAGAGCCATAGCAACAGCCATTTGGAAAAATTTTAAGATGAAAGCGAGAGGAAGCCTCCCGCGTGATGTCTAATAGTGAGGTAACCTGAGAAAGCATAAGTATGAATAAAATGAAAAAAAAAAAAAAATTAGAAAAAGTAAAAAGATATTAAAGCTATGGTGGAATGGGTTCAAGACTCCTGTGACTTGTTTCCAGTAAGTAGTCAATTGATTTTAATCCACGTCTTGGCGCGTTCTTCTGCGTCCTCTTCTGGAGGCCGGAGTCTGCCAAAGTGGTGAAGGTCGAGGGGCCGGAGCGGGTGAAGGAATTGTAGCAGGATCAATCAAACCCAGTTTAATAAGGGTTTCATGTCCCTCTTGAATATTAGTGACCCCGTAAGTGGATCCATTGTGGGGTATGATCAGCTTGAAAGGAAAGCCCCATCTATAGCGCAAGTGGGCCGATTGTAACACAGTGGTTATTTCTTTCATCAGAGGCGTCTCCTCTCCAATGTGGCCTGTGAGATGTCTGGATAGATTTGTAACTTGTGGCCATCTATAAGGATGTTAGGGGTGTTCCTTGCATCCCTTAGGATTTCCTCCTTAGTAATGAAGTCTTTCATGCACAAAATAACATCTCTTGGGGGTTAGGGACTTTTGAGGAGTCTTGAGGTGTTTCTTGTGGCTGGAAGACATGCACGGAGGCTTCAGCGGTCAGGGGGTGTTGAGGAGGAAGTTTCCTGTGTAATTATCTGGCCCCTGTCAATAAAAATAGTAAAAAAATCTGATTTCCTCTTCAATTTAGGCCAATATGCCTGCTACATATATATTTTGCTACATATTTTTGGTAAAAAATCCCAATAAGTGTATATTGATTGGTTTGCACAAAAGTTATCGCATCTACAAAATAGGGAATAGAATTATGGCATTTTCATTTTTTTATTTTTTTTTACTAGTAATGGCAGTGATTAGCAGTTTATAGCAGGACTGCGACATTGCAGCAGAGAAATCAGACACCTAACTGACACTTTTGAGGGAACCAGTGACATTACTACAGTAATTAGTACTAAAAATATGCCCTGTCACTGTACTAATGACACTGGCAGGGAAGGTGTTAACATGGGTAATCAAAGGGTTAAGTGTGTGTACCTAGGGAATGCTTTCTAACTGTGTGGGGGATGGACTTAGTAGATGAACACAGAGATCCATGTTCCTAAATGGCAGGAATGCAAGATCACTGTGTTCATCCCTGACAGAATGGCGGTCTGCCTTGTTTACATTGGCAGACCGCCATTCTGTCTCTCCGGGGAGTGATCGCGGGTGGCCGGTGGACATCGCGTCCAACGGACACACTGATTGGCTCCTCCTCTGGCCAATCAGCATGCACCCCCACTGCCTATTTTACGAAACGACGTACAGGTACGAAGTTTCGCACAATAGAGCCGACTTGCTGCATTATATGTACTGCTGGCGATCAGCAAGTGGTTAACCACTTAAGCCCTGGAAGATTTTACCCCCTTCCTGACCAGGGCCTATTTTGCGATTCGGCACTGCGTGACTTTAACGGACAATTGCGCGGTCGTGCGACACTGTACCTAAACTAATTTGACGTCCTTTTTTTCCACAAACAGAGCTTTCTTTTGGTGGTATTTGATCACCTGTGCGATTTTTTGATCATGCGCTATAAACAAAAAAAAATTTTTAACATTTTAGGCCAATTTGTTTTATGCTTCCTATGTTTGGTAAAAAAAAAATTGCAAAAAGCGTATTTTGATTGGTTTGCGCAAAAGTTATTGCGTTTACTAACTAAGGGAAAGATTTTTGCCATTTTTGTTGTTTTTTTTTTAACGCGTAATGGCGGCGATCTGCGATTTTTTTTGCGGGACTGCGACATTGCGGCGGACAGATCTGACCCTTGACTGACATTTTTGACACTTTTGGGGTTACCAGTGACATTACTACAGTAATCAGTGCTATACATATGCACTGTTACTGTAAAAATGACACTGGCAGTGAAGGGGTTAACTTTTTTTGAGAGGGAGGGGTTAAGTGTGTCCCTAGGGGCGTGATTCTTACTGTGATTGGCTGTGATTTAAGTGTAAGAACAGTGATCAACAGTCCTACATAGTAGAACCGTATGATCACCATTCTTACACAGGGAGAATGACAGGCGGCTTTGTTTACATTAGCCGCCTGCCTTTCTCCCAGTGTAACGGACGATCGCGAGTGCCTGGCGGACATCGGGTCCGCCGGGCACACGCGCGGGGGGGTCCGTGACTGAGCGGGAGCGAGCATTTGGCGGCGCGCGCTCGCTCCCGAGAGCCTCACAGGCTAGTGACGTACCCCTACGTCACTTTGCCTGTGAGGGGCTGACCGCCGCAGTAAATGTACTTGCGGCGGTCGGCAAGTGGTTAATATACACCTATTGTGATTTTTTTTGTTTTTGTTTTATCAAACACATGTAGCAGAATACATTTTGATTTTTTAATTTTGTTTTATTTTTATTGAATATGTTTTATAACAAAAAGTAGAAAATAACTATTTTTTTGTCAAAATGCTTAGTTTTTCTTTTTTTTTATACAGTATAAACATAAAAACATATATATATATATATATATATATATACAGTATATATATATATATATGTATATATTTTTTTTTTTTTTTAATAAAAAACACCAAAAGAAAGCTCTGTGTAAAAAAAAAATATATAACAATTACATTTGGGAAAAGTGTTCCATGACCATGCAATTGCCAGTTAATGTTGAATAGCAAAAAATATCCTGTTCATGAAGGGGTTAAACCCCTCTGGTGGTCAAGTGATTAACCACTTGCTGACCAACCGCCGCACATATACTGCGGCAGGTCGGCTGTATTTTGCAAAACCACGTACCTGTACGCTGTTTTGTGTAATAGCCAGTGGGGGCGCACGCTTGTGCACTGATTGGTCAGAGGGGGAGCCAATCAGCTGGTCCAGTGGACGTGATGTCCGCTGGTCACCCGCGAATGCTCCCCATAGAGACAGAACGGCGGTCTGCCGATGTAAACAAGGCAGACCGCTGTTCTGTCACAGATGAACACAGGGATATTGTGTTCCTGCTATTCAAAAACACAGATCTCTATGTTCATCTAGGGAGTCCACCCCCCACACAGTTAGAAAGCACTCCCTAGGAACACACTTAACCCTTTGGTCACCCCTGATGTTAACCCCTTCCCTGCCAATGTCATTAGTACAGAAACAGTGCATATATTTAGCACTGATAACTGTGGTAAGTGTCAGTTAGGTGTCCGATCTGTCCACCGCAATGTCGCAGTCCCGCTAAAAAAATCGCTAATTGCCGATACTAGTAAAATAAAAATGCCATAAATATATCCCCTAGTTTGTAGACGCGATAACTTTTTCACAAACCAGTCAATATACACCCTTTGGGATTTTGTTTGCCAAAAATATGTAGCAGAATACATATTGGCCTAAAATGATGAAACAACTAGATTTTTAAAAAAAATTTTATTGGATGTGTTTTATACAGAAAGTAAAAAATATTGTGTTTACATTCTACGAGGAGGTGAGCTGTGAGCTAGATAGGGGCAGACCAGTGGATGTGGTGTACCTGGATTTCGCTAAGGCGTTTGATACAGTTCCCCACAAGCGCTTAATTTATAAAATAAGGTCTGCAGGCATCGACCACAAGGTTTGCTCTTGGATACGGAACTAGTTAAAGGGGCGTGTCCAAAGAGTGGTAATAAACAGCGCATACTCAGACTGGTCTGAGGTAGTAATTGGGGTTCCCCAAGGCTCAGTCCTGGGACCAACCTTGTTCAATTTATTCACAAATAGCATTGAGGTTGGGATCAGTAGCTCAATTTCAGTTTTTGCAGATAACACAAAATTAGGCAGGGCAATACCTTCACATCGTGAGGCAGAAACCTTACAGAATGACCTGAACAAAATAACAGAGTGGGCAACTACATGGCAAATGAGGTTTAATGTGGAGAAATTTAAGGTATTGCATTTGGGGACAAAAAATATAAAAGCACAATACACTTTAGGGGGTGAAACTCTGGGGGAATCAAAAACTGAGAAAGATCTGGGGGTCTTAGTAGAAGATAGACTTAGCAATAGCATGCAATGTCAAGCTGCAGCTGCCAAAGTCAGCAGAATATTAGCATGCATAATGAAGGGGATGTATTCCAAAGATAAATCTATAATCCTTCCACATTATAAAACTCTGGTCCGACCGCATCTAGTGTTAGGATTGAGTTCACCTGCTGGTGGCACTGTGTTGCCCTGGGCTGTATGCTGCAGTTTCAATGTCTACCAGCAGGTGTCTCCCAGAAGCCAGCAGGCTTCTATGATCACTTACAACTGTGTTCAGCTGCCAGGTGGCTATTTAAGGCTGCTCCTCCCTTTCCCAGGCGGGTCACTATTTTGATTGCCTCCTTGCTGCCTGAACCAAGTGTTTGTGATCCTGAGCTATCCTGTACCCCCTTTGCCTTGCTCCTGCTCTCTGCCTAGTATCCAGTCTTGCTTGCCTTCTTCCTTGCTTCCTTGTTACCCTTGTCTCTTATATTGTATATATTTGTAGATAGTTGGTTCTTTAGTTATTGTGTCTTTGGGGTGGGGTTTTGTTTACTGGCATTTGCTTTGTTCACTGTTGCTGTGTATGTTTGTTGTGTGGTTCACTATAATAAAATTTTCTTTAAGGCTATCTATATAGTGTTGGTGTGTAGCTACATGTATCTGGTCTCCCTAGCTGCTGCTGAACCCTGACATCTAGAGTATTCTGTCCAGTTTTGGTTGCCGGTCCTCAGAAGGGATGTGTTGGAGCTGGAGAGAGTTAAGAGAGTGGCAACTAAACTGATGGAGGACCTTAAGTATGAAGAGTGTTTAAAATCGCTCGATTTATTCTCCCTAAAGAAGAGACGCATGAGAGGGGACATTAAAAATACCTCAACGGTGATTTCAACATAGAAAAAAAACTATTCAGTTGCAAGGAATGCATGAGGACACGAGGCCATACAATGCGTTTAGAGGAAAAGCGTTTTAACCTCAAGCTACGCAGGGGGTTCTTTACAGTGTAGCAATATTTCCAGGCATTGGGCCTGATATGGGTCTGCCATGGTCACCAGTAACACCAACAGCACATTTAAAGCGGAGTTCCGGCCTCAAAATCGATAAAATCCATTTTGGGCCATCCGCTTGCTAAGGGGAACCTGAAAAAGAAATGGATAATGGCGATTCTTTTTTTTTTGGTCACTTACCTTATTATAGAAGAAAATATACTTGCCTTCCTTCCACTTCCTCTCTCTGCGGCCGCGGCCCACGTTGTCACTTCCGGTTTGCGATGATTCCTGGGAGCTGAAGATCGTCGCTCCCAGGAATCAATGCGCCTGCACCGGCCCCCGCTCCTCACTTCCGATGCAGGCGCGGTATTCACTGCTAAACAGCTTCTGGGCATGCCCAGAAGCTGTGCAGGGATGTCGGACCTTGCACCAGAAGTGAGGAGCGGGTCTGGTGCAGTGCATTGTGGGACTCCAAAGTCACGAAGAGGACACGGAAGAGGATGCGGAGAGGGACGCTGCGGCTTCAGCTGCCCACACCTGAGATGGCAGCACTGGAGAAGAAATTTTCAAGGTAAGTATTTCTTCTAAAAGGTAAATGTGACCTGGGACAGTTCAGAGGCTATTGATTATGGAATGTACAGCCCTGACTGTCCCGGGGGTATTTTTACCTCAAATTTACCCCCGAGGTCGGAACTCCGCTTTAAGCTGATTGCCTGTCATGGGTCTGCCACCTAAGGGTTAACTTAGTGCAGACTAATTGCAATGATTGGTAACAGGCTGCCCTATTTAAACACCTCAGAAGCACTGTGTCATTGCTGTCTGATCTGCAGCTTTACTTTGAGTCTGTTCCTGTGCTTGTGTTGATTCCTGTATTGACCTGGCTTGTCTGACTTCGTTGCTATCTCCAGTCCTGACCCCGGCTTGCTTTGACTCTGCTATACCTGCTTCCTGCCTGATATCCTGCTGCCAACCCCTGCCTGTACACCGACTACTCTCTGCCTGCTGCTTGAACTGTATCTGATTACCTGTGTCTGAAACCGGCTTGTCTGACCCTGCTCCAGTCTTTGCCCATCCAGCTCCTTCCAGTGCCTGGAGACGCTGTCCTGCATCCGCTGTGCATCCGCTGTGCATCCGCACCTCTTTACCTGCTTCTTCCTGCTGCTCAGCAATCCAGCCGCGTTCAGTGACTTATCAGCTACTCTTCTCAACTGCCAACAGAAGACCAGTGCAGGCACTCTTACCTCACTGCGCTCTTGCATCCACTGTTGCAACTCCAGTGGTGCCTGAGCCAGGGCTGTACGAGAGGTCTCCCTCTGCACGTCAGGCTCTGCTACAAGGTACGTGAAATTGCCCAAGTGTGAGATCTGAGTCAAAGAACAGTCCGGCATCTTTAGTTTGTTTTGTTTATTTTATATGGGGATGGGAGAAGGGAATGAGTGGCATACTCCTCTGGCTCAACTAGGTACAAATTGGGACAACTTAAGAAAAAATGCCTTTCAGCGCTGACTTGACGCCGGCAGGATGCCGACCAATGCTTGCTGGCGCTTGAAATCACTGACTTGCTGCACTGTATTGAAACTTGACTTCTGACACTCTGGTTAGCTCAAAAGTCTCTGACTCTGCTCCCTCCAGTCCTCCCTGACTGAGGTAGCCTTTTTAACACTGCTGCTTCTGCTGCAACTCTCAACACTGTACACTACACGCTGTACACTTCCACTGTACACTGAACACTTCAGGGCCCACTCACTGGCACCCCCTTTACTCTTCAAGGTCAACACTGGCACCCCCTTTACTTTGCTCCTGCACCGGCTAGCTAGCTCCCGGATCCCTCTGACCTTCTCCGGAGTGGTCCCCCCTCACTAGGCAGACCCCCAGGGGCAGTTTGCAGTACTCACGACTGGGAATGCTTTCCTGAAACTCGACCCCTCTCAGCTCCGCTGGTCCTCTGCACCAGATCTTCTCTGAAGCTCAGCTCAGCCCTCCGTCCCCTCAGGCAAGCCACCTGGGACACCCGATTCCTCTTGACAGGAGGAGAGACAGCCGTACTCTCCCTCCTGGGACTCTGCTTCCAGCCAAAGATGCTGCATCATGTGCTCCCCTCAAACTTATACCCACTCCCAGAATGCTGTGTGGCAGAATCTGCCCTCCTGGCGTAGATACAAGCCTGGGTGAGCCATTGGCCGGGTTTCCTCCACTGCCCAATGAGAGCCCTCTCATTGAGCACAGTGGGGAGACTCCCCAGTCTCAACAGCCACACCTGAGAACCATGACAGCCCAGCTGAAAATCATGGCCCTGCTGATAAGCAGACAAGGCCCACTACACTTTGCCTAGTACCTACCTTGTAGGGTGCTACTACAGTAAGGGCTACTAGACTGTGGAATTCTCTACCACAAATGGTAGTAACTGCGGGGAGTATGGCTACATTTAAAAGACTCTTGGATGTACATCTCAAGGATCAAAACATTCAGGGGTATGGGAAATGATTACGGCCACACACACCTATAAAGGTTGAACTGGATGGACTATTGTCTTTATTCAACCTCAACTACTATGTGTTTTTTTCAGAATCGGCATTTTTTTTACATCAATTTTATTTAGGTACAGCCTCGCACGACCGCGCAATTGTCAGTTAAAGTAACGCAGTGCTGTATCACAAAAAATGGCCTTGTCATTAAGGGGGTAAAACCTTCAGAAGTGATTAATGTAACATTTTAAATAGTCAGTCCACCCAAAAGTAAGATTGCAGTTGAAAGTGGATGCAGACATGACATGGGGGTTGATTAACCAAAGGACTAAAGCATGTTTACTTTCAAAGTGAATTTTTACTTTTAATAAATATGGTGAAGGTGCGTTGCACGCAAAAATCCAGTTTGCTTTACATTTTCCCTTGTACAGGATTGGGTATTATTTTCAAAGTAAAACTTCTCTTTCCACCACCTTATTCACTAAGATAAATAAAAATGACCCTGAAATGTGGGCATGCTCTACCCCTTTAGTAAATCAGTGTCTGTGTATCTGTTGTTGGCTTCAATGGTAAAATCTTTAAGTTCCAGCCAGATCCACCCCCACCCCTCCATCAATCGTTAGTTTGACTTTAATAAAACCAGCACGCCCATACATGGATCAAAATTTGGCCTGTCCCTGCTGAACCAGTTGAATTTGATGCATGGCCAAATTTCATTTTCACTTTCCAGGCTAAGAACATTTTCAGCAAGTACAGAAAATGATCGATGATCTTGACAAAAATATAGTGTTGTATTAATTTCCTGTGAGAGATGATATAAAAAAAAAAAAAAAAACAAGATGAACCTTATCTCTATTGTGTAAAAGACTAGTCCAATCAACCCACTATGTATTGGAAATTAACAATGTTTGTATATACCATAGAAATAAGTGAAGATATAAAGGTTCATAAAATGTGTTATTTGAAGGTTCACCAAGTGAAAAAAAAAAATCTAATGCAGCCATGACATCCAAAGACTGTTTTTTGTTTTTGGGTTTAAATAAGCATTGAGATCCACCATGAGAAAACACAGACTAGTAAAGTGCTCTACAAGGTCCAGTCAAGCAGTCAACAGTCTTTGGCACCCGCATGAAATGGACTTGGGTCAAAGCGATTCCAAAGAGTCCTGCAGCTTCTTCAGGAGAAGATCTGGGAAGACCTGAGGAGCTCCATCAACAAAGAGATAGCAGTGTGGGATCCTCATTAGAATAGCACAGTCGGTTATTTCATAAAAACAAATAGTATACTTACATATCAAACTCTTGGTAGTCAGCACAGATAGGGGATCAGAAGAACACCATGGGACTGTCAGCAGTGGCGGGACAGGATTATCCTGTTCTCAGGGCAAAGATGACAAATTTCTTCCCCCCTTCGTTATGTCTGAGCTTCCAAGGAGGAGGGGGAGAGGGAGCACAGCCTGCACCTCCTCCTGGCTCGCTCCTCCTCTTATTGCTGCTTCCAGCACTTGGCTGACAGAAGTACTGACTGCTGTCAGTATTTCTGTCAGCCTTATAATATTAGGAAATTGCGGCGCCCCCTATCCCTACAATACACGCTGTGCCCAAGGCAGAACCGTCCCTTCTGCCCACCCCTTGCCCCTGGTTGTCAGTAGGATGATGGCTGGATAGACTGTAAAGCTGTTAGTGGAAGTTAACCAGTCCTATCTCTCTGACCGGCTCTGGAGAGATCAGATCACGACAGCTGCCAAATGCCTTTCTTCTTTGAAAGGACGAGGCGAACCTCTGAAACGTGTTATCCAGCATCCCCCCCGCAGCACCCTTCACTTCTCATTGACACAATAGGGGATGCCACGAGACAGACTGTTTGCCAATTATTGGGGAGCGTTTGACAGCTGTCATGATCTGATCTGTCCAGAGCGGGCCAGAGAAATTGGACTGGTTTAGATCCACCGACAGCTTTACAGTCTATCCATCCATCATCCTACTGATCTTCTACCTGTGCTGACTACCAAGAGTTTGATATGTAAGTGTATTATTTGTTTTTATGAAATAAATTACTGCATTATTCTAATGAGGATCCTGCACTGCTATCTTTGTTGTTTAAGATCCACAATGAGAGGACCAAGCAAAGACCTCCAATTGAGATACAATTTTTACCACTTGCCAACTGCCTAACATACGTTTACTGCGACAAATTGGCTCCCCCTGCATGTCATTTCCTGCAGAGGCTCCAGGGGGCGCATGCATGCTGCCGGAGGAGCGATTGCATGATGATTCGCTAGAGGGGGAGCCAATCAGCGGGTCAGACTGACCCGATGCCCGCCGGCAGTGCTGTATTTTGGCCTAGGCCACCAAGGCCCAGGCCTAGGGCAGCACTTTGCAGGGAGGCGTCAAAAAAGTCCCCTCCACCTTAGACTCTATTCGCCACTTGTTGCTAGAGCTGCCTCTCTCACCCCCCTCTCTCTCTCACCCCCCCCCTCTCTCTCTCTCACCTACCCTCTCTCTCTTTCTCTCTCATCCCCCTCTATCATCCTCGTTCTCTCTCTCATCCCCCTCTCTCTCTCATCTTTGCTCTCTCATTCCCGCTCTCTCATCCCCCCTCTCTCTCATCCCCCCCTCTCTCCCCCTCTCATCCCCCCTCTCTCTCAACCCCTCTCTCTTTATCATCCTCTCTCTCTCTCTCTCTCTCTCTCTCTCTCTCTCTCTCTCTCATCCGCCCTCTCTCTCTCTCTCATCCCCCCTCTCACCCCCTCTCATGAGATCTCAGGGGTTCATGCTGGGACTTGTAGTCTTTCAATTTTGGAGACAGTCACATCCATTAAAAAGGAAGGAGTGGGGCACATTTACATAGGAGGGGGAGTGGGAGCCCAATTTTAGTCTTGCCTAGGGCAGCACAAAACTAAAATACACCACTGCCCGCCGGCCCCCCGCGATTGTTCCAGAGAAACACTGAACGTTGGTCTGGTTATTTACACAAGGCAAATCGCTGTTCTGACAGGGAGGAAGACAGAGATCTTGTGTTTATGCTAAGCATTGAACACCGATATCGGTCTTCCCGCAGTCAGAGCACACCCCCCACCACACATTTAACCCTTTGATCGCCCCTGATGTCAACCCCCTCCCTGCCAGTGTCATTAGTATAGTATATTAGCATATCTTTAGCACTTATCACTGTAATAATGTCCCTGGTCCCCAAAAAAGTGGTCGTTAGGTATCCTATTTGTCCGCCGCAATGTTGCAGTCCAACTAGAAATCGCTGATCGTGGCCATTACTGGTAAAAAAATTCCATAAAAATATCCCATCGCTTGTATCATTTCTATAACTTTTGCGAAAACCAATAAATATACGCTTTTTGGGATTTTTTACCAAAAATATGTAGCAGAATACAAATTGGCCTAAATTGATGAAGAAATTAAATTTTATACATTTTTTTTTCCTTGGATGTGTTTTTTTTTTCCATAAACATTTTATTGAAAAAGACGAATTGCGGTTTACAAAGAAAGAAAACATGTAGTTCAACGGGACTTTTTCTTGATGTAGTCATAGGTATCACAAAGATATCGACGTTCATGTTACAAAAAAACAAAGAGTGCAGCATTTCTTAATATTCGTAAATTTCTAAGCCTCTAACTTGCCTTTTGGTCATACTAAGTTAGGGACTCTATTTTAGACTTGTAAGGAGTATAGTTACATAGTTAGTCAGGTTGAAAAAAGACACACGTCCACCTGGCTCAACCAATAAAAAACAAAAAACAATACAGAAAACACAACCATACAATCTCATATACACAATCCTATACTTGCAGTTACATAGTTACATAGTAGTTGAGGTTGAATAAAGACAATAGTCCATCCAGTTCAACCTGTGTAGGTGTGTGTGGACATAATCATTTCCCATACAACTGAATGTTTTGATCTTGGAGATGTATGTCCAAGAGTCTTTTAAAAATAGCCATACTTCCCGCTGTTACTACCATTTGTGGTAGAGAATTCCACAATCTTACTGCCCTTACTGTAAAAAAAACCCCTGCGTATCCTTAGGTTAAATCACTTCTCCTCTAATCGCATTGAATTGCCTTGTGTCCTCTTACATTCCTTGCGACTGAATAGTTTTTTTCTATGCTGAGATCACTATTGAGGTATTTGTAAATCGCTATCATGTCCCCTCTCAGGCATCTCTTCTCCAGGGAGAATAAATCAAGCGCTTGTAAGCGCTCCTCATAATTAAGGTCTTCCAATCCCCTAATTAGTTTAGTTGCCCTTCTCTGGACTCTCACAGCTCCAACACATACCTTCTGAGGACTGGCAACCAGAACTGGACAGAGTACTCCAGATGTGGTCAGACCAGAGTTTTATAAAGTGGTAGGATTATAGTTTTATCTCTGGAATACATCCCCTTCATTATGCATACTAATATTCTGCCGGCTTTGGCAGCTGAAGCTTGACATTGCATGCTATTGCTTAGTCTATCTTCTACAAAGACTCTGAGATATTTCTCCATTTTTGATTCCCCCAGAGGTTCCCCCCCAACGTATATTTCGTATTTATGTTTTTAGTCCCCAAGTGCAATACCTTACACTTCTCCACATTAAACCTTACTTGCCACGTAGTTGCCCACTCTGTTATTTTGTTCAGGTCATTCTGTAAGATTTCTGCATCATGAAGTGAAGTTATTGCCCTGCTTAATTTTTTGTCATCTGCAAAAACTGAGATTGAGCTACTGATCCTGTCCTCAATGCTATTTATAATTAGATTGAACAAAATTGGTCCCAGGACTTACCACCCCAGACCAGTCTGAGCAGGCATTATTTATTACCACCCTTTGGACACGCCCCTTTAACCACTTTTCTATCCAAGAGCCTACCTTGTGGTCAATGCCTGCAGACCTTATTTTGTAAATTAAGCATTTGTGGGGAACTGTATCAAATTCCTTAGCAAAATCCAGATACACCACATCCACAGGTCTCCCCCTATCTAGCTCACAGCTCACCTCCTCGTAGAATGTTAACAGATTGGTTTGACAGGAACCCCCTTTTGTGAACCAGTGCTGATTACTACTGATGATGTTGTTGTCTTTAGCAAATTCTTGGGTATAGTCCCTTATCATCGCTTTCAGTAGTTTACATACTATTGACGTCAGGCTGACCGGCCTATAATTTCCCGGGACATGCCTCTGCCCTTTTTTGAATATTGGTATCACGTTAGCTTTCCTCTAATCACCTGGTACAGTTCCTGTCAAAATACTATCTGCAAAGATCAGGAACAGTGGTCTAGATATAACCTTACTGAGTTCTTTGAATACACTCAGATGCACACCATCCGGTCCTGGTGATTTATTTGTGTTCATTTTATCCAGCCTTTCCATGATTTCAGCCTCTGTTAGCCAAAGCGGCATGTCATGTGAAATACTGCTAACCATACAGTCATGGTCAGTGTACCCCTCCTTTTCCTGTATAAAGACTGAGGAGATGAAAGCGTTAAGCACGGTTGCCTTCTCTGTGTCCTATGTAACCATCCTCCCATCATCGTTAATTATGAGTGTAACATGCTCTAACCTCGTTTTTTTGCTGTTGATATTATTTAAATATTATTATTATTTCTTAGGGTTCTTTAAACTTTCCTCTGCTATTTGTCTCTCGAAGTCGATTTTAGCCATCTTGATTTCATATTTACATTTCTTATTTGATTCCTTGTATTACTGGAAAGCCGATAATGTGCCCTCCAATTTATATTCCTTGAAGGCCATTTTTTTCCCTAATAAGTTTTTTTACATTACGGTTTAGCCAGTCCGGTTTGGCTTTGCCTCTTCTAAATTTATTCCCCATAGGAATGCACTGTGAGATGCTTTTGTTTAATATGTTCCTAAAGCATTCCCATTTTTCCTCCGTGGTCAGTGTTCCTAGGGTTTGGTCCCAGTTTATTTTCTCTATCATTGAGCACAGTTTGGGAACGTTTGCCCTTCTGAAGTTTAGGGTTCTTATGTTCCCCTCTTGCCTTGCTATATTGTGATTTACGCTAAATGTGATCATCCTGTGATCGCTAAAACCCAAGTTGTCTGGGACTCCTACGTCTGAGATTAGATCTGGGTCATTAGTAATTATTAAGATCCAGCACTGCATTCTTTCTAGTAGGAGAATCCACCAACTGAGACATGTGGTTGTCCTGTAAGGTCTCCGTGAATAGACGGGCCTTTAGTGAGTGTGCAGTCCCCTCTTCCCAATTAATGTCGGGATAATTGAAGTGCGCTAATATGATGACTCGTCCCAGCTTTGTCGCGTTACCTAACAGTGATAGAAATTTCAGCTCTACCTCCTCCCTTTAGTTGGGCGGCCTATAACAAACCCCCACTATTACTTTCCCCTTTACTTCTTCCCTATGGAGTTCTACCCATACGGATTCTACCTCCGTACTCATGCCTTCCATAATGTCACTCCTCTCTACCACCCTTACATTATTTTTGACATAGAGACATACCCCTCCAGCTCTTTCTCCTTCCCTGTCCTTCCGATACACAGAATACCTTTTGATATTGGCCAGCCTGTCGTGTGAGGGGTCGAACCAAGTTACTGATATTCCCACAAGGTCTATGTCCTCCTCATGTACTAACAGTTCCAACTCATCTATTTTATTAGCTAGGCTCCTGGCATTTGCGTATACCCCTCTCAGTTTTGTGGAAGTGGATAGTGAATTGTACTTAAGTTTATTCCTGTTTGGTCTGAGGTTTGTCCACACAGACCCCTCAATGGTTGACGTTACATATCTACTGTCGTTGCTGACCCCAATAATACCTTCTGTCCTTTGCTCCCTACTAACTGACTCTACCTCTGAGCCCCCCCCCCCCCCCAGTTGATCCAGAGAAAGGCAAAAACCCCAGCAAAGCATGATCCAATTTGCTACAGCAGGGGAACAAATTCCTTCCTGATCCCCCGAGCGGCAATTGATTATTCCCTGGATCATCTTCACTTAAAAGTGTTAGTACCCAGTGATATTATGTACACCCAGGAAAGAATCCAGGCCTTTTTTAAAGAAATCTACTGAGCTGACCAGAACCACCTCTGGAGGGAGTCTGTCTATTCCACATTTTCACAGCTCTTACTGTGAAGAAACCTTTCCATATTTGGAAACAAAATCTCTTTTCCTCTAGACGTAATGAGTGCCCCCTTGTCCTCTGTGATGACCTTAAAGTGAATAACTCCACACCAAGTTCACTATATGGACCCCTATGTATATATACATGTTGATCATATCCCCCTTCAATCTCCTCTTCTCAAGAGAGAATAAATTCAGTTCCTCTAAACTTTCCTCATAGCTGAGTTCCTCCATGTCTCTTATCAGTTTGGTTGCCCTTCTTTGCACTTTTTCCAGTTCCCCCGATATCCTTTTTGAAAACTGGTGCCCAAAACTGAACTGCATATTCCAGATGAGGCCTTACTAATGATTTGTACAGGGGAAAAATTATCTCTCTCTCTCTCTCTCTCTCTGGAGTATATACTTCTCCTAATACAAGAAAGGACTTTGATTTCTTTGGAAACCGCAGCTTGGTATTGCATGCTATTATTACTGTAAGCTTAGGATCAGAACACCCAGATCCTTCTCCACCATTGATTCCCCCAGTTTTACTTCATCATCTAGGCTCATTATTGCAGATTCAGAAGAATCCTCCGCATGAGGCCCTATTAAAACACTGAAAAATTTCATGATCAATTCGACCATGATGAAGAAGATTCTCTTCTGTTCGTTTTTTGTCTTTTTGGACATTTTTCTGTTTTTGCAGCATTCTGCTCTTTCAGATTATAAACATGCTGTTCTGGACTTGTCTTTTTGGCAGGAACCTCCTGCACCTCCTGTTGAATATCTTCTGTCAGCCATTGTTTTTCCTTAGCCAATAAATCATCAGAGGAGAAAGCATGGTTCCTGTATCGAGGATTCAAAAGACTTGCCAGCACAACATTTTTAATCTCTTCATGCTTCTCAAAACATATATCAATCAAAGTTCTCTGGCTTGACAGACCATCATTTGAAAGTTGGAAGGTGTTGTGTGCCATGACACTGAGGTCTGACATATCAGCAAGCCTCATTCCTTTCCGCATGTTTGCTCTGCTGTCTTTAAGGAGAACAAGCATCACTCATTCTTTGGTGATTCCCCATTCTTCAAGCATGCCTAGAAACATTTCTCTACTTTACTCCCCGATGTGGGATCCTTGCATCACTTTTGTATTCAAGACCAATTGACTTTTTGTCAATCTGCTATCAATGAAGTGGCATGTAACATTCATTAGTGACTCTGTTTGTCCTCCTCCTGACCAGCAGTCAGTCGTGAATGAGAGTGAGTTGCCAGCATTCTCTGGTTGCAGCATAGCCTTTACTTTCTCAAAGACCTTTTGGTGAATCTTTCCCAGCATTTCGGTTCGGTAATACTTCTCACTCTTCAGTGTGTACCTTGGCTCAAGTATGGACATCAACCACTTAAATTCGGAGTCAGAAACCATTGTAAATGGCTAGTTATCAGTGACCATCATCTCTGTGATTACTCTGTCCAGCAGTTGGGATCTTCCATCTGAATCTAGACAGTGACACCTGTTTTTTTCTGAAACATATCTGTTATTGTTGCCTGGGATAGTGAAGGAGGTATTTCAAAATCACATTGATATTCATTTTGTTTTTTCTGTGCTGCATGATATAATTCAATATGATGAACTCTTAGATGGGCCCAAATATTTGAGGTATTTTTGTTTTTTGCAGTTACTTATCCCATGCTTATATTGTTTGTGCATGTGTTGCACACTGCTACTTTTCCTGGAGATGGTTGAGACGAGAAATAGTCCTAGACCACACTTTTACTTTTTCTGTCTTCATCCATCTCCATTGCAATTTGAAAGAGACAATAAGGTTTAAAAATGGCTGGCTGCTGGCACCTTGCCCTGCTGTGGGTGGCTTGCTGGCATCCAGTTGTGGGTCGGTGGCTGATTCCTGACAGTGTGGGTGGCTGGCTGGGACCCTGTTGTGGGTCAGTGGCTGACGCCTGGCAGTGTGGGTGGCTTACTGGCACTCTGTTGTGGGTCGGTGGCTGACACCTGGCAGTGTGGGTGGCTTGCTGGCACCCTGTTGTGGGGTGGGTGGCTGGCTGCTGTCACCCTGTTGTGGGTCGATTACAGATGCCTGGCAGTGTGGGTGGCTTGCTGGCACCCTGTTGTGGGGTGGCTGGCTGCTGTCACCCTGTTGTGGGTCGGTGGCAGACGCCTTGCAGTGTGGGTGGCTGGCTGGCACCCTCTTGTGGGTCGATGGCTGATGTCTGGCAGAGTGGGTGGCTTGCTGGCACCCTGTTGTGGGTGGCTGGTTTAGTGTCACCCTGTTGTGGGTGGCTGGCTTGCTGGAACACTGGTGGGTGGGTGAGTGGCTGGCTTGGTGTCACCCTGTTGTGGGTGGCTGGCTTGCTGGAACACTGTGGTGGGTGGCTGGCTTGGTGTCACTCACCCTGGCCTGTTGTGGGTGGCTGGCTTGCTGGAACACTGTTGTGGGGTGGGTGGCTGGCTGCTGACACCCTGTTGTGGGGTGGGTGGCTGGATTATGGCCTGGCACCCTGTTGTGGGTCGATGGTTGGTGGCTGGCACACTGCTGTGGCTGGCTGGCTGGCTGGCACCCTCTGGTGGGTGGCTGGCTGGCACCCTGTGGTGGGTGGCTGAGGCCAGGGCCTGTGGGTGGCTGGCAGGCTGGCACCGTGACCAGACTGCAGCTGCACACACTATCTGAGGCTATCTGAGGCAGTCTTAGAAGGCAGAACCGGTCAAATTGAGATCCCACGGAGGTAGTGGGGACCACTGCGTAGGAGCTATATGGTGAACACTTTGTATGAACGTGCGAATTAAGGCATTCATAGCTAAAGGGCATTGGAAAAAGATAGCCAAGGCCGACACTTGGCCTTTGATAGTGCCCAAAGCCAACGACGAGGATGCACCTTCAAGGATTCACACCAGGAGATGTACGATTTCCACGTACGATGATAGATCTTCCTGGAGGTCGACTTTCTGGCTTTCAAGAGGGTAGGAATCACAGATTCAGAAAGACCCCTATCCTTTAATACCTGCCTTTCAACAGCCACGCCGTTAAAGCCAGTGAGTGGAAGATCGGCCCTTGAGACAGCATATCTTCCATGAGGGGAAGTTTCCAGGGAGTGTCGGCGACCATCCTTACCAGGTCTGCGTACCAAGACCAATGAGGCCAGTCTGGAGCCACCAGAATGACCAGAATCCCTTCCACCTGTATACTGCGCAGAAACCTCGGTAGAAGTTTCAGCAGAGGAAACCTCTGCACCTTCTTGTTGAGCTGAGAGGCAAACAGGTCTACATCAAGTGTCCCCCACCAAGCACACAGGAGATGAAACACCTCCGGGTGTAGGGACTCTTCCCCCTGATCCAACACCTGACGATTCAGGTAGTCCGACTGTCAGTTTTCCACACCTGGGGTGTGCACCGCTGATATGGCTGGGACAAACTTTTATGCGCAGCTCAAAATCTCGGCCACCTCCCGGGCCGCCAAGGCACTCTTGGTGCCCCCTTGATGATTGATTTAAGCCACCGCCGTGGCATTTTCCGATTGAATTCGGACTGGACATCCCTGTAAAAGGTTTGTCCAGCACCTCAGGCAGAGTTTTATCGCCCTGAGTTCCAGGATATTGATCGGTAGTCTGGACTCTTCCAATGTCCAGGACCCCTGAGCACAGTGCTTCCCTAGTACTCCTCCCCAGCCGGACAGGCTGGCGTCCGTGGTTACCACAGTCCAAAACAGCGGGAGGAAAGACTTGCCCTGGTATAGTGCCGCTGAGTGAAGCCACCACAACAGAGCAGTCCTCGTGTTGTGACTCAACCGAATCACATTGTCCAAAGACTTTGGATCTTCATTCCATTTGAGCAGAATCTCTCTTTGTAGCGATCTTGTGTGAAACTGGGCAAACTTAACCGCCTCGAAGGTTGCCACCATCAAGCCCAAGGCCCGCATGCAAGTCCGTAAAGAGGCCAGCTTGCAGGACAGCAGTGAGCGAATTGCCCCCTGCAACTTTTGCAGCTTGTCTGGAGGAAGGAAAACCCTTGCCGAAGCGGAATCCAGAGTAAGACCTAGGTAATCTGTCTTAAAGATGGTACTAGGATAGATTTTTTGAAATTGATGTTCCAGCTGAACTCCTGCAGAGTTCGTACAGTGATCGATAAATCGCCCAGCAGCGCTGAATGCGAGTCTGCTCTTAGGAGGAGATCGTCCAGGTACCCCAGAACTATTATCCCCCAATGGCGCAGCAATACCAACACAGGAGCCAACACCTTGGTGAAGTATCTGGGAGCCGAGGCGAGACTAAATGGTAATGCCACAAACTGATAATGGTCTTCTCCCACAGGGAAGCGAAGAAAACGCTGGTGTCCAGCGGAAATGGGGATGTGTAGATATGCGTCTTTGATATTTATGGAGGCCAAAAAGCCTCCCTGGTGTAGAGACGCCACTTCCATGCGAATGGACTCCATTCAAAACTTCTGTACCAGCACAAAACGGTTCAAAGCCTTGAGATCCAGTATTGGATGCACTTTGCCCTCTTTCCTGGGCACAGTGAACAGGTTTGAATAAAACCCTTGAAAGCGTTCCCGAAGAGGAACCGACCCAATCACCCCTTGCGACAGCAGATCTTGCACTGCCTCTCGCAAATCATTCAATCGGTCTGGGGATAGGCGTAGGTTGGACGGGAAGAACCTGTCCGACAGTCGAAACCGAAATTCGACCTTGTAACCTGATTGGGCCAATTTGTGAACCCATTTGTCCTGAATTAAGGACGTCCAGGATTCTGTAAAGAAGCGAAGACATCCCCCTACCCCAAAAACAGGTGAGGGCGTCCCTTCATGCAGACGAGGATTTGTCTGCAGGTCCGGACTGGCCTTTTCTCGGCTTACCTGACCATGTCTTCTTGGAGCTCCAGAAGACCTAAATGGCTTAGCTCCTTTCTCATTCGACCCGGAGGTACGAAAGGATCTCATGTGAGCTGTAAATAAAGGCCCCCACCTAATACGCGGTGCCTTGCCCTTGGTGAACTGGGGTAGGAGAGTACTCTTCCCACCCGTAATGCCCTTAATCAACTCATCCAGTGAGGAACCAAACAACCTGTCCCCTTTAAAGGGAAGGTCAGCAAGAGCTTTTTTGGAAGCTTGGTCAGCCGACCAGCTCTTCAACCACACCATGCGTCTGATAGCAATGCCCACCGCAGACACTCTGGCTACCAGTGAAGCCGCATCCAGCGACACATTGCATATGTACAGAAGGGCTTGGATCATCTGGTCTGTTAGCTCTGCCAGGCCCGATGAAGTCTGCTCCACTTTCAAGTCACCTTTTAGCAATTTCGCCCATTCTGTAATAGTCTGTGACACAAGAGTGGTCACAAAAATTGGTTTTAAAATTGATCCTGCCAAGACTTGCAAATGGCGGGCCAGGAACTCAATCCGTCTATCCGTGGGGTCCGTAAATGCTGGGGACTCTTCCACCGGGACCACCATAGACTTGTTGAGCCTGCATACCGGATGATCCACTTTTGGTGGCATAGTCAACCTAGTAGAAACCGCAGGGGTAGCGCCTCTTAAAGGGCTTCGGCACCACCAATATCTGTTTGATGCGCCCCACTGCTCATTGAAAATGTTGTCAAAAATTTCTGAACAAGGGAAAACCTTGCCCGACTTCCGGGATTTGCGGGTGCCAAAAGACACCTGTGTTCCGGTCGCTGTAGAGTCATCTGCCTTTTTTAAAGTTTCCCATACAGACACTATAAGTGCCTCTAACAGTGCGCTTTCCCGCGCGGCTGCTGAGTTGTTTACATCCTCCTCACCATCAGAATGCGAAGACGCAGAACTTCAGGGGAGGCAGGGGAAGGCATTGGGCGCTTTTTACTAGTGACCGTTTTTACCACAAAATCCACTTTTGACACTAGATTTTCCAGAATTGCTGTAAGAGCGGACAAAGGCTGGGACCCAGAGGGTCCCGTCACTGCATTTAGGGGGTCTGTAGGTGAGATTTTGTCCTGGGACTCCATTTAGTCAATTGTAAAAATTGAGCGATGTCACTTTAAAGAGAGTCGCAAAAACGCAACCATGCCACTATTCTGCGGTACCACCGATCCCAGCCCTACACAGCCTGTAGCAGTGTGAGTGAGGATTGCCTACAGAAAAACCACAGAGACATACCACCAAACCAATCTGATCAGCAGCAGCAGCAGCAGCGTTCTTAGCATGCAAGAAAAAACGATCTGACACACAGTAAGTGAAGATCTGGGTCATAGCTAGAGGCCTAAAAGCCTCCCCTGCTGTCCAGCAATGTGTGGACTACAAAAACGTGGCTGCTAATGCATTCCTATGGGGAACTAACAAAACATGGCCGCCCAGTCATTTAGATGGGAGAATTTTGCGTTGAAATAGGACTTACAATTACAGCAAAATGGCGGCCCCCACGGCGCGCCATAGGTCTCCAGGACCCCCCTCTTCACAGGGGGATCGACCTATAGTGGCATCAGGGGTCCCCAGGAGGGGATCCATGTCCACCCCAAGACCGCCAGAGAGATGGGGGGACACGTACTCACCACATCACGGTACCAAGTGGGCACCACTCCAAGCAGACCACCTCTCCAACAGGGGTGGGGGTGCTGACGGCAAGGGGGTATGCTGCAAATCAGGGCATCCCAGGTCGTGTGCGTCCCGGCAAGATGTTTCGCTTGCGGCCAGCTCCTGTCCATTGGAGCTCCATTGTGGCGAGGCCTAGTGCTGGACTATAACCTGCGCATGCTCGCTGGCCAGGCTGGGAGACCTTAAAGCGGAGTTCCGGGCACAAAATCGACCTAATCGATTTTGTGCCCATCCGCTTGCTCTTCTTCACCTGAAAAGGAATTGGATAGTTAGGATTATTTTTTTTTTTTTTTTACTTACCTTGTAATTGTAGAACGAAATACTCACCTGTTTTCCACTTCCTCCCTCTGTGGCCACGGCCCGCGCCGTCACTTCCGGTTTGCAATGATTCCAGGGAGCTGAACGTCATCGCTCCCAGGAATCAATGCGACGGCAATGGCCCCGCTCGTCACTTCCGGCGCGACGCCGCATTCCCTGCTAAACAGCTTCTGGGCATGCCCAGAAGCTGTGTAGGAATGCGGCGCCACGTCGGAAGTGACGAGAGGGGCCGGTGAAGGCGCATTCTGGGAGAAGAAGACACGGAAGAGGATCGCGCTGGCTTCAGCTGCCCACAACAGAGATGGCAACGCTGTAGAAGAAATTTTTTAAGTAAGTATTTCTTCTTGCAGGTAAGTGCGACCTGGGACAGATCAGAGGCTAGCCATTGTGGAATGTACTAGCCCTGACTGTCCCGGGGGTATGTTTTTTGAAAAAAAAATTCTGTGCCCGGAACTCCGCTTTAAGGATCTAGAATATCCAGTCTGAATCCAAGCCAGCTGTTGCTTGTAGTTCTCCAGGAACAATATCTAAAAAATGCAATCTTAAAAAAAGAAACAGGTTCCCAAGTAAAATTAGCAAAGGCTGAAGTCCTAGCCGGGAACTAGGTTCTACTTCTAAACTAGGCAGAAAAAAACTGAAGGCTGTAGCAGAGTGCGTGGGGTTATGCCTGCAGGGACAGCCTCATAGGCATGGTAAAGCTTTTTCCTGCCTAGTGTCCCACTCCTGTAGGGGGTAGCATAACCTAATGGTCAAAAATTATATGGAGCTTCGTCTGTCAATAAACGATATAGAAATATTAAAAATAGTGCATTCAAAAACTCTAATATAAATGCAAAGAATACAATATATAAAAGTCTTCAAAGTGCAGCTGCTTAAATATAAAGTCAATGGAAGCAAAATAGTGAAAAACACTCAAAACGGAGATCACCAAGCAGCGCACATATTTTCTAAATCAATCAAAAAATAAATTAATATAAATTGTATAAAATTGGTGATGTCCAAAGCAATATATAATGAATAAAACACAATTCTGTAAAAAAAAAAAAAAAGTGCTAGATAGAGAAATATTTTTTATTTTTCAAAATTGTCGTTCTTTTTTTGTTTATAGCACAAAAAATAAAAAAGTGCAGAGGTGATCAAATACCACCAAAAGAAAGCTCTATTTGTGGGGGGAAGGACTTCAATTTTATTTGGGTACAGCTTTGCACGACTGCATAATTGTCAGTTAAAGTAACGCAGTGCCGTATCGCAAAAAATAGCCTGGTCACTAAGGGGGTAAAACCTTTCAGGACTGAAGTGGTTAAACGAGTTGACACAATCAACCAACTACTATGCAAAATTGAGACAGTTTAATTTAGACTTAAGCTTTTTTTAAAATATACAACGATTCACACACTGCATCATTAGCAGGAGCAATTTTGTAAGGATTGAAGCTGTTCTTTGAAACATTTTATTTTATCAGATTCTGCCTTGTTTTCTTTGATAAAAATTCTATAAAGTTCAGAGCAATAAGGACTTACCTTTTCGAAACTGAGAAATATATGCCAGAAACATTGCTACTGTTACTATAACAAAAAACCAATACAAAGAGAGGAGAAAATTTCTGGGTAAATTCTGCCAAGTTCCTGAAAAACAATATAGAGATCAGACATTAGAGGGACATCTGCTATTTATCTTTATTGGTGTAGAAATCAGAGAGCCAGAACATAATGGAGTCACAAAAATAAATCAATGATTAAAACGTCTTCTCTGCACTAAATAAATATTTTAACCTTCAAAAACTGCTGCTGTTCATCACTCAAAGAAAAAAATAACAATAACACAGCACAAAAGATCACCAAATGTAACCAGTAGGGATGATAGAACTTTTGAAAAGTTCGGTTCGACCAGAAAACCCGAACTTCCCGAAAGTTCGGCCCGGATTTCAGAACCTCATTGAAATCAATGGGACCTGAACTTCGGTAATCAAAAAACACAATTTTGAAGCCCTAAAACCCAATAAATGCCCCTAAAAAGTGCCTAGGGTTCTGGGTCATGCCCCAGGGACTATTAATCACACAAAAAAAAGTTCTTAAAAATTGTCATTTTTGATAGAGAGCCAATTATTGAAAAAAAAATGAGATTTCTTTGGATTTAGTGTCTTGGGGGTCTAAAAAGTGTACCTGTGAAGTTTCAGCTCTGTAGCATGTCCAGAACCAGAAAAAAAAAAGTTTGTTTGTATTAGAATTGCAATAGAGCATGATAGTGGCTTCGCTATTTTCACACCTGGCTTTTTGTTGCAGGCGTTTATAGGGCTTTTTTGTGGACATGTTTGGAGGCTGCTAATTATTTCATTAGCGCAGCCATAGGGTTCTGCTACTTTCACACCTATATATGTGTATGTGTATATATACATACATGTGTTTGTGTGTATATACCCCTACACAGAAGTTCAGATGTCATGCCTGCCTCCAAAGACGCCCAAAAAATGCCCAAAAAAACGACTGAAACAAAAACCGGCAGGTGTAAAAGTAGCGAAGCCACTATCCTGCTCTATTGCAATTCTAATAGAAACAATCTTGTTTCTATTGCGGTCACCCTGGCATGGAAGGGTTTGGTCACCCTGACATAGCAGTCAGAGTCAGTTCACCCTACACTACGGTCACCCTGGCACTTAACACTTTCCCTACAGAAACTAGATTTTTGAATCTAACTATAGTGGAAAATAGTACCTGTAACGCTCATGCGTTTTTTGTTAATGAATGGATTTGCAGCTGCAGAATTGTTACACTCAGTAGTCGTGTAGAGATTCTGTTGAACAACATATCCAACTCTCAGGACTTCATCACCGTGCACAGCCTGTTATGCAATATACATACACTCAATATGATGTTCCTGGAGTGATAGAATATATGATAGTATAGAGGTGAGAGACAGGCGATAGTATGGTGAGCACTCAGTAATAGTATTCAGGAGAGTGGTAGGTGATGGTAGTATGCAGATAGGTTCTAGCAATCATGTATAGTACAGATGGTAGGGGACAGCAGAATGTATACAAGATAGAGTAACCTAGTGCAATGATAGATGATGGTAGTCCCAAGAGCTAACAATCTATGCAGATGATAGGAATAGCTTAGATAGTAATAGTCTTTGTAATATGCAGTAGATGATAGTGAAAGTATAGGTTTAGGAAGGAATCCCTGCGGGGTACTTATCACTAGATAGTTAGTAGTAGCAAGGTCCAGTAGTAAGGAGTGATCCGGTAGCGAGATACGGGATCGGTAGCGAGGTTCCGGTTCAGTTCAGGCAAAGGGTATAGCTAGAAGCTCCGGCAGCACAAGACAAGGTAAGGTGAACATGCGGTTTGATCGAGCAATGAGTGAGAGCAAACCGGCGATTGAAATAGCCGCTCATAGCGGCGCTCGGCGATGATGTCATTGCCCTTAAAGGTGTATGCGTTCCATTTGGATAGCAAGATGGGACGCAATGTTAGGAGAGAAATTGAAATATGGGGACCATAGGTACCAGAACATTACAGTACCCCCCCCCCTTAAGGCCGGCTCCGGAAGGCCTCTAGAACTGGTTTTTCCGGGTATTTTGAGTGGAAATGGCGAATCAGTCTAGGGGCATGTATATCGGATATATCCAGCCAGGTGTCGTCTTGGGGCCCATAGTTCTTCCATCGTACTAGATATTGGAGTCTTCTTCTATGGACACGAGAATCCAGAATCTCCTTTATCTCAAATTCTTCTCCGCCTTCAACTTGTACAGGAGGTGGAGGTGAGATGGCAGGCCTTATTCCTTGGTTAGGAACATGGGGCTTTAGTAGCGACACATGGAAGATGGAATGTATCTTGAGGTCTGTTGGTAATGTGAGTTGTACTGCAGCTTTTCCAATAAGCTTCTCTATTGGGAAAGGTCCCAGGAATAACGGTCCAAGTTTTTTACTAGGGATCTTTAATCTCAGATTTTTTGTAGAAAGCCAGACAAGATCCCCAATGGCATATTGGGGAGAGGGTTTCCTACGAAGGTCGTAGTACCTCTTTTGTTGGCTATGAGCATGTGAGATGGTGGTGTTGAGCAAACCCAGGGAATCCTTTATTTGGGTAAGATAATCAGAAGCCACTGGATTACTTGATGGCAAGATACGTGGTGGAAGAAGTGTGGGATGAAACCCATAGTTTAAGTAGAATGGACTTTGTTTAGTAGTGCTGTGGGTCACGTTGTTATAGGCGAATTCCGCCAGCGGGAGGAGGTCCACCCAATCGTCCTGTAGATATGAAGTATAGCAACGTAGATATTGCTCAATGCACTGGTTAACTCTCTCTGTCTGTCCGTTGGTCTGAGGGTGGTAAGGAGAGGTAAGTTTTCGCTCTATTCGTAGTATCTGACATAGAGCTTGCCAAAACTTCGAGATGAACTGTGAACCACGGTCAGACAGAAGTGTTTTTGGAATACCATGTAACTTAAAGACATGTTTCACAAGTAATTCCGCTGTTTGTTTGGATGAAGGTAGTCTTCGGATAGGAGTGAAATGTGCCATCTTGGTCAGATGGTCCACTGACACTAAAATGGTGTTGAATCCTTTGGAAGGTGGTAGTTCCACTATAAAGTCTAAGGATACCACTTCCCACGGAACATGGGGTATTGGTAAACTACAAAGTAGACCCGATGGTTTTGTAGTGTCAATTTTGGATCTTGAAGAGATGTCACAAGATGAAACGAACTTTTGTATGGTCGTCTTCATGTCAGGCCACCAAAACTGCCTAGTAAGTAGATTGAATGTTTTAGTCATACCCATATGTCCTGCCATAGGTACATCATGCGACAATTCCAAGATCTTGGTTCGCATAGTAGGGGGTATGTATAATTTGTCGTTGTAGTAGAGGAAGCCTTCTGCATCAGCATTTAGTTGTGGTGGAGGTGAATCCAGTCCTATGCTGTGTAAAATCTCTTCCTTCAGGGAACGGACAACACAGATAATACATTCATAGGGTATTATAGGTACTGAGGGAACCTCGGCGTAGCCATCCTCGGTTAATCGTGAAAGCGCATCCGCTTTTTTATTTTTGTCTGCAGGCGTGTAGGTCACTAGAAAATTAAATCTCAAAAAGAATAACGACCATCGTACCTGCCGGTGGGAAAGAGTTCTATTAGTCTGAAGGTATTGAAGGTTTTTGTGATCAGTATATATAAGGATTGGCAATCGAGTACCCTCAAGTAGATGTTGCCAATTCTCTAATGCCAGTTTTATGGCTAGTAACTCTTTTTCACCCACTGGGTAATTCACCTCGGGGCTGCTTAATGACTTTGAGAAGAAAGCAACTGGGTGAAGTGTTTGTTGGTCGTTGTGAGAGAACTGCTCCTACTGCCATATTTGACGCATCTACCTCCAAGATGTATTGAAGGGATGGGTCTGGATGGCGTAGTATGGGAGCAGAAGTAAAGCTTGATTTCAACAAGCAGAAAGCTCCATTTGCTTCTTCTGACCATTTGAATGGTTTTTTTGTACTTGTGAGTTGTGTGAGAGGTCTCACAATGGCAGAGAAGTTCTTAATGAACTTTCTATAGTAGTTAGAGAATCCGAGGAATCTTTGTAATGCTTTGCGAGTTGTTGGCACAGGCCAATCTAGAATACAGGATATTTTGCTCCTGTCCATTTTGATTCCATTTTTGGATATAATGTATCCTAGGAATAGTACCTCCTCTTTATGAAATAAACATTTTTTTGATTTAACATATAAGTTATGTGTAAGTAGTCTTGACAACACGAGTCTTACATGTTTTATGTGCTCAGGTAAGGAATGAGAATAAATAAGTATATCGTCCAAATATACTACAACACAAACGTCAAGCAAGTCTCTGAATATATCATTTATAAAACGTTGGAAAGCTGCGGGAGCATTACACAACCCAAATGGCATCACGAGGTACTCGAACAGTCCGTATCTGGTTCTGAATGCTGTCTTCCATTCATCCCCGTCACGGATTCGAATGAAGTTGTATGCCCCTTTTAGGTCCAATTTCGAAAAGTATGAAGCTCCGCGCACCTGTTCTATAAGTTCAGGAATAAGCAGTAAAGGATAACGATCCTTTATTGTAATGGTATTTAATTGTCTGAAATCAATAATAGGTCTGAGACTTGAATCCTTATTGCGGACAAAGAAGAGTCCTGCAGCAGTGGAGGAAGTAGAAGGTCTGATGAATCCTTTCGCCAAATTTTCATCCAAGTATTCCTTGAGATGAGAGAGTTCATCCTGTGAAAGAGGATAAACGTGACCGAAAGGTAATTTGCTATTAGGGAGTAGATCGATACAACAATCATAGTCCCTATGGGGAGGCAATATTTGAGCGTTTTTCTCAAGGAAGACCTCCGCCAAATCGTCATAACATGGTGGTATAATCTCATCCGACACCACAGACAGGATCCTTCCATATGATGAGAGGTTACACGTGGTTTCACAGTAGTGAGAAGAGAAGGTTAAAGTTCTTGTTTTCCAATCGATGATAGGTTGATGTGTAACCAGGGGAGTCCCAAAATAATGGGAAAATGTGGTGAGGTCAGTACATCAAAAGTGGTGGTCTCCACATGGGATTTGTCAGTAGTGACGAGGAGTGCCTGTGTCTGATTGGTGATGGGACCAGAGGATAACGGAATACCGTTAATGAAACTAACAGAGACAGGTTTAAGTTTTGAAATAATAGGTATTTTATTTAAGGTAACAAAACAAGTATCAATGTAGTTTCCACAAGATCCTGTGTCAATCATAGCCTTGGTGGTGATCCTAGTTTGGTCCCACTGTAATGTCAAATGAATAAAAAGATAAGGATTAGAAAAGGAAGTTGTTAGTCCCCCTAGCAAGACATTTGAACACTCACCCTCTTTTTTGCGGACAAGGGGACAGCCGCTTATCAAATGATCCGGGGATGCGCAGTACATGCAGAGATGTTCGGATTTCCTCCTGCGCGTTCGGAAAAGGTCAAAGGTGGACGTATCATTCCTACTTCCATAGGAGTAGGGTCAACAGGCGACATCTGAGAAGGTCTGGACAATGGTAATCCCATCTTCTCAGTCTTTCTTTCTCGTAGTCGTCTGTCAATATTGACACTGGTCTGTATCAGGCCATCCAAGGTGTCAGGTAAATCCGCTCGGGCGAGCTCGTCTTTAACGGCTTCTGATAGGCCGAGTCTGAACTGCGTTCGCAAGGATGTGTCATTCCACCCTGAATCAAGGGACCATCTTTTGAAACAAGGGGACAGCCGCTTATCAAATGATCCGGGGATGCGCAGTACATGCAGAGATGTTCGGATTTCCTCCTGGCGCGTTCGGAAAAGGTCAAAGGTGGACGTATCATTCCTACTTCCATAGGAGTAGGGTCAACAGGCGACATCTGAGAAGGTCTGGACAATGGTAATCCCATCTTCTCAGCCTTTCTTTCTCGTAGTCGTCTGTCAATATTGACACTGGTCTGTATCAGGCCATCCAAGGTGTCAGGTAAATCCGCTCGGGCGAGCTCGTCTTTAACGGCTTCTGATAGGCCGAGTCTGAACTGCGTTCGCAAGGATGTGTCATTCCACCCTGAATCAAGGGACCATCTTTTGAAATCTGCCATGAAGTCCTCAACAGGTCTCCTTCCTTGTTTTAAAGCCCTCAATTGGGTATCAGCAGTACTCTGCTTATTGGGGTCTTCATATAAACTAGCGAGTTGCGCTAGGAATAAAGGATAGGAGTTAAGGAGTGGGTCATCTTTCTCAAAGAGAGAGTCTGCCCAGGCCCGGGGGTCACCCGTCAAATAGGAAATAGCGGTACAGACTTTGATTTGGTCGGTGGGATAGGTATGAGGTTTCAACAAGAAAAGCAATCGACATGCGTTTTTAAATTCACGAAATTTACTCCGATCACCAGTAAACACTAGAGGAGGGTTTACCTTAGGTTCACGGGGCTGGGCACCAGAGAGCTGCGCAAGACGGCCAACCTGCTGTCTTAAAGCCTGATTTTCTTTTTTTACCTCTGTAAGAGCAAGGATCAATGCATCTACTTGTTGTTTTAGTTGCATTACTTGAGTGGACAAATCTGCTGAATCCATATATTTTTTTTTTAAGGCTCGAACAATCTGTAACGCTCATGCGTTTTTTGTTAATGAATGGATTTGCAGCTGCAGAATTGTTACACTCAGTAGTCGTGTAGAGATTCTGTTGAACAACATATCCAACTCTCAGGACTTCATCACCGTGCACAGCCTGTTATGCAATATACATACACTCAATATGATGTTCCTGGAGTGATAGAATATATGATAGTATAGAGGTGAGAGACAGGCGATAGTATGGTGAGCACTCAGTAATAGTATTCAGGAGAGTGGTAGGTGATGGTAGTATGCAGATAGGTTCTAGCAATCATGTATAGTACAGATGGTAGGGGACAGCAGAATGTATACAAGATAGAGTAACCTAGTGCAATGATAGATGATGGTAGTCCCAAGAGCTAACAATCTATGCAGATGATAGGAATAGCTTAGATAGTAATAGTCTTTGTAATATGCAGTAGATGATAGTGAAAGTATAGGTTTAGGAAGGAATCCCCTGCGGGGTACTTATCACTAGATAGTTAGTAGTAGCAAGGTCCAGTAGTAAGGAGTGATCCGGTAGCGAGATACGGGATCGGTAGCGAGGTTCCGGTTCAGTTCAGGCAAAGGGTATAGCTAGAAGCTCCGGCAGCACAAGACAAGGTAAGGTGAACATGCGGTTTGATCGAGCAATGAGTGAGAGCAAACCGGCGATTGAAATAGACGCTCATATCGGCGCTCGGCGATGATGTCATTGCCCTTAAAGGTGTATGCGTTCCATTTGGATAGCAAGATGGGACGCAATGTTAGGAGAGAAATGGAAATAAGGGTACCATAAGTACCAGAACATTACAGTACCCTAACTACACTAGATATCCCTTTCCTCACACTAATAATTGCTAAAGGACACTTTTGAAGCAGGAGTACAGAACTGTTTCCATTCTCTTCCACATCCCTGTATTACAATGCTAGCGATTTGGCGGGGCTATCTTATATACTGGGGAGCGTATTCACTACTGATTGGCCTCTGGACCCCCTAGTCACTCCAATCACATTCCTAGCATCCTCCTGCCCCCTCAATTGGCTTTTACTGATGGTTCTGGTCCAATCACGGGCTTTTAAAGCCGAGTTCCTGTCCCATTGCATTTTGGTCGGTTCTAGTTGCCGAATTCCGAACTTTTTCAGCAATAAGTTCGGAATTCAGACGAATTTCGAACAGCCAATGTTCGGGTCGAACCGATGGTCGACCCGAACCGTTCGATCATCCCTAGTAACCAGTGCTATCACATATACCTATTAAAACACACCGTGTGTGAAAGAATGAGACGGGATGTACTATATACTCAACCCGTGATATAAAGTGAGTCCATTTTACCATATAACTATATGGGAGGAAATGCAAATAAAAAATAATCAAAAAATACAAAAATTTGAAAAACACATAAACAAGCAAGTGTCCAGTGAGGATTCGTGAAAAGTGCTCTTATTCCAAAATGTCCATGTGAATTTCGTGCAAAGAAGCTGTATTTCACAACCCCCAACGTGAGTTCACTTACCAGACAATGTGGACCCCTGGGCAATATTGCATAGGGGTCTAGCCAGCTTTGGCTGGTAAGTATGGTGGATAAGGCTCCTTGGATTTCTCCTAATGTCCACTGTTCGGAATAGAAGACACAGAAGAGTCCAATAGTGTAATATGTTCAAGCCTTTTTTTCAATACAAAGAAAGGAATTGCACTTTCAAAAGATCAGAAGTAAATCGCATGTTGAGATAATAATGCTGGAGCTCCTGGAGGTTGGTAATTCCGTGACATTGTGGACACTGCAGCGTGCGTTCCAGCACACTTCCGCATGGTTGCCACTAACCCGGAAGTAATGTTGCTGAAGGGCCGGAATCTACGTCGACGTGTTTCGCCCCTCCCAGTGGGCGTTCTTACAGACAGAGGACTCCAGCTCTTCAGTAACCTAATATAGCCAAACCCTGGTGATCAAATGACCTCTTAACCACTTGCCGACAGCCGCAAGTACATATATTGCGGCGGTCAGCCCCTCACAGGCAGAATGACGTATATATACGTCACTAGCCTGTGAGGCTCTGGGGAGCGAGCCCCCCCTCTGGGGACCCCCCCCCCGCGCGTGTGACCGGCGGACCCGATGTCCGCCGGTCACTCAGCGATCGTCAGGGGAGAGGGAGAAAGAGGGAGAAAGGCAGGCGGCTAGTGTAAACAAGCCGCCTGTCATTCTCCCGTGTGTAGAGACAATGATCATACGGTTCTACTATGTAGGACCGTTGATCATTGTTCCTACAGCTCAAGCCACAGCCAATCACAGTTAGAATCACGTCATTGGCCGAAAATGTTAAAAAATTTTGATTTTTACATTTTTGGGGGGGGGAATTTCATATAAAAAATGTGAAAAATATTATTTTTGCAAAATTGACGCTCTTTTTTTGTTTATAGCGCATGATCAAAAAATCGCACAGGTGATCAAATACCACCAAAAGAAAGCTCTGTTTGTGGGATAAAAAGGACGTCAAGTTTGTTTAGGTACAGCGTCGCACGACCGCGCAATTGTCCGTTAAAGTCACACAGTGCCAAATTGCAAAATACCCCCTGGTCTTTCAGCAGCCAAATCCTCCGGGGCTTAAGTGGTTAATTGGTTTCCTGTTAGGTGTACATGGCCTCATATACACCCTGGGTGGCTAACTTCCTGTTTATAAAAACTATACTTGTCCAAAGAGGATAAACATATATTAAATCACCTCCTAACTAATATAAGCCATACTCTGTATTTAAAAAATCCTATATCATATTCCAAATATCCATAATTAAATACATTGGTTAAAGCGGTTGTAAACCCGAAAAAAAAAAAAAAACCTGCAAGACAAAGGTATAATGAGCTAGTATGCATCGCATACTAGCTCATTATGTATTACTTACCTTAGAACGAAGCATGCGCGCGGGAGTGATTTTCCGGCAAGCTCCCGGCAAGGAAAACTGAAGGTCCCCCCGGACCTTCAGAGCGCATGCGCCGCTCGCGTGAGCGGCTACATGCACTGCAAATATCTCCTAAACCATGCCGATATTAATTGTACCTACAGGTAAGCCTTATTATAGGCTTACCTGTAGGTAAAAGTGTCAAAAAGCGGGATACTACTATATCACATTGGATAAAAGATGATGCTCATGTGCATGTATCTTACTGAGTGTGCACTCTGGACATAAGATATATAATATTATTTTAAAAGCCATTAATTAATTAATTATTCCAAAGGATATATGTATATGAAAAATGCATGAAATAAATCAAAAAGTGAATGAAATTGCAAGTGAAAAAGATATATATAAAAATGAAAATAAAAAATATAATTAAAAATAAATAATAAAAATAAAACAGTGAAACAAAGATGAAAAAAATATAAAAATAAAAATAAATTAAAAACAGAAAATGAAAAAATGAAAATAAACGTGAATGAAAAATAATTAAAAAAAATTGATTTAACCACTTGCCTACAGTGCACTTTCACCCCCTTCCTGCCCAGACTGATTTTCAGCTTTCAGCGCTCTCACACTTTGAATGACAACACTGTACCCATAAAAAATTTGTGTCCTTTTTTCACACAAATAGAGCTTTCTTTTGATGGTATTTAATCACTACTGGGTTTTTTATTTTTTGTGCTATAAATAAAAAAAGACTGAAAATATTGTGAAAAAACGCATTTTTCTTTGTTTCTGTCATAAAATTTAGCAAATGAGTAATTTTTCTTCACAAATTTTGGCCAAAATTTATACTGCTACTTATCTTTGGTAAAAATAACCCAAATAAGTATATATTATTTGGTCTTTGTGAAAGTTATAGAGTCCACAAGTTATGGTGCTAATCATTGAAAATTGATCACACTTGACCACACCTGATGTACTGAAGGCCTATCTCATTTCTTGAGACACTAAAAAGTCAGGAAAGTACAAATACCCCCCAAATGACCCCTTTTTGGAAAGTAGACATTCCAAGGTATTTAATAAGGGGCATGGTGAGTTTTTTGAAGTTGTCATTTTTTTCCCACAACTCTTTGCAAAATAAAGATTTTTTTTTTTTTTTTTTACAAATTGACGTATTAACAGGTTATTTCTCTCACACAGCATATGTATACTTGCAACTACACCCCAAAACACATTCTACTACTCCTCCTGAGTATGGCGATACCACATGTGTGAGACTTTTTCACAGCCTGGCCATATACAGAGGCCAAACATCCAAGTAGCAGCGTCCGGCATTCTAGGAGCATAAATTACACATATAATTTCCTGACAACCTATCGTATTTTTGAAGGCCCTGGAGCACCAGGACAATGGAAACCCCCATAAAATGACAACATTTTGCAAAGCAAACAGCCCAACATATAATTTTTGAGGCATAATGAGTCTTTTGAATATGTCATTTTTTTCCACAAGTTTTTGGAAAATGTGGAAAGAAAATGAAAACACATTTTTTTTACACAAAGCTGTCCATTTATGCAATATTTCTAACACATAGCATGTACATAGCAAAAATTTCACCCCAAAATACATTCTGCTATTCCTCCTGAGTATGGCGATACCACATGTGTAACACTTTTACACAGCCTAACCACATACAGACGCCTAACATTCAAGTAGCACTTTTCACAAAGTTGTCCATTTATCCACTTTAAGACTGGGCCTATTTTTGACACTTGGTGTTTACAAGCTAAAATCATTTTTTTTGCTAGAAAACTACTTAGAACCCCCAAACATTATATATTTTTTTATCAGAGACCCTAGAGAATAAAATGGAGATCGTTGCAATATTTTTTATCACATATTTGCGCAGCAGTCTTCCAAATGCAATTTTTTTGAAAAAAATTCACTTTTTTTAATTAAAAAATAAGAAAACAGTAAATTTAGCCCAATTTTTTTCCATAATGTGAAAGATAATGTTACGCCGAATAATTAGATACCCAACATGTCATGCTTCAAAATTGCTCACGCTCACAGAATGGCGCCAAACATTGGTACTTAAAAATCCCCATAGGCAACATTTTAAAAATTTCTGCAGGTTACTAGCTTAGAGTTACAGAGGAGGTCTAGGGCTCAAATTATTGCTCTCACTCTAACGATCGGGGCGATACCTCACATGTATGGTTTAAACACCGTTTACATATGTGGGCGGGACTTGCGTATGCGTTCGCTTCTGCGCGCGAGCTAACGGGGACAGGGCGCTTTAAATTTTTTTTTTCCTATTTATTTTATTTATTATTTTTTTATTTTTACACAGTTTTAAAAAAAAAATGTTTTGATCATTTTTATTCCTATTACAAGGAATGTAAACATCCCTTGTAATAGAAATAGGCATGACAGGTCCTCTTTATTGTGAGATCTGGGGGTCAAAAAGACCTCACACCTCACAACTACACTAAAAAAAAAAAAAAAAAAATTGTTGAAAAAGGAAAAAAAAAAAGCGGCCCTTTAAACCGGTTGCTAGGCAACGACTTTTGACGTAGCTCCAGTCCTCCAAGACCATAGAGTCGAGTGAGGGCCATCTTGCCCTCACTCGACTTCCTGTCTCTGAGGATCCGGGACCGGATAGTTTTCCCCGCTGCCGGCGGGTCCGGTAAGCTGGGAAAACATCTGGGACGCGGTGGGAGGGGAGGGGCACCTCTTCCCCTGCACCGTAAGGGTAATTTTGCGGTGAATCCGCCACTGGGACCACCCTTATCTGAAAGCCGACCGCCCGCCGTTTAAAAAAATACCGGGGTTATGGCAGCTATCTGCTGCCATAACCCCAGCATTTAGCTTTTAATGGCCGACGTATATAGTCGTTAGGCGGTCAGTAAGTTGTTGCATGTATATAGCAAAAATTGCACCCCAAAATACATTGCATAAAGGAAAGTGTACAGGAATAGTCCGAGTCCATCTCCGATCCGCTACTATTAGCGATTTCAAATTCCGAATCGGATTCGGATACTGATGAGAGCTCCCCGGTGCTCTCATCAGTCATGGAGAGGACCTGAAGGGCCTCCTCGCTGCTGTACATCCTTTTTGACATGCTGGCTGTGATGGGCTGTGAGACGGGTGACGGTTGACTGCGGATGATCACTGATGGGTGGCAGGTGACTGATAGGTGGCAGGTGACGGTCACTGATGGGTGGCAGGTGACGGTCACTGTTGGGGTGACAGATGACGATGACTGATGGGTTGACAGATGACGATGACTGATGGGGTGACAGATGACGATGACTGATGGGTTGACAGATGACGATGACTGATGGGGTGACAGGTGACGATGACTGATGGGGTGACAGGTGACGATGACTGATGGGGTGACAGGTGACGATTACTGATGGGGTGACAGATGACAATGACTGATGGGTTGACAGGTGACGATGACTGATGGGGTGACAGGTGACGATGATTGATGGGGTGAAAGGTGACGATGATTGATGGGGTGACAGATGACGATGATTGATGGGGTGACAAGTGACGATGATTGATGGGGTGACAGAAGACAATCACTGATGGGGTGACAAGTGACGATGACTGATGGGGTGACAGATGACGATGACTGATGGGTTGACAGATGACGATGACTGATGGGGTGACAGATGACGATGACTGATGGGTTGACAGATGACGATGACTGATGGGGGTGACAGGTGACGATGACTGATGGGGTGACAGGTGACAATGACTGATGGGGTGACAGATGACAATGACTGATGGGTTGACAGGTGACGATGACTGATGGGGTGACAGGTGACGATGATTGATGGGGTGAAAGGTGACGATGATTGATGGGGTGACAGATGACGATGATTGATGGGGTGACAAGTGACGATGATTGATGGGGTGACAGATGACAATCACTGATGGGGTGACAAGTGACGATGATTGATGGGGTGACAAGTGACGATCACTGATGGGGTGACAAGTGACAATGATTGATGGGGTGACAGGTGACGGTGATTGATGGGGTGACAGGTGACGGGCGATGGTCACCGATGGTGCACGGCGGTACTGATGGCAGTCTCTGGTGACCGGTGAACTTTATGTTCACATGTGAGTGTAGCGATCGCGGGCAGAATCACCGCGATTCTGCCTGCGATCCGGAAATCATTGCAAATCGCGGGACACCATGATTTGCAATAGCACCCCAAACGCTGTGCGATGTTGCCGCGATTTTCGCCTGCCGAATCGCGGTAACATCGCGCAAACAACGCATGATGCCCCAAAGAAGCTCTTGTACCTTTTTTGGGTGTCATGCGTTGTTTGCGCGATGTTACCGCAATTCGGCAGGCGGAAATCACGGCAACATCGCACAGCGTTTGGGGTGCTATTGCAAATCACGGGCAACGCACAGGCGTCCTGCGATTTGCAATGATTTTCGGATCGCGGGCAGAATTGCGGTGATTCTGCCCGCGATCACTACGCTCACATGTGAACGTAGCCTTATGGGTGGCAATTTCTGGGCACTGATGAGGTGACTGTTGGGTGACAGGTACAATTGGGGGGGGGGGGGGCTGAGGACTGTGTGGGGACATTTATTGTTGTGATTTTACTTTTACAGGTACACAGAGCAGTAACTCACTGTTTCTAGCTCTGCTCTCCTCACACTGGAAACTGTATGAGGGGAGAAGAGCTAGTAACAGTGAGTTACTGCTCTGTATTTACATTTTCTAATCGGCTGTGAATGGATTCACAGCCGATCACATAGTAAACAGCCACTGTCAGTGACTGTTTACTACTGCCGGTGACAGCTGTGTTCCTAGGGAACACAGAGCAACCGATATGACCGCGCTGCGCGCTCCCGATCGCGCATGTGCGGTCGTCTTCCGGGCTTTACTATTGTGATCGGCTGTGTCATTGGAACACAGCCGATCATGTGGGAAACAGCCATGCCCATTGGCTGTTTACCCCCTGCCGGTGACGGGCTGTGTCCGGGGGACACGCCGACACCGGCAGTGCAGGGCGGCGCGCACACGATCGCACGCCTGCCCTGCTTGAATGGGCAGACGTCATATGACGTCCGCCCAGAACAATGGTCACACCGCTCCGCCGTCATTAAACGGCGGGCGGGCGGTAAGTGGTTAAAGAAATGGCAGCCTACTTTGAGAATCGATGGGGACTTCCTCTGTGTGTTGGTGCCATTGATGGGTGTCACATACCCATTATTGCCCCAAAGGAGTACCACTGTGATTACTTCAATAGAAAAGGCTGGCATTCCATCATCCTGCAAGGAGTTGTAGATGGGAAAGGATTGTTTTGGAGTGTATAGGCTGGAAGTTTGCATGATGCTTGTGTCCTGAGATTGTCCACATTGTGGGAGTTAGTGGAGCGAGGATGCCTTTACCCAGCTTGCACCAGGAACATTGGTGGCATGAATGTGCTGGGAGATTCTGCCTATCCTTTGCAGAATTGGCTCCTAAAACCATTTCCTGACAATGGCCGACTGACAGAAGAACAACTAACCTACAACAAGGAAGTGTGCAGGGCTCTGGTGGTGGTAGAAAATGCTTTTGGGAGACTTAAGGGCAGGTGGCAGTACTTAATGAAGAGGAATGAACATTGAACTGGTGAAATCCATGGTGTTGACTTGTTGTGCTCTGCACAATCTTTGTGAAAGTCATGGAGAGGATTACCAACATGAATGGGATACACCTGTAGCAGCAGAGCCTGTGGTGGCACTGGCACAGGGGCACTGGCACAGGATGCAGAAGAGGAGGGAAGAGAGGGTCTGATGCATTATTTGAACAATGAATTTCTATTTTGTCTGCAGTTGTAGCAAAGGCACAGTGTAAATGCTAGGTTATGTTTTGATTTTGTAAATTTTGTATATGCAAGGTAAAGCATAATCTCCCAAAAGGATTATTTTTATATAAAGAGAGCAAACAAAGGTCCATACTCTCAGGCATCGTTAAAGGATTAGTTCATTTTCAAATCAAATTTTCCTGATAATTTACTCAACCCCATGTTATCAAAAATGTTCATGTCTGCAGGCCGACACTTACGGTTCTGTGTACTGTGAACGCCTACCATACCTCTAGCCATCAAAAACTACGTTTTTTGCTGTCAGTTCAAACCATGTGAGCTAATTTTTGGAGCCTATACAGGCCGACGCGTATGGTTCTGTGTACTGTGAACACCTACCGTACCTCTAGCCATCAAAAACAAAGTTTTTTGCTGTCAGTTCAAACTACTGAGCTAATTTTTGGAGCCTATACAGGCCGACACTTACTTCTGTATACTGTGTGAATGCCTAATGTACCTTCAGCCACAGAATACTACGTACTTAGCTGTCAGGTAAACCCATGTTGGCTAATGTTTGGGGCCTGGAATGGGCGACACTTACTTCTGTATCCTGTGAATGCCTAATGTACCTTCAGCCACAGAATACTGCATTCTTAGCTGTCAGGTAAATCCATGTGGGCTATTTTTTGGTGCCTTTTATGGCCGACACTTACTTCTGTTACCTGAGAATGCCTAATGTACCTTCAGCCACAGAATACTACATTCTTAGCTGTCAGGTAGACGCATCTGGGTTAATTTTTGGGGCCTGGAATGGCCGACACTCACTCTTTTATGCTGTGAATGCCTAATTTTTCAGACTGGAAATGAAAAACAATGGGTCTGTAAAGGTTCTGCCAAATTGTGGAATGGATGTGGACCTATTTTACAGATGTGTGAATGCACCCTATATGTATTAGACAATGTATTTACCGGCTGCTGTCAGTTCTGGCAGTAGGAATCTACTACTTGACTCATTTACTGACAGAAGGCACTTTAAAGTCCTTTGATAAACTATAGGAGGACTTCTTGCTACCTGGCCACATGCTTTTCAGATACCTACAGGTCAGACTTGCCTTCCAGGCCCAATTTACCTCTGCATCTCCCCAGCTAGAACCCATCCCTGTACTGGAAATAATTAAAAGTACTGACCCCAAACATTTAATCTCCATATTCTACACAGAGCTCCACTCACCCTCCTCCACCTCGATTGCCTAAGCACTCAAGACTCGATGGGATCCTGAAGTTGGGGGTCTGGAGGATGAGGAGTGGAGACGTGCCAGAAGGTGTCCCCAAAGTTGTCTGATCGTCTCACCCAGGTGTTTATTATTTATCGCTCCTATCTTACACCCCCAAGCTGGCAACATACAAGGCCGACTATAACCTTTTGTGCCCAATGTGTCAATTGGATTCTGGAACTTTTTTTCTACTACTATGGCAATGCCCACAGGTTCAGGAATTCTAGCAACAGATAGTTACCTTCCTTCATGACAAGATGGGGTCTCCCCTACAGCTTGTCCCTAAAAAGTGTCTCCTCTGCATATTTCCAGATGAAGAAATGGACAAATTCCTCAAAATATATTTGCAGGAGATGCTGTTTATCCCTAGGAAACTTTTTGCTAGGAAATGGAGTGGGAACACCCTCCCGAATTCAACATGTGGCTGAGGAGAGTGAATAGTGTTATTCCTTATCATAGACTACTGTATAAACACAGGTGTTGCCCGGCCAATTTTGACAAGATATGGGACAGGTGGTTGCAGAACCCGGATACGTGTATTTTATAATGTCAGTATATCCTGCTGTAGGCAGTTCCTTTCTGTTAATTAAGATATATCATCATCATTTGTTAACCACGCACTGTAGTGTGAATTGAAACACTGGGATTATGTTGTACTTGCACAGTTTTTCTTTGTTTCATGATGAAAATTCAATAAACATTATTGTCTTTATGAAAAAAAAAAAAGTATAACAGTTCAGTTCAGTGTAAGTAAAAGAAAAAGGAATAAAAAGCTGTTAGATATTGCAGAAAAAGATTAGCTTCTTGTCAGCTCTGCTGCCATGAGGTGTCTGTACAACAGCTGTTAAAGTGAGGCAATGTGTAGGCTTAAAGTAAATAAGGATGTGAGCACTCAGACCCCACTCATACCTGTACGCACTCAGACCCCACTCATACCTGTATGCACTCAGCCCCCCCTCTCACGTGCACACACTCAGTCCCCCCTCACACCTGTACGCACTCAGCCCCCACTCATACCTGTACGCACTCAGCCCCCCCACTCACACCTTTATGCACTCAGCCCCACTCACACCTGGATGCACTCAGCCCCAATCACACCTGTACGCACTCAGTCCCCCCTCACACCTGTACGCACTCAGCCCCCCCTCACACCTGTATGCACTCAGCCCCACTTACACCTGTACGCACTCAGCCCCACTCACACCTGTACGCACTCTGCCCCACTCACACCTGTACACACTCCGCCCCCCCCTCACACCTGTATGCACTCAGCCCCACTCATACCTGTACGCATTCAGCCCCCCCACACCTGTACACACTCAGTCCCCCCTCACACCTGTACGCACTCAGCCCCCCTCACACCTGTACGCACTCAGCCCCACTCACACCTGTACGCACTCAGCCCCACTCACACCTATACACATTCAGCCCCACTCACACCTGTACACATTCAGCCCCCACTCACACCTATACGCACTAAGCCCCCCACACCTATATGCACTCAGCCCCCCCTTACACCTGTACGCACTCAGCCCCCCCCTCACACCTGTACGCACTCAGCCCCCACTCACACCTGTACGCACTCAGCCCCCACTCACACCTGTATGCACTCAGCCACCCCCTCACACCTGTATGCACTCAGCCCCCATTCACACCTGTACGCACTCAGCCCCCCCTCACACCTGCATGCACTCAGCCCCCCTCACACCTGTACGCACTCATCCCCCCCTTACACCCGTACGCACTCAGCACCCCCTCACACCTGTACGCACTCAGCCCCCCCTCACACCTGTATGCACTCAGCCCCCCCTCACACCTGTACGCACTCAGCCCCTACTCACACCTGTTCGCACTCAGCCCCACTCACACCTGTATGCACACAGCGCCCACTCACACCTGTACGCATTCAGTCCCCCCCCTCATACCTGTATGCACTCAGCCCCCACTCACACCTGTACGTACTAAGTCCCCCACTCACACCTGTACGCACTCAGCCCCCACTCACACCTGTACACACTCAGCTCCCTCTCACACCTGTACGCACTCAGCCCCCCCCTCACACCTGTATGCACTCAGCCCTACTCACACCTATACGCACTTAGCCCCCACTCACACCAGTACGCACTCACCCCCCCCCCTCCACCTGTGTGTGTGTGTGAATATATATATATATATATATATATATATGACACACACATGTACATACACAGACACAGACATGTACACACCCCCCTTCACTTGTACAATAGCCCTTACCTGTAAGGTGGTCTTTCTAGCCCCAGCTCCTCTTTCCACATGTGGGTGAGACTCAGAGAGGGGGTGCATTCCAGGATACAGTATATACTGTATATATATATATATATATATATATATATATATATATATATATATATATATACAGTATACACAGTATATATATATACATATATATATATATATATATATATATATATATATATATATATATATATATATATATATATATATACATATGTATATATACATGAACTGCGCTCAGTTGTGTTTTTTTCTATAGGGGTCACATAGCTGTGTGAATAGAGATCGCTACAGATATCAGCCACATTAACCTTTGCGCTCAGTTGTGGTTTTTTCTATAGGGGTCACATAGCTGTGTGAATAGAGATCACTACAGATATCAGCCACAGTAACCTTTGTGCTCAGTTGTGTATTTATCTATAGGAGTCACATACCTGTGTGAATAGAGATCACTGCAGATATCAGCCACAGTAACCTTTGCTCAGCTGTGGATTTATCTATAGGGGTCACATAGCTGTGGGAATAGAGATCACTACAGATATCAGCCACAGTAACCTTTGTGCTCAGTTGCGTTTTTTTCTATAGGGGTCACATAGCTGTAGTAATAGAGATCACTACAGATATCAGCCACAGTAACCTTTGCGCTCAGTTGTGTTTTTTTCTATAGGGGTCACATAGCTGTGGGAATAAAGATCACTGCAGATATCAGCCACAGTAATCTTTGCTCAGTTGTGGATTTATCTATAGGGGTCACATAGCTGTGTGAATAGAGATCACTACAGATATCAGCCACAGTAACCTTTGCGCTCAGTTGTTGTTTCATCTATAGGGGTCACATACCTGTGTGAATAGAGATGACTACAGATATCAGCCACAGTAACTTTTGTGCTCAGTTGTGGTTTTATCTATAGGGGTCACATACCTGTGTGAAAAGAGATCATTACAGATATCAGCCACAGTAACCTTTGCTCAGTTGTGGATTTATCTATAGCAGGGGTGGGGAACCTTTTTTCTGCCAAGGGCTATTTGGGTATTGATAAAATCATTCGGGGGCCGTACAAAATTATCAACTTAAAAATGTGCCTATTATATTTGGTCAAACATTTAATTAACTCACCCCTAATGTGATGGCTGCAACTGCTTCTCTTTGGTGAGGTGTGTGATGTTAGCTGGTATTGATGATGTTGCTACTGGCAGCTGGTTTTCCAGGTTTGCGCCGGTCAATCTGGAGCGCAGTCGACTCTTTGTGGTGGTAAGTTTTGAAAAGAACTACTGGCGGGTACAGCTGGCTGGTACTGCTGGTGGGTACAGCTGGCTGGTACTGCTGGCTGGTAATGCTGTGGGTACTGCTGGCTCAGGCTGGTACTGTGCTGTGGGTACTGCTGGCTGGTACTGCTGGCTCAGGCTGGTACTGTGCTGTAGGTACTGCTGGCTGGTACTGCTGTTGGTACTGCTGACTCAGGCTGGTACTGTGCTGTAGGTACTGCTGGCTGGTACTGCTGTGGCTACTGCTGGCTCAGGCTGGTACTGCTTTGGGTACTGCTGGCTCAGGCTGGTACTGCTGTGGGTACTGCTGACTCAGGCTGTTACTGTGCTGTAGGTACTGCTGGCTGGTTCTGCTGTGGGTACTGCTGACTCAGGCTGGTACTGTGCTGTAGGTACTGCTGGCTGGTACTGCTGTGGCTACTGCTGGCTCAGGCTGGTACTGCTGGCGGGTACTGCTGGCTGGTACTGCTGTGGGTACTGCTGGCTAATATTGCTGTGGGTACTGCTGGCTCAGGCTGGTACTGCTGGCTGGTACCGTGCTGTATGTACTGCTGTGGGTGCTGCTGGCTGGTACTGTTGTGGGTGCTTCTAACTCTGGCTGGTATTGATGGCCGTACAAAATTATCAACTTAAAAATGTGCCTATTATATTTGGTCAAACATTTAATTAACTCACCCCTAATGTGATGGCTGCAACTGCTTCTCTTTGGTGAGGTGTGTGATGTTAGCTGGTATTGATGATGTTGCTACTGGCAGCTGGCTTTTCAGGTTTGCGCCGGTCAGTCTGGAGCGCAGTCGACTCTTTGTGGTGGTAAGTTTTGAAAAGAACTACTGGCGGGTACAGCTGGCTGGTACTGCTGGTGAGAACAGCTGGCTGGTACTGCTGGCTGGTAATGCTGTGGGTACTGCTGGCTCAGGCTGGTACTGTGCTGTGGGTACTGCTGGCTGGTACTGCTGGCTCAGGCTGGTACTGCTGTGGGTACTGCTGGCTCAGGCTGGTACTGCTGTTGGTACTGCTGACTCAGGCTGTTACTGTGCTGTAGGTACTGCTGGCTGGTACTGCTGTTGGTACTGCTGACTCAGGCTGGTACTGTGCTGTAGGTACTGCTGGCTGGTACTGCTGTGGCTACTGCTGGCTCAGGCTGGTACTGCTTTGGGTACTGCTGGCTCAGGCTGGTACTGCTGTGGGTACTGCTGACTCAGGCTGTTACTGTGCTGTAGGTACTGCTGGCTGGTTCTGCTGTGGGTACTGCTGACTCAGGCTGGTACTGTGCTGTAGGTACTGCTGGCTGGTACTGCTGTGGCTACTGCTGGCTCAGGCTGGTACTGCTGGCGGGTACTGCTGGCTGGTACTGCTGTGGGTACTGCTGGCTAATATTGCTGTGGGTACTGCTGGCTCAGGCTGGTACTGCTGGCTGGTACCGTGCTGTATGTACTGCTGTGGGTGCTGCTGGCTGGTACTGTTGTGGGTGCTTCTAACTCTGGCTGGTATTGATGTGGGTACTGCTGATTCTATTGTGGGTACTGCTGGCTCTGGCTGGTACTGCTGTGGGTACTGCTGGTTCTGCTGTGGGTATTGCTGGCTCTGACTGGTACTGCTGGATCTTAGTGCCCCCTTAATGCAGAGTGATTAGTGCCCCATCAATGCAGAGTGATTAGTGCCCCCCTTAATGCAGAGTGATTAGTGCCCCCCTTAATGCAGAGTGATTAGGGCCCCCCTTAATGCAGAGTAATTAGTGCCCCCCTTAGTGCAGAGTGATTAGTGCCCCCTTAATGCAGAGTGATTAGTGCCCCCCTTAATGCAGAGTGATTAGTGCCCCCTTAATGCAGAGTGATTAGTGCCCCCCTTAATGCAGAGTGATTAGTGCCCCCATTAATGCAGAGCAATTAGTGCCCGGAAATTAGAGCACTTCCTGATTACAAAGAGCAGGGTTCTCCTCCTTACCCGGCGCGGTCGCTCTCATACGAAGTCACACCTCCTGGACCGACTCCTATGATAGACGGCACCACTCTGCTGTCTATCATAGGCAGGAGGCGTTACTTTGTATGACAGCGGCCGTGGCGGGTAAGGAAAAGAACCCTGCTCTTTGTAATCAGGAGCCGCTCGCCCTCCCCTTCCCCTCCAGAGGCAGCCAAATGGTAGGGCCGGCCCTGGGCGTCCCAGCCCAGGATCGGCCATGCAAAGCGGGGGCAGTGTCCTCAGTCTGGGGACGTCTGGTCACCCTATCACACGGGGCCGGATCAGAGGACTTTGCGGCCTGCATACGGCCCGTGGGCCATAGGTTCCCCACCCCTGATCTATAGGGATCACAGATCCTCCATCTATAGGATTATAGATTACATCAGATATCAGTGAGAGTATTGATAATCGGTCAGTTGCGTACATCTATAACCACCACAGCTCATCTATAGGGCTATCAATTACATCATATTAGGTCATTGAGTATCTATTGGTCAGTTGTGTATACCCTATATTACATAGTTACATAGTTAGTCAGGTTGAAAAAAGACACAAGTCCATCGGGTTCAACCAAAAATCCCCAAAAAACAGTATTGAAAACCCAACCATACAATCCCATATACACAATCCTATACCTGTTGTTGATCCAGAGGAAGGCGAAAATAAACCCCAGCAAAGCATGATCCAATTTGCTAAAGTAGGGGAAAAAAATTCCTTCCTAATCCCCCAAGAGGCAATCGGATATTCCCTGGATCAACTTTACCTAAAAAAATGTTTAATACCCATTTATATTATGTACACCTAGGAAAGAATCCAGACCTTTTTTAAAGCAATCTACTGAGCTAGCCAGAACCACCTCTGGAGGGAATCTATTCCACATTTTCACAGCTCTTACGGTGAAGAAACCTTTCCGTATTTAGAGACAAAATCTGTTTTCCTCTAGACGTAAATAGCGCCCCCTTGTCCTCTGTGTTGACCTTAAAGTGAACAACTCAACACCAAGTTCATCCAGTCGGTGCTTTAGGGGCAGTTAGAGATCGGCAGCAGTCACACATATCGCTCTGTTAATATCCACAAAAGTCATTTAAAGGGCTGCAATTTTTTTGGTACTGCTGTGCAGTGCACTATATAGGGGGGGGGGGGGGGTAATCCACGGTATAATATACTTTGTAGAAAGCATATTATAGTGGATTAGTAGTATTATTGTGCACTGTGCAGCATTGTGACAGGTGTGGTGACTGAGCGTTGCTGCAGCAATACTACAAACAGTGACAAAAGCACTTTTAATGTATTATAACCAGTGCTGTGGAGTCGGAGTCAGAGTCGAGGAGTCAGAGTCTGAGGAAATTTTGGGTACCTGGAGTCGGAGTCGGCAAACAATGCACCGACTCCGACTCCTACTAAATTTAGATTGGAATTAAAAAAAAAAAAGCAAGTTTAAATGTCCCAATTCACAAACAGTTATAATGAATGACTTCTCTACTGTAAGAATAAATACCAAAGCATGCAGTGCCTCACGTAACTGCAAAACAAACATGTTAAGTGACCGTGAAGAAGCATGCTTTTCATGTGCTTCACTATATGGCACACAACGCACAATTAGGAGCGGCAATATTTATACTTTCCATAGTGTTGTGTTCTGCTGTTACAGGGAACGCAGCGCCCATGGGTAACCTAGCCTCTCACTGATAAGGGATTAAGTAAATATGTTTTTTGCAGGACTAGAGACACTTGTATAAGTGAACGGAATGGAGGGTCAATAGTTCAAGAATGAAGCTGTAAACCATTGGAAAAAAAGCTGTCATTCAGCTAAGGCTATACTGTAAATACTTGTAAACTCCAATTGTTAGCTTGAACTTTAAACATGACTGTGGGATTCTACTAGGGAAATCACGTTTTATAATAAATGCCACTTCCTGGATCCTCCCACTGCCACTATAATTTATAACTGGTGTGATAGACTAGTGCCCCCGCCCCCCCCCAATACCTCATATTGAAGTGGGGTGTTATCTGAGTATACTTTTACAAGTGTATTTGTGTCCTGCAACAATATTGCCTTTTTTGCTGCGTTCAGTCTGATACACACATTCAGTCTGATACACACAGTGCCAAACTCCCTGGCCAATTTTTTGAACAACTGGTGTGATAGACCAGTGGCCCCCCAATACCACATATTGAAGTGGGGTGTTATTTAACAGTATACTTTTCTAAGAGTGTATTTTAGTCCTGCAAACATTTGGCCTCTGTTGCTGTGTTAACTCTGCTACACACAGTGACAACAGTTACTGGACAATTATTTGTAGAACTGGTGTAATAAACCTGTGCCCCCCCCCCCAATACCACATATTGAAGCGGGTGTTATCTGAGTATACTTTCATATGTGTATTTGTGTCCTGCAACAATATTGCCTCTTTTGCTGTGTTAATTCTGATACACACAGTGCCAAACTCGCTGGCCAATTTTTTGAACAACTGGTGCGATAAACCAGTGCCCCCCCCCCCAATACCACATATTGAAGTGGGGTGTTATTTAACATTATACTTTTCTAAGAGTGTATTTTAGTCCTGCATAAATGTGGCCTCATTTGCTGTGTTAACTGTGCTACACACAGTCACAACAGTTACTGGCCAATTATTTGTAGAACCGGTGTGATAAAACTGTGGCTCCCCAATACCACAGATTGAAGTGAGGTGTTATATACCTTTTTCCAGATATACTGCGATTCTCTAGAGACTTTTGTCACAGGGTAATTAAAAAACATGACAGGCAGAGGAAGAGGCAGACACTTACGCAGGGGTGGTAGGGGTAGGGCAGGAGCAGTAGGCCGGAGCCAAAGTGTGAAGTTTCAGAAGGCGCGTTCGCACCTGACTTGGTTGAGTGGCTCACTCTGCCTTCCTCTTCTGCACCCTCCTCATCCTCTCTATCTGCACCCTCTTCACTCTCTGCTGTGTGCACTCCCAAAGACACCACCACAAACACCACCAACACCACCACATACCCTCCGCTTGAGTCTCTGGAATTATTTTCCTATCCATCACAAGACATTTGCGATGCGCAGCCATTGTTGGCATCGGATCAGGAAGAGGAGGTAGCAACAGCCGCCACTCAGCAGTCTGACGACAGTACCCAAATCAGCCCAAGGAGGTTGGTCTCCGCTGTTGGTGCCTACTCCGAGATCTCGATTGTTAGTGGTGGGGAAGGTGACGTGGATGATGACGTGTCTATGGACGTCACGTGGGTGGCCACAAGAGAGGAAGAGGAGGGGAGTTCAGAGGGAGAGACGGACCGGCAGATAGGGAGGAGAGGCAGACAGAACTTGCATTGCACAAGAGGTACAAAGCAGACTGCAAATGTATCAGGAGCGAGCCATCAACCATGTACAGTCACATCTGGCGCTCCCAGGACGCCGGCACATGGCTCCGCAGTGTGGGCTTTTTTTAATGTGTCCGTTGCTGACAACAGTGTTGCCATCTGCAGCCTTTGCAGTCAACGCATAAGTTGCGGTAAGCCCAACACTCACCAAGGGACGACCGCCTTAAGAAGGCACCTGAACTCCCATCACCGAGCCCAGTGGGAGCAACACCATCAGAACCCACAAAGCCACACTCCAGGCTCTCACCGTCCAGCCTCTTCTCCTTCTCCTCTCTCCTCACATTTGTCCTCCACTCCACCTTCCATGATGCCGTCGTCACGTCGTTCTGGAAAAAGGCAGGCTTCTGTGGCCCAAATGTTGGAGCGTAAAAAAATGATGACGCCGGATAACCCTTTTGCCCAACCTTTGACTGCTGGCTTGTCGGAACTGATAGCCCGCCAACTACTGCCATATCAACTGGTGGACTCGGAGGCCTTTCGGAAATTTGTGGCCATTGGGACACCACAATGGAAGGTCCCAGGCAGGAAAGATTTCTCGCAGAAGGGTATTCCAGAGCTGTATGGCCATGTTCAGCGGCAAGTGAATATATCTCTGGCACACAGTGTTGGTGCCAAGATACATCTGACCACAGACACATGGTCTAGCAAACACGGGCAGGGAAGGTATATCACTTTTACTGCCCACTGGGTGAACCTTCTGACGGCCGTCAAGCATGTAACCCTTGGCACCCATGTAGATTTGGTTGTACCGCCACGGATTGCATGCAGGCCTGCCTCTTCTTCTCCTCCTCCATCCTCCCTCTCCTCCTAGGCTGACTCCTCCTCTTCCGTTGCTAGTGTCTCTTTCGCTGCGCCGCCCAAGATCCCCAGAACCTATTCCACATGCCAGGTGAGACGTTGCCATGCTATGCTGCGTCTGTTGTGCCTGGAAGCCAAGAGCCACACTGGTCCTGCACTCCTTTCAGCTTTGAGTTTACAGGCAGATCAGTGGCTGACACCGCTCAATTTTACAGTTGGTAAAGTGGTGTGCGACAACGGTGAAAATCTGCTTAGCGCACTGAAACAGGGCAAAATAACACACGTGCCATGCATGGCACATGTCCTGAACTTGGTCGTGCAGCGATTCGTTGCCAAATACCCTGGGGTCCAGGACGTCTTGCGGCAGGCCAGGAAAATCTCGGGCCATTTCAGAAGATCTTACACAGCCATGGCTCGCCTTGCTGACATTCAGCGGCGACACAACCTGCCTGTCAGGCGTCTTATTTGTGACTGCCCGATGCGATGGAACTCAACATTGCATATGCTTGATAGACTGGTCCAGCAGAAATGTGCAGTTAACGACTACCTGTACGAACTCTGCAGCAGGACAGGATCTGGGAGCTTGGTTTTTTTTCACCTCGCCAGTGGCTGCTCATGCGGGACGCATGCAGACTTCTGCGGCCATTCGATGAGATCACCAAACTGGTCAGTCACGGCCATGGCACCATAAGTGACATCATACCTTACGCCTTCTTTCTGGAGTGTGCATTGCGTCGTGTCATTGATCAAGCCGTCGAGGAGCAGGAGCAGGAAGATGAGGAAGTCGCAATGTTGGATGAATTCCCAGTGGGTGCTACTCCATCTGAGACAAATCAACAGCGGGAGTCTGAAGAGGAGTCAGAGGAGGATGGTGCTGGGGGGATGAGGAGGAGCAAGAAGAGCATGCTTTAAACCTTTCTGGGATCCCTGGTGTTATCCGTGGATGGGGGGAGGAGAACGAGGACGACATTATCCTGGATGATGAGCTGGAATCAGGCCACTACACCGCTTCCAGTTTAGTGCAAATGGGGGCCTTCATGCTCCAGTGTTTTAAGGGGGACCCCCGTATAAAATGCATAAAGGCCAAGGACCAGTACTGGGTGGCAACATACTTAGACCCCCCGTACAAACATATAATGGCGGAAATGTTACCACAATCACAGAGGGCGGTCAGAATGCAGCGCTTCCAGGCCTTGCTCTGGAAATTCTGCATTCTACTTTTGCGTGCGCTGGCAGAGGAATTTCCAGTCACAGAGAGACAGTTGCGGGTAGCAATCCAACAGCGCCTGCAAGAAGAGGGCGGTTTGAAGATGGGTTAGTCACTTCAGATATGAGATCCTTCTTTCAGCCGAACCATCGACAGCTGTACTCCGGATCCAGCAACAAGGAACGCCTAGACCGACAGGTGTCCGACTACATCGGGTTAACGGCCGATGTGGACGCTCTGAGGAGTGATGAACCCCTGGACTACTGGGTGGCTAGGCTTGACCTCTGGCCAGAGCTTGCACAATTTGCAATGGAAATGTTGGCTTGCCCCCCGTCCAGTGTCCTGTCCGAAAGGACGTTCAGCGCAGCAGGGGGGATTGTGACCGATAAGCGCACTCGCCTAGCTCATGACAATGTAGACTACCTCACATTTATAAAAATGAATGAGGCATGGATCTCTGAGGAATTTAACACATGTGACCAGTAGACCATGTTTCATTGAAATTCCTCATGCCAGGCCACAAATATCCGCCAGACCGCCATCCACCCACAGCAATTCCTGGGCCTTGGCTTCGCTACATGCAGCGGCATAAAAGGCATTTCATGTCCATTGAATGGCAAATTTTTGGGGCCTTTCAGGGCCGACAATTATTTTTTCTGTGAATGCCTAATGTATCACTAGCCACCAAATACCACATTCTTAGCTGTCAGTTAAACCCATGTGGGCTAATTTTGGGGGCCTATACAGGCTGACACTTACTTCTGTATCCTGTGAATGCCTAATGTACCTTCAGCCACCAAAGACTACGTTCTTACCTGTCAGGTAAACCCATGTGGGCTAATTTTTGGGGCCTATACAGGCCAACACTTACTTCTGTATCCTGTGAATGCCTAATGTACCTTCAGCCACAGAATACAACTTTCTTAGCTGTCAGATAAACCCATGTGGGCTAATTTTTGGGGCCAATACTGGCCAACACTTACTTCTGTATCCTGTGAATGCCTAATGTACCATCAGCCACAGAATACAGCATTCTTAGCTGTCAGGTAAACCCATATGGGCTAATTTTTGGGGCAGATACTGGCCGACGCTTACTTCTGTATCCTGTGAATGCCTAATGTACCTTCAGCCACAGAATACAACTTTCTTAGCTGTCAGGTAAACCCATGTGGGCTAATTTTTGGGCCTGGAATGGCCAACACTTACTTCTGTATCCTGTGAATGCCTAATTTTTCAGACTGGAATTGAAAATCAAAGGGTCTGTAAAGGTTCCGCTAAATTGTGGAATGGATGCGGACCCATTTTACAGATGTGTGAATGGACCCTATATGTATTTGACATGTATTTACCGGCTGCTGTCAGTTCTGGCTGATTTATGAAAAAATATATATTTTTTTGCTGTAAAAAAATAAATAAAAAAATTTTAGGGCAACGTTTCCAATTGCAATACTTCTATTATGACATTGTCCATGTGCTGGGACTATTTGTGCACAGCTAGTAAGTCTTTTGTGGCTGCAAATATGACCTAAAGGTTTTTAAAGTTCGCCTCCCATTAAAGTCAATGGGGCCCACCGTGAACTTGCGGTTCGCGGACTTTTGAGAAAATTTGCGGCTGACGTTCGCGAACCGCCCCGGCCGATGTTCATCCATCTCTACTTAGTGGGTCTTAAGGATGGACCACTGGCCAGAACTTGCTCAATATGCAATGGAGCTACTGGCCTGTCCTGCTTCCAGCATGCTTTCCCAACGAACGTTCAGTGCCGCTGTAGGTTTTGTGATGGACAAAAGAGTGCGTCTGTCCACAGACTCTGTTGATCAGCTGACTTTCATCAAATTGAACCAGTCCTGGATCAACAAGAGCTATCAGGCCCCTGATGCTGATGTAACAGATTGAATTTGCTAGGGGTCTGCCATCCCTTGAAGACTGCATATGCTGCCTATCCTCTTCCTCTACCTTGATTCTGCTAACTTCCAACAATGTTTTTGGTTTGGGTGACTACTAAATTTTCAGTACTTGTATGACAGGGGCATACAATTTAAATGTCGTATGTCACTTTTAACAGCAGGCCCTGTCCCTGTGCCCTGCTAACTGTGAGGGGTTACGGTGCTCAGGCACCACATACAGCAAAGGCCCAATTTTTGTCACTTGTATAGCACATGCAATTTCAAATTTGCACGGAATTCTTACCAGCAGGTCCCATTCCTGCACCAAGCAATAGTAACTACAAGGCCTTGGTTACAGTGTTTAGGCATTCCCTACAGCAAAGGCCCAATTTTTGGCACTTGTATAGCACATGCGATTTCAAATTTGCATGGCATTCTTACCAGCAGGTCCCATTCCTGCACCAAGCAAGAGTAACTATGAGGCCTTGGTTACGGTGTTCAGGCACCACATACGGCAAAGGCCCAATTTTTGGCACTTGTATAGCACATGTGATTTCAAATTTGCATGGCATTCTTACCAGCAGGTCCCATTCCTGCACCAAGCAAGAGTAACTACGAGGCCTTGGTTATGGTGTTCAGGCACCACATACGACAAAGGCCCAATTTTTGGCATTTGTATAGCACATGCGATTTCAAATTTGCATGAAATTCTTACCAGCAGGTCCCATTCCTGCACCAAGCAAGAGTAACTGCGAGGCCTTGGTTACGGAGTTCAGGCACCACCTTCCACAAAGGCCCAATTTTTGGCACTTGTATAGCACATGCAATTTCAAATTTGCATGGCATTCTTACCAGCAGGTCCCGTTCCTGCACCCAGCAAGAGTAACTGTGAGGGGTTGGTTACGGTGTTCAGGCACCAACAACACCAAAGGCCCAATTTTTGGCACCTGTATGACAAGTACATGCAATTTCATATTTGTATGGATTTTTTAGCAGCAGGGCTCATTCCTGCACCCCAGCAAGAGTAACTGCGAGGGGTTACGGTGTTCAGGCACCATGAACAAGCAAGGCCCAATTTTTCTGCACCCGTATGACAAGTACATGTGATTTGAAACTTGTATGTATATTTGTATATGACATTTTTTGCTTTAGAAATATCAGTATAGCTGCAGCAGGCTACATACATCGTAGAGATGCACTACTTTACAGGCACATTATGGGGACCCCCCAGGCACGATATTTGAAGGAATTTTTCATTTTTATAGTTTCACTTTAAGCCTCATTAAAATCAGTAAATCAGTGCTCCTTTAAAAACGATTGTTTTTAAAAAACTTTTTTTTCATTGCTACATGTTCCCCAGGTTTGACAGCTCTCATGATTGGCTGGCGAGTGGCGATCATTCAGGGGTATTCAAATCCAAGGTAAATGTGTTGCGCTAAATCATAAATATTGATATTGTTCATTTATTGCGCTGATAGATCTTTACACTTTTGGCATTGAGATAGAGAAGGTAAAAAAGGGGGAGGGGTATGTCTGTATATTAAAAACAGTGTACATAGGAGGGACGATAATAATATTGGAGCTAAGGAGGAGGTAGAATCCCTATGGGTAGAACTTCAAAGGGAAAGCACTATGGGGAAAGTAATATTGGGCGTATGCTATAGGCCCAACAACCAGAGGGAGGGGGGGAGGCAGACCTCCAATCACAGCTTGGAATGGCAGCAAGAATTGGAAATTTAATTAAAATGGGGGACTTTATTTTATCCAGATATAGACTGGGCAGAAGGAACCACGCATTCATCCAAGGCTCGGCAGTTCCGAAATGTTTTGCAGGACAATTTCATGGGTCAGATGGTGAACGCACCGACAAGAAACAATGTGGTACTAGACCTACTGATTACCAACAATACGGACCTGATCACGGATATAGAAATATGGGGCAACTTAAACAGTGACCATAGGTCAATTAGTTTCAGTATAAATCATAGTAATGGGAAACATAAGGGTAATATAAGGACACTGAATTTCAAAAGAGCCAACTTCCCTAAACTGCGCTCTTTGCTATACAATATCTAATGGGATAGAACCCTGGGGAAAAAAGAACACGGAGGAAAAATGTGAGTGCTTCAAGAGCATACTAAACAAAGGGATTGGCCAGTGCATTCCAAAGGGGAATACATTTAAAAGAGCAAAAATAAACCCTGGGTGGCTAAACTCCAGCACAAAAATGCATATTAATACTAAAGAAAAAGCCTTCAAAAAATACAAGGCTGAGGGGTCATTAGTAGCATTCCAACATTACAAAGAGTGCAATAAGAAATGTAAAGGCAAAAACAAAGCGGCTAAAATAGAACACGAGAGACATATAGCGGAAGAGAGTAAAAAAAAAACCTAGAAATTCTTTAAGTATATAAATAGTAAGAAAGTGAGGCCAGAACACATTGGCCCCATAAAAGACAACAAAGGGAATCTGGCCACAGAGGACAGAGAGAAGGCGAAAGTGTTGAATAATTTCTTCTCTTTAGTCTTCACAAAAGAATTGGGGAGCTACACTAACCCAGCTTGTAATGATAAATTAAATAATACACCTCAGGAAGTACCCCCATGGTTAAAAGAAGATAGACTTAGAACTAAACTAGAGGAACTTAACATAAACAAATCACGGGACCGGATGGCTTACACCCGAGAGTTCTTAAAGAACTCAGCCAGGTGATAGCCAGACCATTATTCTTGATCTTTACAGATAGTCTACTGACGGGGCGGATTGGAAAAAAGCCAACGTGGTGCCAATATTTAAAAGAGGGCCGATATATACCCCGGTCAACTATAGGCCTGGTCAGCCTAACATCAGTAGTCTGCAAGATTTTGGAGGGGATGTTAAGGGGCTATATACAAGACTTTAGTAATGAAAACTGTATTATTAGTAGTAATCAGCATGGATTTATGAATAATCGTTCTTGCCAGACCAATCTATTAACCTTCTACAATGAAGTGAGTTGCCATCTAGATAAAGGTAAGCCTGTGGATGTGGTGTATCTGGACTTTGCAAAGGCATTTAAAAAAGTTCCCCACAAACGCTTACTGTACAAACTAAGGTACATAGGTATGGACCATAGGGTGAGTACCTGGATAGAGAACTGGCTCCAGGGGTGAGTCCAGAGGGTGGTGTACTCAGATTGGGCGGGTGTGGAAAGTGGAGTCCCCCAAGGATCTGTCCTGGGACTAATACTGTTTAATTTATTCATAAACCCTCTAGAGGATGGGATATCTAGCACAATCTCAGTATTTGCAGATGATACTAAACTAAGCATGCCAATATCTTCTATGCAGGATGTGGAAACCTTACAAGTGGACCTGAACAAAATAATGGGATGGGCAACTACATGGCAGGTGAGGTTTAATGTTGAAAAATGTAAGGTCGTCAGAAACAAGAAAGCAAGCTACTTGCTAGGGGGGGGGAACCTCTGGGTGAATCTAAGATAGTAAGATAGGAAAGGACCCGGGGGTATTAGTGGACAACAGGCTTGGCAGTGGCATGCAATGCCAAGCCGCTGCAAGCAAAGCCAACAGAATACTGGCACTGTCTCCACAGTCCACTCACTGCACATTTGCCTCTCATACTGTCCCTCACACTGTAAAATTCTGTCAGCATGTCAGCCACATTGTCATTTTCAGGGGTGTGTGACTCACACACCCCTGAAAATGACAATGTGGCTGACATGCTGACAGAATTTTACAGCTGAACTGCTCCACTTACCTTACCTGCCACTTCTAAAATAGAGGCCCCCAGGCCTGCTCCTTGTGTGCTGGCTGTGTCTGGCTCCTCTGCTGCGTGCTGCTGCCTCGCCTTACCGGTGACTCCACTAATGCTGTCTGCACACTCTGGGCCTTCAAATGCATAAACATGAAATATTTGTGAATCGTGACTGATGCCCTTTGTCAGGAATATTTCATGTTTATGCGTTTAATAATTGGCCAATTTGTCACGAATGTTTCATGTTTATACATTTGAAGGCCCAGAGCGTGTGGACAGCATCAGCGGAGTCACCGGTAAGGCGAGGCAGCAGCATGCAGCAGAGGAGCCAGACACAGCCAGCACACAAGGAGCAGGCCCGGGGACATCGATTTCAGAGGTGCCGGGTAAGTGGAGCAGTGAGTCCACTGCACATTTGCATTCTCGTGCCACCCTCACACGCCTGGAAATGACAATGTGGACTGCCACGCTGACAGAATGTTACAGTTGAACATGGCAAACATGTATAATACATGTCAGTAAGTTTGCTATGTCCAGCTGTAATATTCTGTCAGCGTGTCAGTCCACATTGTCATGTAATGTTTATGCTTTTAATATCCATTGTTTCTTGACAATGGGAATCAAATGCAAAAACATGAAATATTCCAGACAATTGTCATCAGTCATGAATATTTCATGTTTATGCGTTTAATAATTGGCCAGTTTGTCACGAATATTTCATGTTTATGCATTTGAAGGCCTAGAGCGTGTGAACAGCATCAGCGGAGTCACCGGTAAAGTGAGGCAGCAGCACGCAGCAGAGGAGCCAGACACAGCCAGCACACAAGGAGCAGGCCCGGGGACATTGATTTCAGAGGTGCCAGGTAAGTGGAGCAGTGAGTCCACTGCACATTTGCATTCTTGTGCCACCCTCACACCCCTGAAAATGACAATGTGGACTGACATGCTGACAGAATGTTACAGTTGAACATGGCAATTAAATAATACACCTCAGGAAGTACCCCCATGGTTAAAAGAAGATAGACTTAGAACTAAACTAGAGGAACTTAACATAAACAAATCACGGGACCGGATGGCTTACACCCGAGAGTTCTTAAAGAACTCAGCCAGGTGATAGCCAGACCATTATTCTTGATCTTTACAGATAGTCTACTGACGGGGCGGATTGGAAAAAAGCCAACGTGGTGCCAATATTTAAAAGAGGGCCGATATATACCCCGGTCAACTATAGGCCTGGTCAGCCTAACATCAGTAGTCTGCAAGATTTTGGAGGGGATGTTAAGGGGCTATATACAAGACTTTAGTAATGAAAACTGTATTATTAGTAGTAATCAGCATGGATTTATGAATAATCGTTCTTGTCAGACCAATCTATTAACCTTCTACAATGAAGTGAGTTGCCATCTAGATAAAGGTAAGCCTGTGGATGTGGTGTATCTGGACTTTGCAAAGGCATTTAAAAAAGTTCCCCACAAACGCTTACTGTACAAACTAAGGTACATAGGTATGGACCATAGGGTGAGTACCTGGATAGAGAACTGGCTCCAGGGGTGAGTCCAGAGGGTGGTGTACTCAGATTGGGCGGGTGTGGAAAGTGGAGTCCCCCAAGGATCTGTCCTGGGACTAATACTGTTTAATTTATTCATAAACCCTCTAGAGGATGGGATATCTAGCACAATCTCAGTATTTGCAGATGATACTAAACTAAGCATGCCAATATCTTCTATGCAGGATGTGGAAACCTTACAAGTGGACCTGAACAAAATAATGGGATGGGCAACTACATGGCAGGTGAGGTTTAATGTTGAAAAATGTAAGGTCGTCAGAAACAAGAAAGCAAGCTATTTGCTAGGGGGGGGGGAACCTCTGGGTGAATGATAGTAAGATAGTAAGATAGGAAAAGGACCCGGGGGTATTAGTGGACAACAGGCTTGGCAGTGGCATGCAATGCCAAGCCGCTGCAAGCAAAGCCAACAGAATACTGGCATGTATAAAAAAGGGGATTCACTCCAGAAATAAAGAGATTATTCTCCCACTTTACAAGACTCTGGTCCGGCCACATCTGGAGTATGCCGTCCAGTTCTGGGCACCGGTCCTCAGAAAGGATGTGCTGGAACTGGAGAGAGTCCAGAGAAGGGCAACAAAAATAATTAGATGAATGGAGGACATCAGCTATGAGGAAAGACTACAAGCATTGAACTTATTCTCTCTGGAGAAGAGAAGCTTGAGAGGGGACATGATATCAATGTACAAACACTGCACTGGTGATGACCATAGCATAAGGAACAAACTTTTCAGAGAAAGAGAATACAATAAGACACATGGTCACTCACTAAAACTAGAGGAAAATGGTTTAACCTTAAAATATGTAATGGGTTCTTTACTGTCAAAGTAGTAAGGATGTGGAATTCTCTTCCACAAGCAGTGGTATCAGCAGGGAGCATTGATAGTTTCAAAAAACTATTAGATGGGCACCTTAAAGACCACAACATAAAGGGGTATACAAAGTATGATAGAGCAAAAAAAGGGAAACTTGGTACTTTTAAGGTGCAAAGTTTATACCAATGTCTACATGAAACATGAATAAAGAAATTGTATGTAATATAAAATATACAAAATTGTATTTCTTACAGAAAAAAATAAAACAAATCAATTTGTTAAAAACAGTAAATAACCAAGCTTTAATTGACCGGTTTTTCCAAAATGGCTTCTTCAGAATAAGCACAGATGAAGCTCTCCAACTGGATGTTATACATACAACAGGGGTTCAGAATCGCAAGGGATGCCAGGATTCGCACCTATAGGGAGCAGTCCACCACACCTGATCACCCGCAGGGGGGAGGCAACCACACAAATGGCCTGAGCAGCTGAGTATTTGACATATGCTACGACCTCATTGAACCTCTGGGTTACATGTACTAAATCTGATTTGGAGCAATGTTAACTATCCCAACCAGGAACGGTGATCTTCCAAAGCTTTGGCTTGGAGAACATCCCCAGTGGGTTGTTTCCTTAATTTGAACCACAACAGCTCCAACTTACATCCTGCAATCTGGTCAATGAGGATCTGTCATAAATGCAGTCTGAGTATGGTTAACAGCAAACACACACACACATCAGAGGTTAAACTGGATGGACTGATGTCTTTTTTTCAACCTCACAAACTATGTAACTTTGTATCTAGGCTATTATCTGGGCTGGGAGAGTCTGTTGTATTGTTTCTAGAGTTGGTATCTTTTGAACCTCTGTTTTCTCTTTTGTCCACGATGGTGGTTTTTCTTTGTTTAAAGATCAGGGGTGGAGTCCTGCAGGAACGCAGGGGAACGACGTTCCCGCACTATTTCCACAGCGGGAACGCCGTTCCCATTGCTCCTCCTGCAGGACCAGGGCAGCCAGAACTTACAGTGCAGTGCAGGCAGCCGCAGCATCTCGCCTCTCGCGGCGCCTCTACAAACAGGCCGGCGGAGGGGGGCGTGCACAGCGGCATGACGTCACGCCAGCAGGAGAGTGCGCTGCCCAGCAACAAGAACCACCAGCCAGTCACAGGCCCAGCCCAGGCCTAGAGCGCACACGGAATTGACAGGCGTGGGCTTGGCCTGACTGGAGTGCATTGAATCGATGATCGTTTGGTGAGGCGGTGAGGCAAGGTGAAGGCAGCTGGCAGCAGAGCAGAGACAGAGAGCAGCATATCCAGAAGAAGAAAACTGCAGCAGTCAGAGGAGCAGGCCTTTTTTAGCAGTGGCACTGTGGCAGCCTGCCAGGGAGGTGAGTCACTAGAGTAGTGAGTCTCCACAGTCCACTCACTGCACATTTGCCTCTCATACTGTCCCTCACACTGTAAAATTCTGTCAGCATGTCAGCCACATTGTCATTTTCAGGGGTGTGTGACTCACACACCCCTGAAAATGACAATGTGGCTGACATGCTGACAGAATTTTACAGCTGAACTGCTCCACTTACCTTACCTGCCACTTCTAAAATAGAGGCCCCCGGGCCTGCTCCTTGTGTGCTGGCTGTGTCTGGCTCCTCTGCTGCGTGCTGCTGCCTCGCCTTACCGGTGACTCCACTAATGCTGTCTGCACACACTCTGGGCCTTCAAATGCATAAACATGAAATATTTGTGAATCGTGACTGATGCCCTTTGTCAGGAATATTTCATGTTTATGCGTTTAATAATTGGCCAATTTGTCACGAATGTTTCATGTTTATACATTTGAAGGCCCAGAGCGTGTGGACAGCATCAGCGGAGTCACCGGTAAGGCGAGGCAGCAGCATGCAGCAGAGGAGCCAGACACAGCCAGCACACAAGGAGCAGGCCCGGGGACATCGATTTCAGAGGTGCCGGGTAAGTGGAGCAGTGAGTCCACTGCACATTTGCATTCTCGTGCCACCCTCACACCCCTGGAAATGACAATGTGGACTGCCACGCTGACAGAATGTTACAGTTGAACATGGCAAACATGTATAATACATGTCAGTAAGTTTGCTATGTCCAGCTGTAATATTCTGTCAGCGTGTCAGTCCACATTGTCATGTAATGTTTATGCTTTTAATATCCATTGTTTCTTGACAATGGGAATCAAATGCAAAAACATGAAATATTCCAGACAATTGTCATCAGTCATGAATATTTCATGTTTATGCGTTTAATAATTGGCCAGTTTGTCACGAATATTTCATGTTTATGCATTTGAAGGCCTAGAGCGTGTGAACAGCATCAGCGGAGTCACCGGTAAAGTGAGGCAGCAGCACGCAGCAGAGGAGCCAGACACAGCCAGCACACAAGGAGCAGGCCCAGGGACATCGATTTCAGAGGTGCCAGGTAAGTGGAGCAGTGAGTCCACTGCACATTTGCATTCTTGTGCCACCCTCACACCCCTGAAAATGACAATGTGGACTGACATGCTGACAGAATGTTACAGTTGAACATGGCAAACATGTATAATACATGTCAGTAAGTTTGCTATGTCCAGCTGTAATATTCTGTCAGTGTGTCAGTCCACATTGTCATGTAATGTTTATGCTTTTAATATCCATTTTCAGCAATATTTCATGTTTATGCGTTTGATGCCCGTTGTCAGGAATATTTCATGTTTATGTGTTTGATTCCTATTGTCAGGAATTTTTCATGTTTATGCCTTTGATGCCCATCGTCAGCAATATTTCATGTTAACGCATTTGATACCCGTTGTCAGAAGTACTTTATGTTTATGTGTTTGATGCCCATTGTCAGGAATATTTCATTTTTATGCGTTTGATTCCCATTGTCAGCAATATTTCATGTTAACGCATTTGATACCTGTTGTCAGGAGTACTTTATGTTTATGCGTTTGATGTCCATTGTCAGGAATATTTCCTGTTTATGCGTTTGATGCCCATTGTCAGCAATATTTCATGTTAACGCATTTGATACCCGTTGTCAGGAGTACTTTATGTTTATGCGTTTGATGCCCATTGTCAGGAATATTTCCTGTTTATGCGTTTGATGCCCATTGTCAGCAATATTTCATGTTAACGCATTTGATACCCGTTGTCAGGAGTACTTTATGTTTATGCGTTTGATGCCCATTGTCAGGAATATATGTTTATGTGTTTAAGCCAATGCTCATGCTTGGCACAATGCCGCTCTGCGCCAATTGGCATCTCCTCAGAGAGATGCATCAAATTAATGTATCTCTATGGGGAAATTTCTGCACTTCCATGACAGGTGTGGACAGGTGTCCCTAGGCAACAATGTAAACAGTGGTTTTTATCTAAAAAGGTTGTGAAATGCCTTTAGGAACCTAATCTAGACAGCGGAACAACTTCACTAAGCTAACGTTTGTCTGGTTTTCTTTTGTTGTGGCACTTTAAAAGTTGCGATAAGAAATGTTATTTATAATTTAATTTATGCCTATGCTTTAGGAGTAAAATAGGTATTGCACTTCATTTTGCAACGTTTAGCATTATATGGTTTAATAGTGTTTTCTTTTGTAGGGGATTTTAAATTATTATGTACATTTCATCTATAGACTTAAATTAGCATTATGAAGGGCCAACCCTTAGAAATGTCAGTATAGCTGCAGCAGGCTACATACATCGTAGAGATGCACTACTTTACAGGCACATTATGGGGACCCCCCAGGCACGATATTTTAAGGAATTTTTCATTTTTATAGTTTCACTTTGAGCCTCATTAAAATCAGTAAATCAGTGCTCCTTTAAAAACGATTGTTTTTAAAAACTTTTTTTTTTTCATTGCTACATGTTCCCCAGGTCAGGACCCGGACCCCCATACACTTTTTTTGGGGCAATAACTTGCGTTCAAGCCTCGTACACACGTACCGATTGTCGGCCGTAAATATTCGGCCGGCGACCGATCGGCCGATTGTAGGCTTGTTAGTATGATGCTTCCGACAGCCGACAGCGCATTTTCAGCTGAACAGAATCTGTCGTGCAAGCATTAAAATTTTTGTTGGCCAACACCAGAACGGCCGATTGTTCGCCAGTCAGTACAGAATTCGGCCGACAATCAGCAGATTTGCAAGACTGGGCATGCTCAGAGAAGAAAAAACACAGGGAAAGTTAACCATCACATGACAACACTTCTGCAGTCGGCGGACAAAATTCGTGTGCAGTCTTTTGCACTTTTCAGCGGACAGGACAGCCCTGGACAAAAGACGGCCGATCGGTCGGCCGATTGGTCGGCCGACGATCGGTACGTGTGTACGAGGCATTAAGCCTTCAAAATGAGGCCGCTTGATTTTCGAGGTTCGAGTCCTATAGACTTCAATGGAGTTCTTTGTTCGAACGAACCTTTCCTTTGTTCGTGGTGTTCTGGTGTGAACCAAACCGGGGGGTGTTCGGCTCATCTCTACTGACCAACAAGATGGGAGAGCTGGAGCTGCGGATGTATGAGGAGGACTTCGATTTTGTGGGGATTTTAGAGACTTGGTTTAATAGCTCTCACGATTGGCTGGCGAGTGGCGATCATTCAGGGGTATTCAAATCCAAGGTAAATGTGTTGCGCTAAATCATAAATATTGATATTGTTCATTTATTGCGCTGATAGATCTTTACACTTTTGGCATTCAGGGGTTTTCCCTTTATTCCAGAGATAGAGAAGGTAAAAAAGGGGGAGGGGTATGTCTGTATATTAAAAACAGTGTGAATAGGAGGGGCAATAATAATATTGGAGCTAAGGAGGAGGTAGAATCCCTATGGGTAGAACTTCAAAGGGAAAGCACTATGGGGAAAGTAATATTGGGCGTATGCTATAGGCCCCCCAACCAGTCGCATACCGCTGAGATACATCGCTGGATCCCGGTGACAAGGTAAGAAACCTCTTTTATAGGATCCAGCGATGCTTCTGGCGGTACCCCGAGTGTGGCTCGGGGTTACCGCTTTTGGCTCTGAAATTTAACCTGGAGCCACGCTCGGGAATACCGCTAAGAAGGTTAAAGGGACTCTTCAGCTTCCTTCTCGGAAGTACGCCTAAGGACTTTTTAGCATCTTGATGAAAGTCCCTAGTCAGATTGAAACGTTGACGCTCAAGTGTATTGTATTTTCAACAAATAAAACAAAAGTGAATTTGTAACAAGGCCTCTGGAGTGCATTCTATTCTTGATAGATAGATTATATATATACAGTATATATATATATATATATATATATATAACATTGCGTTTTATAGTTTGCCCCCCTACTTTTGTCCCTGTGCCCCCCTAAATATAAAAGCTGGAGACGCCACTGAGGGCAGCTGGTGTCACTCCTCACCTAAAAAGCAGATTGCGGCGCCTCCTGAGCCGATCCTTTAATCCGTATGAGCGGGAGCACAGCAGCAGCGGCATCTCCGCATAGTGAAGGAGTCGGGACCTTGACTCCACCACCGACCTTGCCGCCTCCCGAGTGACATCACGCGGAGGCCCGTTATCTCCTCACCTCAGAGTATGACTGACTGACTGAGGAGACGAGAGGAGTGACACACGCAAGTTTCACATGGCACCTTCTGCAGCAGTGAACCCCCTGAGGCCCCCCCAAACAAGCATTTAACCCCCTGAAGCCTTCTGAGGCCAGCAGTGCCCCCCCCTGAGGTCAGTCAGGCCAGCGGTGTACCAGCCAGGCCAGCAGTGCACCCCCCCAGGCCAGCAGTGTACCCCCCAAGGCCAGCCAGGCCAGCCGTGTACTCCCCAAGGCCAGCCAGGCCAGCCGTGTACCCCCCCCCCCCGAGGTCAGCAGTGCACTCTGAATCCAGCCAGGCCAGCGCCAGCCAGGACAGCACCCTGAGGCCAGCCAGCACTCTGAGGCCACCGAGCACCCTGAGGCCAGCACTTTGAGGCCATCGAGCACCCTGAGGCCAGCACTCTGAGGCCATCGAGCACCCTGAGGACAGCCCACACCCTAAGGCCAGCCAACACCCTGAGGCCAGCCAGGCCAGCACCCTGAGGCCTGCACTCTGAGGCCATCGAGCACCCTGAGGCCAGACAACACCCTGAGGCCAGCACTCTGAGGCTATCGAGCACCCTGAGGCCATCAAGCACCCTGATGCCATCCAACACCCTGATGACAGCCAGCAATCTGAGGCCAGCAAGCACCCTGAGGCCATCGAGCACCCTGAAGCCAGCACTCTGAAGCCAGCACTCTGAGGCTATCGAGCATTCTGAGGCCAGCCAACACCCTAAGGCCAGCCAACACCCTGAGGCCAGCCAGGCCAGCACCCTGAGGCCAGCACTCTGAGGCCATCGAGCACCCTGAGGCCAGCCAACACCCTGAGGCCATCGAGCACCCTAAGGCCATCAAGCACCCTGATGCCAGCCAACACCCTGATGCCAGCCGACACCCTGATGACAGCCAGCACTCTGAGGCCAGCAAGCACCCTGAGGTCAGCCAGCACCCTGAAGCCAGCACTCTGAGCCCATCGAGCATCCTGAGGCCAGCCAACACCTTAAGGCCAGCCAACACCCTGAGGCCAGCCAGGCCAGTACCCTGAGGCCAGCACTCTGAGGCCATCAAGCACCCTAAGGCCAGCCAACACCCTGAGGCCAGCCAGGCCAGCACCCTGAGGCCAGCACTCTGAGGCCATCGAGCACACTGAGGCCAGCCAACACCCTGAGGCCAGCACTCTGAGGCCATCGAGCACCCTGAGGCCATCAAGCACCCTGAGGCCATCAAGCACCCTGATACCAGCCAACACCCTGGAGCCAGCCAACACCCTGATGCCAGCCAACACCCTGATGACAGCCAGCACTCTGAGGCCAGCAAGCACCCTGAGGCCAGCCAGCACCCTGAAGCCAGCAAGCATCCTGAGGCCAGCCAGCACCTAGAGCCCAGCACAGCACTAATCCTTGACTCAAGGATGAGCCAAGTCTTCAACTCAAGTTGAGCCAGTTGTCAGAACTGTCAGTAAATATGTAAGGGGAGCTATTACTTGTTTGTTGGGGGTAAGGGTCCTTTCACATGGGCGGTGCGCCTGACAGACTCTGTATTGCACAGCAGGGATCAATCCGCCGATACCCGCTGAGCAGGCGGATGACAGCTCTGTCTCCGCTTTCTTTGCAGAGACAGAGCTGTCAGATCCCCGCTCTCCTTTATGGGGGATCGGATGAAAATGGATCGCCTGTACGTTTTCATCCGATCTTATCCGATCCTACAGATGGATGGGAAATAGGGATTCCACATGTCTTGATTTCACGGACAGGATCAGATCGGATAGCAGCGGGTGTCTCCGCTGACATCCGCTGCCCCATAGGGCTGTATGGAGCAACGATCAGTTCTCCCTCAAAAACTGACAGGCGGACCAGATCGAAAAGCCAGTGTGAAAGGGGCCTTTGGGGGCTGGGTGGTTTGAGGGATCTAACCAGTATACTGACAGTTGCAGCTATCGATTTAATGCAGTTGTTCCCAAACTGTGTGCTGCTGGGGGTCCTGGTGCGCCATGCCATTTCTTTTTTTTTCAATTGTTCGAATAATCATACAGCCATTTTATTTCATATGTTTTGTGCTAATTTCTTTGCTGGTTGGAGAGGGGTGAGGGGCAGTATTATAAAATCTGCATATGTATATAAAAAGTAATCTGCAAAGTACAACATTTTTGTGTCAAGCTAGGAATGTGCATTTTTTTTTTTTATAATATTTAGAATAAGGGCTCTTTCACACGGGCGTTCCGTATGTCCGTTTTTCATCCCATCCATTTGCGGATGAAAAACGGACATAATGTATCTCTATGTAAATACGGATGTCATCGGATGATCATCCTCTGACATCCGTTTTTTGTCAGTTCAGTTCAGTTCAGTTCAGTTTTTTTGAACGGAGGAGAACCCTATTTTTTCTTCCTTTCAAAAAACGGAACGGAAGCAAAAACGGATGTCAGTGGTGTCATCCGCAGACATCCGTATTTACATAGACATGCATTATGTCAGTTTTTCATCCGCAAACGGATGGGATCAAAAACGGACATAGGGCTCTTTCACACGGGCGTTCCTTTTTTTTTGCCCGATCAGGTCCTTTTTTTTTTTTTTTGTAACGGACACGGATGACACTTGTGTCATCCGGTCCGTATGTCCGTTTTTCATCCCATCCGTTTGCGGATGAAAAACTGACATAATGCATGTCTATGTAAATACGGATGTCTGCGGATGACACCACTGACATCCGTTTTTGCTTCAGTTCCGTTTTTTGAAAGGAAGAAAAAATAGGGTTCTCCTCCGTTCAAAAAAACTGAACTGAACTGAACTGACAAAAAACGGATGTCAGAGGATGATCATCCTCTGACATCCGTATTTACATAGAGATACATTATGTCAGTTTTTCATCCGCAAACGGATGGGATGAAAAACGGACATACGGAACGCCCGTGTGAAAGAGCCCATATGGACCGGATGACACAAGTGTCATCCGTGTCCGTTACAAAAAAAAAAAAGGACCTGATCGGGCAAAAAAAAAAGCAACGCCCGTGTGAAAGAGCCCTTAGGTTACATTTTATTTCATACATTTGTGCTGATTTGTGCCTTAAGCCCCGTACACACGTCCCGAATGTCGGCCGAACGATCGGCCGTCTTTTGTCCGGTGCTGTCCTGTCGGCTGAAAACTGCAAAAGACTGCACATGAATTTTGTTGGCCAACAACAGCCGACTGCAGAAGTGATGTCATGTGATGGTTAACTTTCCGTGTGTTTTTTCTTTTCTGAGCATGCCCAGTCTTGCTAATCAGCTGTTTGTCGGCCGAATTCTGTACTGACTGGCGAACAATCGGCCGTTCTGGTGTTGGCCAACAAAAATTTTAATGCCTGCACACCAGATTCTGTTCGGCCGAAAAGTCGCTGTCGGTTGTCGGAAGCATCATACTAACAAGCCGACAATTGGCCGATCGCCGAATATTTACGGCCGACAATCGCTACGTGTGTACGGGGCTTTACACTGCGCCTCACAGTCACCGGACCACCCCCCACCACTGCCACCAGAGACAGCAGCAGAAAGAGTTTTGCACAACAAGAGGTAAAAACAGAACGGATTTGGAGTTCTTTGCCTAAAGAGGTAATTTTATCAGATTTTTTTTATCAGAAAATGATTTTTACACCATTTTTTGTTGTTTTTATTAGTACAGAAATGAGCAAATGGAAAAGCAGCATTACAGATTTCTTCACAAAGGCACCCAGCAAGAAATATCATGCTGATTCTGCAAGTTGCTCAACTCAGTCTGAGCCTTTACTTCAGCGGGCGGTGTCCGCTGCAGAAACTACACCAGTCTGTGAATCGGCGGTACTTGACTTGGTTACTGATGTGGCTGAAGATACCGCTGCCGATGTCAGTGATATCATTATTCTTCCAGAATGTTGGGACCAGAATCAGTGGCTAGAATTAAAAAAAAGTACCCTTGGCTTTTTTTAGAAAATGGTCTTTTAGGGTGCAAAGTGTGTCGTGCGGTTAAACACCTTGCAAATGGAGCTGACTTAGGATGCATTCTCCATAGTGAGTACACAGCAGCACAAATAATAGACTGTATTGCTAGTGAAATGAGGAAGAAGCTTTGCAAAGCAATTGTTGAGCAGGCTCCACAAATTTCTGTTTATATTGATGAATCTACAACAGTTTCTACCCATTCTGTGTTAATCGTTTATCTTCGTGCCTCTGTTAACGGAAAAGACCCAGTTACTTTCTTTCTGGATTTGCTTGATTTACATAAAGCAGATGCACAGTCTATTGAAGACACTCTTCTAACTTGTCTTTCTAAATTTAGGTTCAGTAATGACTTTCTTGCCAAAAACTGGATTGGGGCTTGCAGTGATGGTGCAAGTGTAATGCTTGGAAGAAAGTCAGGTGTTCTGGAACGACTCAGTCAAAAATATCCACAGCTTGTGAAATGGCGCTGCTTGTGTCATAGGCTTGAATTGTGCATTTCAGATACAATTGATTCTATTTCTGGTCTTCATCATGTAACATCATTTTTTGAGAAGTTGTATGCTGTGTATCAAAGGCGGCTCTAGGCTTTGTGAGGCCTTAGGCAGAATTTAGACATGAGGCCCCACTCACCCCCTTTTCAGGGGTTAAGGAAGAACTCCGAGGCCGAGCATCAAATTACTGCTGAATGGGAGGAATAGGAAAGGGATGGGACTGGGTACCATGGGATAGGGGAGAAGGCGGAGGGGGTAAAAAGTGGGGAGTGGGTAGAGGATGAGGGATGGGTAGAGGAGAACTGGAGTGAAACTGGGGGATCCTGGTCTGTATAGCAATAAAAAAAGGCAAAGGATTTGTGCTCACAAGAGGGAAAGAAGGGGGGGGGGGGAGAAAGCAAGAGGGGAGGGGGGAGAAAGAAAGAAAGAAAGGGAGAAAGAAAGAGAGGGAGAAAGAGAGAAAGAGAGAAAAGAGAGAAAGAGAGAAAGAGAGAAAGAGAGAAAGAGAGAAAGAGAGAAAGAGAGAAAGAGAGAAAGAGAGAAAGAGAGAAAGAGAAAGAGAGGGAGAAAGAAAGAGAGGGAGAAAGAAAGAGAGGGAGAAAGAAAGAGAGAGAGAGAAGGAGGGAGAAAGAAAGAAAGAAAGAGAGAAAGAGAGAGAGAAAGAAAGAGAGAAAGAAAGAAAGAAAGAAAGAAAGAAAGAAAGAAAGAAAGAAAGAAAGAAAGAAAGAAAGAGAGAAAGAAATAAAAAAAAAGAAAGAGGGGAGGGAGAAAGAAAGAAAAAAAAGAAAGGGATGGTTAGAGGAGAACTGGAGTGAAACTGGGGGATCCTGGTCTGTATAGCAATAAAAAAAGGCAAAGGATTTGTGCTCACAAGAGGGAAAGAAGGGGGGGGGGGGAGAAAGCAAGAGGGGAGGGGGGAGAAAGAAAGAAAGAAAGGGAGAAAGAAAGAGAGGGAGAAAGAGAGAAAGAGAGAAAGAGAGAAAGAGAGAAAGAGAGAAAGAGAGAAAGAGAGAAAGAGAGAAAGAGAGAAAGAGAGAAAGAGAGAAAGAGAAAGAGAGGGAGAAAGAAAGAGAGGGAGAAAGAAAGAGAGGGAGAAAGAAAGAGAGAGAGAGAAGGAGGGAGAAAGAAAGAAAGAAAGAGAGAAAGAGAGAGAGAAAGAAAGAGAGAAAGAAAGAAAGAAAGAAAGAAAGAAAGAAAGAAAGAAAGAAAGAAAGAAAGAGAGAAAGAAATAAAAAAAAAGAAAGAGGGGAGGGAGAAAGAAAGAAAAAAAAGAAAGGGATGGTTAGAGGAGAACTGGAGTGAAACTGGGGGATCCTGGTCTGTATAGCAATAAAAAAAGGAGAAGGATTTGTGCTCACAAGAGGGAAAGTAGGGGGGGGGGAGAAAAAGAAAGAAAGAAAGAAAGAAAGAAAGAAAGAAAGAAAGAAAGAAAGAAAGAAAGAAAGAAAGAAAGAAAGAAAGAAAGAAAGAAAGAAAGAAAGGAAGAAAGAAAGAGGGGAGAGAAAGAAAGAAAAAAAGAAAGAGGGAAGTGTCACGTTGTGGCTCTAGTATCTGGCTGTGATCTGGAGGTGTCAGTGAGCTCCTATCCCGGTGAGCTGCTCCTGATCACAGCCCCGAATCGTAGCAGATTGTACCGCTTACAGACCGGCCGGGACTCGGGACTGTGCTGATGGCAGGGAGATCCCTGCTGCCAGCCACAGAGGTGGCTCTTTAACTAGGCAAATTAGGTGGCCACGAGGCCCCTGTGAGTGTGAGGCCTTAGGCGACCGCCTAATTTGCCTAATTAGAGAACCACCTCTGCTGTGTATCATCAGTCACCAAAAAATCTGGCCGGGCTCTCTGAATGTGCAAAAGAATTAGAAGTACAAATTCTTAAAATTGTAAAAGTTTTTTCAGTTAGATAGGTTGCTTCAAGCCAGAGAGCTATACGAGCAGTTTGGGAGTCATATCCTGCACTACACAGTCATTTCTTGAAAGCAAGCTTAAGCTCAGCTCATAACAGCAAACAGAAATCTGTATTTAGTGGCCTTAACAAGGTCTTGACATCAGAAGATTATTTGTTAAACCTTGCTGGGGTTGCAGATGCTGTTCAGGAAATGGGACTCTTATCTGAAGCAGTGGTGTATTTTGGTTTTGTGCTGCCCTAGGCAAGACTAAAATTGGGCGCCCCCCTCCCCATCCTATGTAAATTTGCCCCACTCCTTTTTTAACAAATGTGGCTCCCTCCAAAATTGAAGGACTACAAGTCTTAGCATGAACCCCTGAGATCTCACGAGAGGGGGGTGGGTGAGGGAGAGAGAGAGGGGGGTGGTTGAGGGGGAATGAGTGAGAGAGAGAGAGGGGGTGGGTGAGAGAGAGAGGGGGGATGAGAGAGAGAGGGGGGATGAGAGAGAGAGAAAGAGGGGTGATGAGAGAGTGAGAGGGGGGGGGGTTAGAGAGAGAGAGGGGGGGTGAGAGAGAAGGGGGTGAGAGAAGTGGTGAGAGAGGAGGGGAGAGAGAGAGGTGAGAGAGGGGGGGTAAGAGCAAGAGAGCGGGGGGTGAGATTGGGGGCATGAGAGCGAGAGAGAGGGGGGAATGAGAGAGGCGGCTCTAGTGGCCAATAGAGTCTCAGGTGGAGGGGGTGGCTTTTTTGCTGCCCCCTGCAAAGTGCCGCCCTAGGCCTGGGCCTTGTTGGCCTAGGCCAAAATACAGCACTGATCTGAAGCTCTACAAAGAGATGACATCACACTTCCACGAGCCTATCAGCTGATTAATCGTTAAATTCGTGCAGTTGAAAAAATGAAAGACATGCCTGGCAAACATCTGAAAGAAGTCATGGAATTGCTGGAGAAAGGGAATTTGAAAGGTGTGACCACCAATCAAGAGAGTTCCAAAGGCCATGTGAGGATAAATCTCCCTCAATTTTATCAGTGTTTGCTGGATAATTTACGCTCCAGACTCTTTGCTTTAACTGCGAGCAACAGACCTGCAACTTCATCACAGTCAGGTGAATTTGAGAGTCTTGTCTCTGAAATTGACATCCTGAATTCACAACGCTGGCCAATCAATGTGGACAGTCAGTGGTTTGAAGGTGAAGTGAAGCTGGAACAGCTGTGCAAAAGATTCCGTCTCAGCTATGCATCCATCCGTGACGGTTTCAGAGACTACATTGATAATGGTGGTGCAGAGATTCCTGACACGCTGAAACCAGTGGTGACAGCAGTTAACAGTCTTCCAGTGACATCCAGTGATTGTAAAAGGGGCTTCAGTACCATGAATTTGGCGATGTCACCCATTAATGTTTGTGTTCCTGCTACAGGCCTCTAGAGGCGTGCCACATCCCAAAATCAAAATTTGACAATGTAAATTCCCCTAGGGGTGGGACTTTTTAGGCACGGATTTCAAAGATCAAAAATTCATGTAAAAAAGATTTTTTTATTAACAAATGCACAAAGAGTAATGGATATACAACGAATGTTGTTAAATTTGGTTTAAAAGCAGTTAGAGCACGCAATAATGTATGCTCAATCAGCAGCTCCAGGCTATCCGACGCGTTTCGAGGTTTTTTTACCTCTTCGTCAGGGATGATGCTGGAATCTTATCTGTAAGCGTCAAAGAAAACATGTATAATATAACTGGTCTTGATAAATGCTGTTTACATGAAAACAACATTGTAGAGATTTCAACAAAGTCTGTACACAATAGTGATTTTCACTTACATGGTTGGTTTTCATAAAGACAGACATAGAGCTTGCTGTTTTTTTTAAAAACAGGAAATAGGCTGAAACCCAAACGCTGCTGTGTGTTTACAAAGTAAAGATTTTATCTCGATGCATATGTCTATAGCATAGTATAGATAAGACTGATGACAAGGATGCTCTCGAAAATACTCAGAACAGCTGGAGTCCGAATTTGCTTAGCAAAGTGGGTAAGGCAAAGATCATGCCCAGGCTGCAAAACAAAAAAAATATATAAGGGGCATTCTATAATTATGTGCTAGATGGCAAAAAAGAATTAGCCAGAGAGCACAATTTCAGCTAGCTTATTGTGGGATTTGAGCCAAGGAATTCGATCATATTGTGACTGCAAAATAGAGTTTAAAATGAAACAGGAAGGTATGCTTGAATAAAGCTATGCCATCCAATATAATTTCTCATGAAAAAAGATGTAGTTGATTTTTAACCACTTTACCACCGGAGGATTTTGCTGTCTTACGTCTGGGCCACTTTTTGCGATTCGGCACTGTGCGACTTTAACTGACAATTGCGCGGTCGTGCGATGCCGTAACCAAACGAAATTTACGTCCTTTTTTTCCCACAAACAGAGCTTTCTTTTGGTGGTATTTGATCACCTGTGCAATTTTTACTTTTTGCGCTATAAACAAAAAAAAAGCGCTTATTTTGAAAAAATAACAATATTTTTAACATTTTTTTTATATGAAATTCCCTCCCCCCCCCAAAAAAAATGTAAAAATCAAAATTTTTTTTACATTTTTGGCCAATTTGTTTTCTGATACCTATGTTTGGTAAAAAAAATCACAATAAGCGTATTTTGATTGGTTTGCGCAAAAGTTATTGCGTTTACTAATAAAGGGAAAGATTTCTGTCATTTTTGGTGTTTTTTTTTTAACACGTAATGGCGGCGATCTGCGATTTTTTTTTTGCGGGACTGCGACATTGCGGCGGACAGATCGGACCCTTGACTGACATTTTTGACACTTTTGGGGGTACCAGTGACATTACTGCAGTAATCAGTGCTATAAATATGCACTGTTACTGTAAAAATGACACTGGGAGGGAAGGGGTTAACTTTATTGGAGAGGGAGGGGTTAATGTATGCCTGGTGCTTACTAACGTGTGTGGGGGGAGGGGACTGAGTGAGCCAGGGACAGATCGGAGTGTTCAGCTATGCTGAACACTCCGATCTGTCACTCCCTGTCACTTAGGAGATCCGCCCGCTCTGTTTACACAGGCGGGCGGATCTCCAAACTAGATTCCCCGACGATCGGGGAAGAGCAGCGGCGATCGCCGCCGCTCCTCCCCTGGCCCGACTCCCGCTGTGACTGAAAACAGCGAGAGCGCGCCTCCGGCGCGCGCACCGCCCACAAGGGCGGGGTCCAGCGACGTAGCTCTACGTCGCTGGACGATAACGAGCCACATTGCCGCAGTAGCAGCAATGTGAGCAGTGGTAAAGCGGTTAAGGGCCAAACTAGAAAACAATAGTTATGGCTCAGTATAACCAGTTGCATATGTAAGGCCCAATAAAATTCCAGGCAGCGTTTGATCCAAATAACTATTTATCAACATCAAGGTAAGAGAATGTTTTCTCTTTGGGGGGGTGGCTGTTTGCTTCCTCTCAGACTTTATTTGTTCTCTACCATATTATCTAAGCATACAATTCACTATGAGCTCTTGTGGGACATTGTGCCTGGAATTTTATTGGATATTACATATGCAACTGGTTATACTGAGCCATAACTATTGTTTTCTAGTTTGGCCCTTAACCGGTTGCCGACCGCCGCACGACTATATACTGCGGTGGTCAGCCCCGGCCAGGCAGAGTGACGTACCGGTACGTCACTTGCCTGTCACTTCCTTGTGAGCCAATAGCGGGTGAGAGCGCGCCCGCCGCGGCTCGTTCACAGGGAAGTTAGTGCGTGTGACTGGCGGACCCGATGTCCGCCGGTCACTCGCCGATCGTCGGTACAGAGGGAGAAAGTCAGGCGGCTGATGTAAACAAGCCGCCTGTCATTCTCTCCTGTGTAGAAACAGTGTTCAGACGGTTCTACTATGTAGGACCGTTGATCACTGTTCCTACACTAGTAGCCACAGCCAATCACAGTAGAAAAACGCTCTAGGGACACACTTAACCCGTCCCTAACCAATAAAGTTAACCCCTTCCCTGCCAGTGTCATTTTGCAGTAACAGTGCATATGTATAGCACTGATTACTGCAGTAATGTCACTGGTAACCCCAAAAGTGTCAAAAATGTCAGTCAAGGGTCCGATCTGTCCGCCGCAATGTCGCAGTACCGCAAAAAAAAATCGCAGATCGCCGCCATTACGCGTTAAAAAAAAAATAGCAGAAATCTTTCCCTTAGTTAGTAAACGCAATAACTTTTGCGCAAACCAATGAAAATACGCTTTTTGCAATTTTTACCAAACATAGGTAGCAGAAAACAAATTGGCCAAAAATGTTAAAAAATTTTGATTTTTACATTTTTTTGGGGGGGGGGAATTTCATATAAAAAAATGTGAAAAATAAATATTGTTATTTTTGCAAAATTTACGCTTTTTTTTTGTTTATAGCGCAAAAAGTAAAAATTGCACAGGTGATCAAATACCACCAAAAGAAAGCTCTGTTTGTGGGAAAAAAAGGACGTCAAATTAGTTTAGGTACAGTGTAGCACGACCGCGCAATTGTCCGTTAAAGTCATGCAGTAAAAAAATCGCAAAAAAAACCCTGGTCGGAATGGGGGACGTTAGACAGCAAAATCCTCCGGTGGTAAAGTGGTTAAAAATCAACTACATCTTTTTTTCATGAGAAATTATATTGGATGGCATAGCTTTATTCAAGCATACCTTCCTGTTTCATTTTAAACTCTATTTTGCGGTCACAATATGATCGAATTCCTTGGCTCAAATCCCGCAATAAGCTAGCTGAAATTGTGCTCTCTGGCTAATTCTTTTTTGCCATCCAGCACATAATTATAGAATGCCCCTTATATATTTTTTTTATTTTGCAGCCTGGGCATGATCTTTGCCTTACCCACTTCCCTAAGCAAATTCGGACTCCAGCTGTTCTGAGTATTTTCAAGAGCATCCTTGTCATCAGTCTTATCTATACTATGCTATAGACATATGCATCGAGATAAAATCTTTACTTTGTGAACACACAGCAGCGTTTGGGTTTCAGCCTATTTCCTGTTTTTTTAAAAAAAAAAGCAAGCTCTATGTCTGTCTTTATGAAAACCAACCATGTAAGTGAAAATCACTATTGTGTACAGACTTTGTTGAAATCTCTACAATGTTGTTTTCATGTACAGTGCCTTGCGAAAGTATTCGGCCCCCTTGAATTTTTCGACCTTTTGCCACATTTCAGGCTTTAAACATACAGATATACAACTGTAATTTTTTGTGAAGAATCAACAACAAGTGGGACACAATCATGAAGTGGAACGAAATCTGGACTTTGACTTGGCCATTCTAACACCTGGATATGTTTATTTGTGAACCATTCCATTGTAGATTTTGCTTTATGTTTTGGATCATTGTCTTGTTGGAAGACAAATCTCCATCCCAGTCTCAGGTCTTTTGCAGACTCCATCAGGTTTTCTTCCAGAATGGTCCTGTATTTGGCTCCATCCATCTTCCCATCAATTTTACCCATCTTCCCTGTCCCTGCTGAAGAAAAGCAGGCCCAAACCATGATGCTGCCACCACCATGTTTGACAGTGGGGATGGTGTGTTCAGGGTGATGAGCTGTGTTGCTTTTACACCAAACATAACGTTTTGCATTGTTGCCAAAAAGTTTGATTTTGGTTTCATCTGACCAGAGCACTTTCTTCCACATGTTTGGTGTCTCCCAGGTGGCTTGTGGCAAACTTTAAATGACACTTTTTATGGATATCTTTAAGAAATGGCTTTCTTCTTGCCACTCTTCCATAAAGGCCAGATTTGTGCAGTATACGACTGATTGTTGTCCTATGGACAGAGTCTCCCACCTCAGCTGTAGATCTCTGCAGTTCATCCAGAGTGATCATGGGCCTCTTTGCTGCATCTCTGATCAGTCTTCTCCTTGTATGAGCTGAAAGTTTAGAGGGACGGCCAGGTCTTCGTAGATTTGCAGTGGTCTGATACTCCTTCCATTTCAATATTATCGCTTGCACAGTGCTCCTTGGGATGTTTAAAGCTTGGGAAATCTTTTTGTATCCAAATGAAGCTTTAAACTTCTCCACAACAGTATCTCGGACCTGCCTGGTGTGTTCCTTGTTCTTCATGATGCTCTCTGTGCTTTAAACGGACCTCTGAGACTATCACAGTGCAGGTGCATTTATACGGAGACTTGATTACACACAGGTGGATTCTATTTATCATCATTAGTCATTTAGGTCAACATTGGATCATTCAGAGATCCTCACTGAACTTCTGGAGAGAGTTTGCTGCACTGAAAGTAAAGGGGCTGAATAATTTTGCACGCCCAATTGTTCAGTTTTTTATTTGTTAACAAAGTTTGAAATATCCAATAAATTTCGTTCCACTTCATGATTGTGTCCCACTTGTTGTTGATTCTTCACAAAAGATTACAGTTTTATATCTTTATGTTTTGAAGCCTGAAATGTGGCAAAAGGTCGCAAAGTTCAAGGGGGCTGAATACTTTCGCAAAGGCACTGTAAATAGCATTTATCAAGGCCAGTTATATTATACATGTTTTTTTTTTACGCTTACAGATAAGATTCCAGCATCATCCCTGATGAAGAGGTCAAAAAACCTCGAAACGCGTAGGATAGCCTGGATCTGCTGGTTGAGTTGTTTCATTATGCATACATTATTGCTTGCTCTAACTGCTTTTAAACCAAATTTAACAACATTCGTTGTATATCCATTACTGTTTGTGCATTTGTTAATAAAATAATCTTTTTTACATGAATTTTTGATCTTTGAAATCCGTGCCTAAAAAGTCCCACCCATACGGGAATTTACATTGTCAGATGTCACCCATTAAGAGTGGGCTTGGCATTCAACGCCTGTCTTCTCTTTTCTTTATTAGTCTCATTGGCCCTCCTGTGCATTTATGGGATCCTTTACGTCACAAAATGGCTGACCACACATCACAGCGCAGATGATTCTAAATCCCGAAAAGTTGATAATCTTGCATGGCAAGGGCAACGTTATTCCAGTTTATGGGATATTTTCTAATGGGCTGTGTGTTTAGCTTTTTTAAACACTATTTGTTTCTGAAATTCCCTAAAAGAGAAAGATCTTCACCCATTCTGGTGACGTCAAGCGGAGCCCTGGATCTCCTCTCCTCACCTCACCTCAGAATCAGACTGACTGAGGTGAGGTGAGGAGAGGAGTGACACACGCAAGTCTCACACGGCACCTTCTGCAGCAGTGAACCCCCTGAGGGCCCCCTCAAGCCAGCATTTAACCCCCTGAGGCCAGAAGTGCACCCCCTGAGGCCAGCCAGACCAGCACCCTGAGGCCAGCCACCACCCTGAGGCCAGCCAGCACTCTGAGGCAAGCCAGCACCCTGAGGCCGGCCAGCACCCTGAGGCAAGCCAGGCCAGCACCCTGATGTCAGCCAGGCCAGCACCCTGATGTCAGCCAGGCCAGCACCCTGATGCCAGCCAGGCCAGCACCCTGAGGCCAGCCAGGCCAGCACCCTGAAGCCAGCCAGGCCAGCACCCTGAGGCCAGCCAGACCAGCACCTTGAGGCCAGCCAGGCCAGCACCCTGAGGCCAGCCAGCACCCTGAGGCCAGCGAGGCCAGCACCCTGAGGCCAGCACTCTGAGGCCAGCCAGGCCAGCATCCTGAGGCAAGCCAGCACCCTGAGGCCAGCCAGGCCAGCACCCTGAGGCCAGCCAAGGCCAGCATCCTGAGGCAAGCCAGCACCCTGAGGCCAGCCAGACCAGCACCCTGAGGCCAGCCAGGCCAGCACCCTGAGGCAAGCCAGCACCCTGAGGCCAACCAGGCCAGCACCCTGAGGCCAGCCAGACCAGCACCCTGAGGCCAGTCAGCCAGCACCCTGAGGCCAGCCAAACCAGCACCCTGAGGCCAGCCAGACCAGCCAGGCCAGCACCCTGAGGCAAGCCAGCACCCTGAGGCCAGCCAGGCCAGCACCCTGAGGCTAGCCAGGCCAGCACCCTGAGGCCAGCCAGACCAGCAGCCTGAGGCCAGCCAGACCAGCACCCTGAGGCCAGTCAGACCAGCACCCTGAGGCCAGTCAGACCAGCACCCTGAGGCCAGCCAAACCAGCACCCTGAGGCCAGCCAGACCAGCCAGGCCAGCACCCTGAGGCCAGCCAGCACCCTGAGGCCAGCAAGGCCAGCACCCTGAGGCCAGCACTCTGAGGCCAGCCAGGCCAGCATCCTGAGGCAAGCCAGCACTCTGAGGCCAGCCAGACCAGCACCCTGAGGCCAGCACTCTGAGGCCAGCCAGGCCAGCACCCTGAGGCCAGCCAGGCCAGCACCCTGAGGCCAGCCAGGCCAGCACCCTGAGGTCAGCCAGACCAGCACCCTGAGGCCAGCCAGGCCAGCACCCAGAGGCCAGCCAGGCCAGCACCCTGAGGCCAGCAAGGCCAGAACCCTGAGGCCAGCCAGACCAGCACCCTGAGGCCAGCCAGACCAGCAACCTGAGGCCAGCCAGACCAGCACCCTGAGGCAAGCCAGCATCCTGAGGCCAGCCAGGCCAGCACCCTGAGGCCAGCCAGGCCAGCACCCTGAGGCCAGCATTCTGAGGCCAGCATTCTGAGGCCAGCCAGGCCAGCATCCTGAGGCAAGCCAGCACCCTGAGGCCAGCCAGGCAAGCACCCTGAGGCCAGCCAGACCAGCACCCTGAGGCCAGCCAGACCAGCACCCTGAGGCCAGCCAGCACCCTGAGGCCAGCCAGCACCCTGAGGCCAGCAAGGCCAGCACCCTGAGGCCAGCACTCTGAGGCCAGCCAGGACAGCACCCCTAGGCCAGCAAGGCCATAACCTTGAGGCCAGCACCCTGAGGCCAGCCAGACCAGCACCCTGAGGCCAGCCAGACCAGCAACCTGAGGGTAGCCAGACCAGCAACCTGAGGCCAGCCAGACCAGCAACCTGAGGCCAGCCAGCACCCTGAGGCAAGCAAGGCCAGCACCCTGAGGCCAGCACTCTGAGGCCAGCCAGGCCAGCATCCTGAGGCAAGCCAGCACCCTGAGGCCAGCCAGGCCAGCACCCTGAGGCCAGCCAGACCAGCACCCTGAGGCCAGTCAGACCAGCACCCTGAGGCCAGCCAAACCAGCACCCTGAGGCCAGCCAGACCAGCCAGGCCAGCACCCTGAGGCCAGCCAGCACCCTGAGGCCAGCAAGGCCAGCACCCTGAGGCCAGCACTCTGAGGCCAGCCAGGCCAGCATCCTGAGGCAAGCCAGCACTCTGAGGCCAGCCAGGCCAGCACCCTGAGGCCAGCCATTACCCTGAGGCCAGCCAGGCCAGCACCCTGAGGCCAGCACTCTGAGGCCAGCCAGGCAAGCACCCTGAGGCCAGCCATTACCCTGAGGCCAGTCAGGCCAGCACCCTGAGGCCAGCCAGCACCCTGAGGCCAGCCAGACCAGCACCCTGAGGCCAGCCAGAGGGTTCTGAGGTCAGAAATTCCCTGCAAGGGAAAGATCATCACCCATTCTGGTGATTATTCTGTTACTATGACAAATAAGTTAACTTATTTTGTTGTTACAACGGTTCTATATTTATTCATTTATTGCATAAGTAACTTATTTTGTTACAAAGGTTATATATTTATTTGTTTATTTCATAAGTAACTTATTTTGTTACAACTGTTCTATATTTATTTGTTTATTGCAGGGGAATTTTGGAGATGTTCTTGTAAACCGGCACTTTACAATAAATGTTACATTGTATTTTCTGTGAAATATATGAGCATAATTTTTTTTTTTTGGGGTTGGATCTTGGGTGAGTTCCCACACTTTTTTCCCCAGGACTTGAACCCTGTTAAAGATGGTATCTATAAACAATGCAATGTTGTTAAAAACAAAGCCGTCTGGAGGGAATCACTTGGAGGGGGGTGGGCTGTGAGGATGACCCAAAACCTGATCAACATTCTTAAGTTAAGGGTGTGTTTTTTTTAATTTATTCTTTATTTTAACTAAACGGGGTTGGGTAGAGAAGGTATATAAAAAACAGCCGAAACTCTAAAAAACGTTTACATCTCCCCCACAACGCTGAGAAGCCGAACCTTAAGAGCAACTAATGGGGTCAGAGATGTTCAAAAACGGTGAGAAATTCATTCCAATTTGTCTGCTGGAACTTTTATGTAACACATCTCCCCCATAATGCATGCCATACCAGGCTACATATGAACTATGCTCTGAATCAGTGGCATATACCTGATTATCGGCTAGTCCTACCAACTAAGCTCCAATATTGCCAGTTTAAGGGTGGACCGTCATATTTTCACTGTGCGCATGCTTGCCCTTACCCACAGTGGCCTAACATGATTCACCTTTGTCGGCATCTGTTTTTTTTACAGGTGTATTAACACTTGTAAAGGACTGCTCATATGAGCCCACTAATGCCGGATGTATGTGTGAATGTGGAGATTAACGTATGCGCAGCTGCCCTATTCTAGTTTTTAATAACAACTTTGTCCTTTTATATTGTCTGGTGAAGGTCATATTGGTGTGATTTTTTTTCAATTGTTCTCTTTAATAAAGTTCCTTTTTTGTAAACCTGTGTGTCCCTTTGTGACTATCTGGGAGGTCCCTTATCTCCAATCCATTTGCTTCATACTCAACATGCCTATGCCTGCTCATGAATTCGACCATGCCTCTACCTGCCACCTGAACGGACCCTGGTGTGTTTATCCACAATGCTTCTGCCTGCAGTCTAGTTTGTTTCTCATATTTGACCACGTTTTTTTGCCTGCCGCTTGGACTGATAGTTTGCCCTGCTACTGTAGTAGTGGGATTTAAGATAACATGGGGGTCCCATGTATGTGAGGGGCTCCAGAGTAGTTTTACAATAAACTAAGTTTTTGGTTTTCTCTGGGTTTTGTAATTCCCAGATTAGGGTTTGGAGCTCAGAGGCTTTGAAGAGATTTAGGTGGAAAGAAGCCTCTATCCCTATGCCCAGGTCTTACCTGACTGAGACGCTAAGTCTGATATTTCTGCCTGCTCCCGACTGACCCTGGCCTGTTAATTGATCATGCCTCTCCCTGCCGCTTGAACTGACCACACCTCTGCCTGCTTCCTGTACTAACTCTGGCCTGTATACAGACCATGTTTCTGCCTACTGCCAGGACCAAAAGTCTTGCTGTGCTGACCATGACCCTGCCTGCTGCCAGGACAATTCTTATGACTGTTGCTGACCACATTTGTGCCCCCTGCCTGGACCAATACTTTGCTGTCCTGACAATATCTCTGCCTGCTGCCTGTACGGACCCTAGACTGTTGATGGGCAGTACTCCTGCCTGCTGCCTGGACGATTCTTTTTGCTGTTGCTGACCACATCCCTGCTTGCTGCCTGGACCAATGCTCTCCTCTGTGGACATCTGCATTACTAAAACCACTGGTAATCTTTTGTTTACCCTCTGATCAGGAGAAAGTATGTTGGCATGTAATTCTTGCTATGTCCATGTTGTGTTGGAAATATCTTTATAAATTGACAACTTTGTGCAAAAAAAATAAGTTTTCATTTTCTTTCCACATTTTCCAAAAACCTGTAGAAAAAAATGACATGCTCAAACAACTTAATATGCCTCATAGACAATGTGGGTAATTCCATTGTCCTGGTGCTTCAGGGCCTTCAAAATTGTGATAGATAGTCAAGAAATTGTATAATGTATGCCCCAAGAATGCCTGAAGGTGCTCCTTGGATGTTGGACCTCCCTATGTTGCTAGGCTGTGAAAAAGTCTCATACATGTGGTATTTCCTTGCTCAGGAGGAGTAGCAGAATGTGTTTTTGGGTGTAATTGCATGTGCTTAGGAGGAGTAGCAGAATGTGTTTTTGTGTGTAATTGCATGTATGCCTATGCCCTGTGTTAAAGTTTGTAAAATAAAATATTTAATTTCTTAATTTTTCAAAGAAATTACAACTTCAAAAAACTCACCATGCCTCTTACTAAATACCTTGAACTGTCTACTTTCCAAAAAGGGGTATTTTTACTTTCCTGGCATATCAGGGCCTCAGAAAATTAGATAGGCAGTCAGTAATTCAGGATTGATCAATTTTCAATGATACATAGTATAACTTGTAGACTCTATAACTTTCACACAGACTAAATAATATACACTAATATAATTTTACCAAAGATATATAGCAATATAAATTTACAAAGAAAATCGCTTCTGGGTTACCATAGCTGAAAGCCAATCAAAGCTGGCCCGGGCTTTGTTCGGCTCACCAACCAGCCAGTAGATGCACCAGCTGGTCGCTCGGGTCTCCCAATGGGACGGGAGAGCCCAAGAAAACCACAGAAGGTGACAGGGGGGATTTCCCCTCTCGCTGCTTGTAAAAGCAATCTACAAGCAATCCAGGGGCTAGTTAGCCACTAGCATTGCTTTTACAAAAGAGCCAACTGCCAGCTCTAAAAAATGATACCGGGATTATGCCTGTAGCTGAAGGCATCATCCCAGTATAACTATCCGAAGTCCAGCGACGTATGGGTACGTCACTGGCCTGGAAATGGATATTGATAGCAATGGGGTGAATTTACAAAAGGCAAAAATACAGTGCACTTTGCAAGTGCAGCTTTTCCAGAGCTTAGTTACAAGGTGAAGCTTCGTTTTGCAAAGAATACCCAATCACTTGCAAGAAAAAGAAGAAAATAAATGCATTTGTGCTCGCACAAGGTTGGATGATGGAAGTCAGAAGAGCTCGCCCTCATTTATTAAGCTCTGGACCAGAGCTTTCCACACTTACTAAACAAAGGGCCAGTTTACAATTCCCCAAACTTTAGAGGAGCCAGACGGTGGCAAGTTTGAGTAGAAAATGTCCTGATGTTGGTGGAAGTGAACAATGTCCCATTGTTGGTGTCAATGAACAAAACAGTGTCCCCTCATTTTTGTCCGTGAGAGGAATATTTCTCTATCATTCGTGTCAGTGGAAGGGATAGTGCCCCATCATGGGTATCAGAGGGAGGAATAGTGCCCCATCATTGGTATCAGTGGGAGGAATAGTGCCCCATCATTGGTATCAGTGGGAGGAATATTTCTCTATCATTGGTGTCAGTGGGAGGAGCAGTGCCCCAATATAGTTATCAGTGGGAGGAATAGTGCCCCATCATTGGTTTCAGTGGGAGGACTAGTGCCCCATCATTGGTTTCAGTGGGTGGAATAGTGCCCCATCATTGGTATCAGTGGGTGGAATAGCGCCCCATCATTGGTATCAGTGGGTGGAATAGCGCCCCATCATTGGTATCAGTGGGAGGAATAGTTCTCAATCATTGGGGTCAGTGAAAGGAATAGTACTCCTTCATTGGTATGAGTGGGAGGAGCAGTGCCCTATTATTGTTATCAGTGGGAGGAATAGTGCCCCATCATTGTTGTCAGTGGAAGGAATAGTACCTCATCATTTCTATCAGTGGGAGGAATAGTGCCCCAATCTTTGGTGTCAGAGGAATAGTGCCCGATTTTTGGTATCAGTGGGATGACTATTGCCCCATCATTGACGTCAGGGGGAGGAATTATGCCCTAAGGGCCAGATAAAGGCAGGCAAGGGGTTGCATCCGGCCCCCAGCCAGTTAAAAAAATCACTGCTCTGGAGCACCTGCACTTGCAAAGTGTACAGTCTTTTCGTCTTTAGTAAATAAACCCCAATGCATACTGTGACTAGTTTATTAAGATATTTCATGTTGACAAAAAGCAGACTATGCTTATCTCATTGTGCCTTGCTTTGTATAATATGCAGCATGTACCTTATTTTTACTCCTTTAGGGCTTGTTCACATTTGTGCGATCACAGAGATTGCATGTAATTCGGAGCGCACTGCTCCTAAAATTATATGCGATCTCTGTGCGGTGCAAATTTCAGCCATACAGTTTCTATGGCTGAATTCGCACCGCATCCGCACCCAACATGCACAGGACCCTTTTTTTTATTTGCAGCAGAATCGGATCGCATAGTGGTTCACACTAGTGCGATCCGATTCTGTGCGAACTTGCAGATCGCACTGCAATCTCAACTGGGGGTGTCGTTAACTTTTAATTGACACCCCCTGCGTATCGCATATGGCAGTGTGAACTGCCAGGGGTGCGGATGCGATGCGGGAACACGCTTTATATTCGCAGCCTTCCCGCATCGCACCAATGTGAACCGGGTCTTACTCTTCTGTAACTCTGAAATGTCTTTTTTTTTTAATAAATGAATAGCCACAGATATAAATGATCAAATACAAAGGAAAAAAAAAAAACATGAATACAGAAAAAGATAAATAAAAAAGTAAATAAATAAAATAACACTGATAATCCAGTTAAAAGCTCCCTGCCCTAGGCCATATCTTAGAGAAATTGTTTGGTTTCATTTGAGATATAATTCAGTAGAAACAGCTTCAGCTCGGTGTTGAGTAATGGCAATATGTATGTCTAAAAGAGCTGTGACTACTACTGCTCTGAGTGCAAGAAAAAAGGAGGCTCTTACCCGTCATCTTGTGCTGGGTGTATGACCTCGAGGTATGCAAGTATACTGAATAAAAGCCTGTACAAGGAAAGTCAGACTGAGCCTGAAAAACTCCGCCCCGTAGAGACAGAGATAAATAAATTCTACTCTAAACACAGCAGAGTGTGGGAAGGGAAACAAAATGATGAAGTAGGAAAAATACATTTGACATTATTGTTTCGCACTGTAAATTCAATTGGGGGAATGGGGGAAACCCGGGTAAAGCATTTCACCAAAGCATAAACTCTCCATATCCTTTACAGAGCTGTAAAATGTGTTTGAATTTATTAAAAACAATTTTTTCCCTTATTTGAGTTTGAGTATGTAACTAGGGTAGAATATGTGTATCCAAACTGTGCTGACTGTGAGGTCGAAAATTGATAAGCTGCTGACACCACAACCGACATGTCTTGTATAAAGATAAATAAAGAAACAGTGCAGCGCTAAACGTGACACAACAAAAATGCCACAGTCATAAATTAGGAGATATAATGCAAACACAATTACAGTAAAACCTTGGTTTGAGAGTAACTTGGTTTAAGAGCGCTTTGCAAGACAAGCAAAATTTTCAAATAAATTTTGACTTGATATACAAGCGATGTCTTGATATACAAGTAGCCTCAAGTCACAGCTGAGTATAAAAGAGAAGAGAGGCGCCTCTAAGTGTAGCAATATGGTTACATTTAATGAAGGTACAACATTTAGCAACTCACATGGTTGATGATTGGAACTTGCACATCTAAGGATGCAGGCATCCAGGCTAAAGCTGTCTACATAGGACCATCCTCCGCACCGCCATCTACGTCATCCCTTCCATGCTGCCCCTCGCTTTCAGATCGCTTTACTGCAGGGTGGTCTTCCTGGTCAGGATTACAGAATGGCAGTCGGCGGTGCAGAAGACAGTCTATGTGGACAGCTTTACCCCAGATGCCTGCATACTTAGATGTGCCTGTTTTAATCATCAACCATGTGAGTTGCTAAATGTTGAACCTTCATTAAATGGAACCATATTGCTACACTTAGAGGCGCCTCTCTTATCTTTTATACCCTGTAGCTCCTGCTGGATTTTGCTTCTAATCCCCTTGTGGAAGCGGCTATTTGTGGATGGACATTTTATGGTTATATAACCTATCGCAATTCAGCGCTGTGCGACTTTAACTGACAATTGCGCGGTCATGCGACGCCGTACCCAAACGAAATTTACGTCCTTTTTTTCCCACAAACAGAGCTTTCTTTTGGTGGTATTTGATCACCTGTGCGATTTTTACTTTTTGCGCTATAAACAAAAAAATAGCGTTTATTTTGAAAACATAATAATTTTTAACATTTTTTTATATGAAATTCCCCCCAAAAAAGATGTAAAAAACAATTTTTTTTTAAATTTTTGGCCAATTTGTTTTTTGCTACCCATGTTTGGTAAAAAAAATCGCAATAAGCGTATTTTGATTGGTTTGCGCAAAAGTTATTGCGTTTACTAACAAAGGGAAAGATTTATGTCATTTTTGGTGTTTTTTTTTTTTTAACGAGTAATGGCGGCGATCTGCGATTTTTTTTACGGGACTGCGACATGGCGGCGGACAGATCGGACCCTTGACTGACATTTTTGACACTTTTGGGGGTACCAGTGACATTACTGCAGTAATCAGTGCTATATGTATGCACTGTTACTGTAAAAATGACACTGGCAGGGAAGGGGTTAATTTTATTGGAGAGGGAGGGGTTAATGTATGCCTGGTGCTTACTGACGTGTGGGGGGGGGGAGGTGACTGAGTGAGTCAGGGACAGATCGGATGTCCAGCTATGCTGAACACTCCGATCTGTCACTCCCTGTCACTGAGGAGATCCGCCCGCTCTGTTTACACAGGCGGACGGATCTCCAAACTGGATTCCCCGACGATCGGGGCAGAGCAGCGGCGATCGCTGCTGCTCCTCCCCTGGCCCGACTCCCGCTGTGACTGAAAACAGCGGGAGCGCGCCTCCGGCGGCGCTCGAGCGCCGCCTACAGGGGGAGGAGTCTGGTGACGTAGGTCTACGTCGTCAGACGGGATCGTGCCACTTTGCCGCAGTAGTACTACGGTACTCAGCGGTAAAGTGGTTAATAACTTTAACAACTTTAACTTTAATAAACTTTTGACTTCTTTCTTTAATAACTACATAACACAGTACTTGTACTTTTACTTTCAGTACTTGAGTAGCACATTTTTTTTAAAAACTACTGGTACTTTTACTTTCAGTACTTGAGTAGCAAAATTTTTTTAAAAACTACTTGCAATACTTAAGTACAAAAATTGTTGAATACTTTAGTACTTCTACTCAAGTCACTTTTTGATCGAGCACTTCCACTTCTACTCAAGTCACTTTTTGATCGAGCACTTGTACTTTTACTCAAGTATGGGTTTTGAGTACTTTATACAACTCTGCCGGATTATCACACAGGTGACCACATACGATTTAGCTTTCACGCCAGCCCAATACCTCCTCCACTACTCCCCTACCTCCAGCAGAACGTACTCGAAGTCCCTCACGATACACATGGTAAACGCGGCTAGGCAATGTATTCCTGCACTCTGAAAAACCACACAAGTCCCCTCCATTAAACATTGGCTCTTACGTATTAAAAAAGTGGCTGAGATTGAAGAGCTTATCTGTGTTGCGAGAGACACTCCTTCCAAGTATCACAAAAAATGGGCTTGTTGGATTCACTACACTTCCACGCCTGATATTTTCCCGTCTCTGCCAATGATGGTCTTTGTCCTTGGATTCTCTCATTCCAACGAATGTAGTGATCAAGCTTGAACCCCTGTACATGGGACCGCCTCGTCCCCCTCTTAGTTCATATGGACTGCCTTTCATTCCCCATCCCCTTCCCCCCCTTTTTTTTTCTTTCTCTCTCTTTCTTTCCCTTCCCTCCCCCTTCTCACCCACCCACCCTTACCCTCCTAGTCCCTTTCTTCCCTGTCTCTGCTGGGTGCACACTTGCCTCCGGGTGGGCCCTGTAGGCAAGCACCCCTTGTTCTATCCACACACCTATAGCCTAGTTGTTCCCGCACTGACAACTCCCTCTTCTCCGTCCACGGATGCCATACACCCTGGGTATGGGTTCCACTCAGGACCTACCCCCGACTGCCCCAACATTCTCCGTTCAGGGTTTCTTCGCTCCTCTGAGCCTTCCCTCTCTCTCTTTCTTTTCGGAATAGTAGAAAGCCTGGGCTTGGCTCTGATTATGGATGCTCGGTCTTCATGATTGTTTTGGTGCTTGTTGGTCATCACGACTATTATTCCAAATTATTTTTGATTTTCTGTCACTTTTGTACGCTCCAGGTCCTTACTGAATATTCATGTATTCCAAGCTGGATAGTTGTCCTCTGTTAGCTTTGTTTCTCCTTTTTTGAACATGTGCTCTGTTACGCTGGTATGCTACTGATGTTTGTATACTTTTACAGCCCATTCAGACTGGCGCGACCCGACTTCGAGGGGCGACCTGTGTGCACCGCAACTTCGGCGCGACTTGCAGGGACTTCACATAATGGAAGTCTATGCAAGTTGCTCCCAGGTCGCCCCAAAGTAGTACGTTTTAGTGTGTGTGTATTTGATTATATGATCATTACTTGTGTTCTATTGCTGACATGTTTTATTGATATATATTTTTTTTTATATATTTTGTTGTTTTTTTTATTCTGTTTAAAAAATAATATGACAAATGAAGGGTGGCTTCAAGGGTCAAAGTTAGTTGACTGGAGGGTTCTAGCCCTCAGGAACTATTTGAAGTCCATTGCACAATGAAATACCACCACAAATCACTGTAAAGTGACACCCCCCCCCCCTTGTATTCAGTGTCTAGTGAACTACAACTCGGGGGACCCCATTGCGAAGGAAAAACTTGACTCAGCAAACTAGAGTGAGCTTTCCAAAAAGGTAGCAAGGACAGCCTCTGGGATCTGTTAGGCTTGTACTCACCGGGATTGATTTACTAAAACTGCAGAGTGCAAAATCTTTTGCAGCTCTGGATGGTGGCCAATCAGCTTCTAACTTCAGCTTGTTCAAATAAACTTTGACAATAAAAACATCTTTCCCTACTCTAGCCACTTCGCAAAATGCATGCCAAAACCTGGGGGCAGAGATTTATAAAGACTCTGCTGACCCAAAGATGGCCGCCAGAAGTCACCTGGATTGCAGCAAAGCCAACCGGGATGTTGCCCCCAGAAAAACCACAGAGAAACCAAGTTTCCCCTGACTTCTTGTAAAGGATGGGATACCGCTCCAGTCAGGCACCACCTACAGTGGAGAAAGCAGACTGCACCTGCCTACAAGCAGACTTCCTGCACTGCTCTTCAGGAACTCTGGACCTGGGTCCCCTAGTTCTAGCCAAAGCTGGAAACCAGATGGCCTCTTCTAAGCTTCAGCTATCAGCCCAGAGGGCCTCAGCCCTCAGGCTGCTTCTTCTTCCATAGGAACAACAAGGACCCTGCTGTTCCAGGCCCCAGCCTATTTATACACATCTCAGACCCCTGCTTGCCATCACCCCTTCAAGGGATTGGTTGAGGCTGTTTGAATATGCAAGTGAGGGTCTGCCTCTTTCACCCACTAAACTCTGGAACCTTCCTGAGATCAGGGGAAAGCAATTAAGCCTGCAACTAGTAGAACCCAGAACAGCCAAAAGCAAGACAAAAACGAACTTTGCCTTTAAAAAATGTCTTTGCAAATGTGTGCAGACTAAACCCCTTGTTTTTAACGCATACTGTTAGGATAATTTGGTTGGTCGCAAGCTGGACGGTAAGTTAAGCTTGGAAAATTCTTTGGTTTTATTTGACATGCGTTGCCCTTCCAGTGCTCCTTGCTGCAAAGGCCAGTTATAGGTGGAGGGCAGTGACCATTCGTTTGTAGTGAGACTGCAGTAGCCTGAGTCTCCCACTCTGCCCAATAGAACAGAGTCAGTGGCATGGCTCTAATGCAACTGCAGGTGAGAGAGCTGCGGAGGGAAAGGGGGTCAGTTGTGCAAGACTGTGGAGAAATTGTGGATGTCCTGCAGAGGTCAGAGTTGGGGGGGGGGGTTATATATTGAACAAAATGAGAGCTTTTGGCAGGGGGATTTGTACAGAGATGAGAGCTGTGGGTGCAGAGATGAAAGATAGGGGGATGCAGGGGTTGAGAGCTGTGGATAGGGGTAAACTGTAGATAGGGGTGTAGACATGAAATGTGGAGGGGGAAAGCATTAGCTGTGGATGGGGGTGCAGGAGTGGTTGTGGACTGGGGGTGTAGGCGGTGGATCGGGGGGGGGGGTGTAAAGAGGTGACAGGTTGACAGAGGGTAAAAAGTAGAGTTGTGTGGATGGGGGGGGGGGGGGGTGCATGCTAAGGTGAATTGTGGAATTTAGTTGGAGAAGGTGACCTGTGGAGGGGGAGAGAGGGTGAGCTTTGGGGGGGGGGTGGATAGCAACTATGAATGGGGGGAGAGGGTGAACTTTGGAAGGGGGAGAGAGAGAGTACTGTGGACGAGAGGAGAAAAGGTAACCTGTGGGGGGGGGGGGTGATCTGTGGGGAGGGTGAGCTGTACAGAAGGTGGAAAGGGTAAGATGTGGACAGGGGGGAGAGGGTGAGCTGTGGACAGGGGGGAGAGGTCGAGCTGTACAGAGGGGGGGGGGAAAGAGGCTAAGCTGTGGAGAGGGGAGAGAGGGTGAGCTGTGGACGAGAGAAGAGAAGGTAACCTGTGGAGGGGGGGTGATCTGTGGAGTGGGGGGGTGATCTGTGGAAAAAGGGGGAAAGGGTAAGCTGAGGAGAGGGGGGAGAGGATGGGCTGTAGACAAGGGGGAGAAGGTGAGCTGTGGACAGGGGGGAGAGGATGAGCTGTGGACAGGGGGGAGGGTATGCTGTGGAAAGGTGGGAGAGGGTGAAGTGTGGATGAGAGAAGAGAAGAAAACCTTTGGAGGTGGGTGATCTGTGGAGTGGGGGGGAGAGGTTGAGCTGTGGACAGGAGGAAAGGGTGATCTGTGAAGAGAGGGGGAAAGGGTGAGCTGAGGAGAGGGGGGGGCTGTGGAGAGGGGGAGAGAGGGTAAGCTGTGGACGAGAGAAGAAAGGGTAACCTGTGGAGGGGGGAGAGGGTAAACTGTGAAAGAGAGAAGCAGCCTGTGGAGGGGGCGGGGGGGTTGTTGATAATGGGGGAGAGGGGGGGGGTAGGGTGAACTGTGGAGGAGAGAAGAGAAGGTAACCCGTGGAGGGGGGGTGATCTGTGGAGTGGGGACGAGAGCGTGAGCTGTGGATAGGAGGAGAGGGTGAGCTGTGGATGGGGGTGAGAGAGTGATCTGTGGAGAAAGGAGGAAAGGGTAAGCTGTGGAGTGAGGGGGAGAGGGTAAGCTGTGGAGGGGAGACAGGGTAACCTGTGGAGGGGAGAGAGGGTAAACTGTGGAAGAGACGTAGCATGTGGAGGGGGCGGGGTTGTTGAGAACGGGGGAGAGGGTGAGCTGTGGAGAGGGGGGAGGGTAAGCTGTGGACAAGAGAAGAAAGGCTAATCTGTGGAGGGGGGAGAAGGTAAACTGTGGACGAGAGAAGAGAAGACAACATGTGGAGAGGGGGACTGATCTGTGAAGAGTGGGGGGGAGAGGGTGAGCTGTGAGCTGATGGGGGTGAACTCATGGCCACTGCTACTTTCAGTGTCTCCTGTGTGCCCAGGAAGTGAGAGGAGTGGTGCTGTAGCAGGGATAGTGCTGGAATAGTGACAGGAGTGAGATTTAGGGATGTGAAGGAACAGTTATGCCTCGTTTCCACTGAGCGGAACGGTTCGGGTCGGTACAGTTTGGAAGGGTTAGAATGGTCCGGTCTATTCAGGTGAGCGTTTCCACTGCAAGTCGGGCCACCAGGGACCATGCGGGGTTTACACCAAATGAGGTGTTTGTTTTGCTCTTTCATTTGACGTGAGCATTGGTGGTTTCCTGTCCGCCAATCAGAGGACTCTATCGTGTGACGCCAGTAGCTCCGCCCTAACCGTACCGTACCATTTCCTATGGCCCTACATCTGAAGCAGGACCAGGAATGGTGCGGTTTGGTTCGGTTGTATGGGCCACTTTCATAATGGAAACACTCAAATTAGCGTACCGAACCGAACTGACCCGAACCGATCCGCTCAGTGGAAACGAGGCATTAGTGGGGTTTCCTTTTACTTCAATACAGGAAATTAATTAAGGTGAAAAAAAAGTTTGACTGTAGAGTCAGAAGGTTTTTTTTTTTATCCTAATGCATTCTTTGCATTAAGATAAAAAGCCTTCTGTGTGCTGCAGCCCCCCCCCCCTAATACTTACCTGAGGTCCCTCTAGATCCATCTGCTTGCTGTGGGGAAACTCGGTCGGAGGGAGGGACCAGGAGCACAGAAGAGGGACCCGAGAAGAGGAGGATCCGGGTTGCTCTGTGCAAAACCAACTACACAGAGGAAGTAAGTATAACATGTTTGTTATTTTTAACGAAGAAAAAAACTGATTTCAGTGCCTTTGCTGTGAAATCTAAAGACCGATTTTTCCACAACACCTACAACTACAGAGATGAATGAAGGCTTGTTTTAAAGTGCTTTTGCTGCTTATTCAGAATATGCAAACACTTTAGTGCGCCTAGCCTGGGCACATAATTACTTTAAGAACACCTTAAAATCTTACTGGTGCAATTAAAACTGCCGATTTTACAAAGCTGGTAGTATAAACTCCCCCTATGCCCTGCCACAATGCCATGTCACATTTTACTTTCTACAGTACTTTCTTAGCCGTTAATTGCAGACCAATGTCTTTTTAATGCAGTTCATTTATTCCTACTAGAGTGTTGTTTATTCAGCAGATGATGGATAGTCATAATGACTGGATATGTTTGTTATTATCAGGTTTCAGCCAGCAAAGGAATCCTCAGGAAATTTTGTATTGTCGCAGCAATACGGTGATTATTACGCTGAGGACTGTATTACACAACACAGATGGATATGTCAAAAGAATGCTGTGAAGATTGACTTCAATGTCACATACTACCAGGGCCGCCATCAGGGGGGGTAGAGCCAGTAGTCCTGTATGGGGCCCCCGGCACATAGGGGGGCCCGGACAGCAGGAAGATCGGTAGGATGACAGCATACCTCCCAATCTGGCAGAGATGTATAGTAACTAAGTAGAACTACTTCACTACTGTACTTAAGTACGGAAAGGCGGTATCTGTACTTTCCTAGAGTAGAATTTATTCCCCTACTTCCACTTTTACTTCACTACATTTTTTCAATGATTTCATTACTTCTACTCCGATATTTTTTTTTTGTGCTGCATAGTTACTCGTTACTATTATAAAAATTACCACTGCCAGAACAGTAGATGGCAGGTTTCATGAAGCTCAAAACATGTGTATTATCAGCGCATAGGAAAATAAATGCTACTGTATGTATAAATAAAAGCTGCATTTGAAATAATAAAAAACAATATGATGTTCAAACTTTTGACTTCTTTCTTTAATAACTACATAACACAGTACTTGTACTTTTACTTTCAGTACTTGAGTAGTAATTTTTTTTTTCAAAACTACTGGTACTTTTACTTTCAGTACTTGAGTAGCAACATTTTTAAAAAAACTACTAGCAATACTTAAGTACAAAAAATGTTGAATACTTTAGTACTTCTACTCAAGTCACTTTTTGATCGAGCACTTGCACTTTTACTCGAGTATGGGTTTTGAGTACTTTATACAACTCTGCAACCTGGGCAGGACTGTCCCGCTGTCCCGCTGTACAGAGGCTTTGTCCGGCATAATTCTGGTGATAAATGTTACCTTCTAGAACAGCCAGGGATTGGCTAACAAACCAGCTGGGTGTGCACTATGCAGCCACCATGAGAGACTGCACCTGTCAAATTCATGCTGTGATGTCGGTAATGGGCGGGACTGCTACTCAGACCCGCCCCCTGTGTCAAGCAACACTTGCATAGGGAAGAAGGAGAAGGAAGATATGGCAGCCAGCAACAGAAAGGTATTTTAGAAAGGTAATCATGTGGAAGATGGGGGACCTTTGGGGAAGATAAGGGCAGAGGAGAGGTGTGTGTGTTGCAGAGGTTGTAGCAGCTGGGAAGAGGTGCAGTACAGAGGCATTTACGTACATTCGCTACTATGTACAGCTTGGTATGCACTGATCCCGATTTTTAACATTGGCCTCAATGGGAAATCTTGGTCACCTTGGTATGGCACTGCTCCCTGTCTAACATTTGCATCTATGAGAAATCTTGGTCAGCTTAGTAAGGCACTACTCCCTATCTAGCACTCTCCTGAACCCTGTGCATAATGCACTCCAGAACCCTGCATTCTGTATCTAGCATTCTCCTGAACGTATTCCTGACCCCTGCACTCTGTACGGGGATGGGGTTGTGAATTTGTGGAGGGATTTGGGGGGTTGCACTGTGAGGGGTGATTGGGAGTGATTTCTGCTAGGAAGAGGGATTGGGGGAGGGGGTGATAATATAATTTTGATATTTTCAGTGGAAGGGGGGGGGGCCCTGTCAGGTAGGCTGTATGGGGCCCCAGGATTTCTAGCGGCAGCCCTGCATACTACTGACACCGTGGAAAAAAAAAATAACACCCACCTCTGCCATAAAGTTGTATTTCACAGTTGAATTAATTATTACCTTTTATCTATATGTTGTAGTGTTTAGGATACATCATAAAATATGACTGTGTGCAGAAGCAGCTGTTCTTTCTTCTGACACACAAGCTGGAGCTTAACCACTTGCCTACCGGGCACTTTCACCCCCTTCCTGCCCAGGCCAATTTTCAGCTTTCAGCGCTCTCACGCTTTGAATGACAATTGCGCGGTCATGCTACACTGTACCCATATGAAATTTTTATCATTTTTTCCACACAAATAGAGCTTTCTTTTGGTGGTATTTAATCATCTCTAGGTTTTTTATTTCTTACAAAAAAAAAGAAAAAAGACAGAAAATTTTGAAAAAAAAAAAGTTTTTCTTATTTTCTGCGAGTAAATGTTGAAAATAAATACATTTTTCTCCTTCACTGATATGCGCTGATGAGGCGGCACTGATGGGCACTGATGAGGTGGCACTGATGAGGAGGTACTAATATGCCGCACTGATGAGCACTGATAGGTGGCACTGATAGGCGGCACTGATGAGCACTGATAGGCGGCACTGATGAGCACTGATAGGTAGCACTGATGGGCACTGAGAGGCGGCACTGACGGGCGGCACTGATGGGCACTGAGAGGCGGCACTGCTGGACACTGATGGGTGGCACTGATGGACACTGACGGGTGGCCCTGATGAGGTGGCACTTATGGGCACTGATGAGGAGGTACTAATATGCCGCACTGATGAGCACTGATAGGTGGCACTGATAGGCGGCACTGATGAGCACTGATAGGCAGCACTGATGAGCACTGATAGGTGGCACTGAGAGGTGGCACTGCTGGGCACTGAGAGGTGGCACTGCTGGGCACTGAGAGGCGGCACTCACGGGCGGCACTGATGGGCACTGAGAGGCGGCACTGCTGGACACTAATGGGTGGCACTGATGGACACTGACGGGTGGCACTGATGAGGTGGCACTTATGGGCACTGATGAGGTGGCACTGATGAGGAGGTACTAATATGCTGCACTGATGAGCACTGATAGGTGGCACTGATAGGCGGCACTGATGAGCACTGATAGGCGGCACTGATGAGCACTGATAGGTGGCACTGATGGGCACTGAGAGGTGGCACTGCTGGGCACTGAGAGGTGGCACTGCTGGGCACTGATGGGCACTGAGAGGCGGCACTGATGAGCACTGATGGGCAGCACCATTAGTGCCCACACTCAGTGCCCATAGTGCTGCTAGTCAGTGCCCATCAGTACCTAGATGAGCAGGCACTGATGGGCACTGACTGGCAGCACTATGGGCACTGATGGTGGGCACTTGTGTTATTTTATTTACCTCTTTTGTAATCAGGGCACTGATGATCAGTGCCCTGATTACATTTTTCTTTGTCCCCTAAGCGCTGATCGGCTCTGCTTCTTCCTCACACGCAGTCTCTGTGTGAGGAAGGAGCGCTGACGATGAGAAATTATCTCATATGTTTACATATGAGATCATCTCTCATTGGACGGTCCGATCACGTGGTGAATGGCCGCTGTGATTGGCCATTCACCACGATCTGTGATTGGCTGTGTCCAAGGGACACGGCCAACACAGATTTTCCCCGATGCGCGCTCGCGGGAGCATGCGGGGAGCCTGTCACTGGGAGGCTGTTTAAAGCCGGCCTCCCGGAAATTCCCATCCGCGCTGCAGCCGTACTTCGGCTATAGCGTGGACTGGAAGTAGTTAAAGTAATACTAAAGTCTCCATTTTTTTTTTTTCCCACATTACTTTTGTTTGCATCAGCCTGCTAGTCCCATAATGTAAATACACAACAGATGTTTTCAAGCTGTTATAAATGGACTGACACACAGTTTTAGTCTTTGTGATATTAAAGTGATTGTAAAGTCTTGTTTTTTTCTATTAAAGTAACAAACATGTTATACTTACCTCCTCTGTGCAGTTGGTATTGCACAAGCCTCCTCTTCTCGGGTCCTTGGCTGGAGCTCCTGGCCCCTCCCTGCTGTTGAGTTCCCCTCACAGCAAGCAGTTTGCTATGGGGGAATCCCAGCTGAGCTGCAGCTCCGTGTATCCATTCAGACACCGTACATCAGTTTAGCCTCACACCCTCTCTCTCCTGATTGGCTAAAGTAGTTTGATTGACAGCAGCAGGCACCAATGGCACCGCTGCTGTGTCTCAGCCAATCAGGAGGGAGAGCCCCGATAGGGGAGGGATTCATGGACATCACTGGAGCAAGAGGGGGCTCAGGTAAGTATTAGGGGGTGCTGGGGAGGCTGCTGTACACAGAAGGCTTTTTATCTTAATGAAAACAATGCATTAAGATAAAAACCTTCTGCATCTAAGGATCTTTGAGGAGGATGAATTACTTCACAGAACTAGCAGCTAGAGAGATAACTAAGGAAAGCGCTTTTCCAATTTTTTTTTAACCACTTAAGCCCCGGAAGATTTTACCCCCTTCCTGACCAGGGCCTATTTTGCGATTCGGCACTGCGTGAATTTAACGGACAATTGCACGGTCGTGCGACGCTGTACCTAAACGAAATTTACGTCCTTTTTTCCCACAAACAGAGCTTTCTTTTGGTGGTATTTGATCACCTGTGCGATTTTTTGATCATGCGCTATAAACAAAAAAAGAGCGACAATTTTGCAAAAATAACAATATTTTTCAAATTTTTTTTTATATGAAATTCCCCCCCAAAACATTTTCGGCCAATTTGTTTTATGCTACATATGTTTGGTAAAAAAAAATATCGCAAAAAGCGTATTTTGATTGGTTTGAGCAAAAGTTATCGCGTTTACTAACAAACGGAAAGATTTTTGTCATTTTAGTTGTTTTTTTTTTAATGCGTAATGGCGGCGATCTGCGATTTTTTTTGCGGGACTGCGACATTGCGGCGGACAGATCGGACCCTTGACTGACATTTTTTACACTTTTGGGGTTACCAGTGACATTTCTACAGTAATCAGTGCTATACATATGCACTGTTACTGTAAAATTGCACTGGAAGTGAAGGGGTTAACTTTTTTTGGGAGGGGTGGTGTGTGTCCCTAGGGGCGTGATTCTAACTGTGATTGGCTGTGGCTTGAGGTGTATTAACAGTGATAAACGGTCCTACATAGTAGAACCGTATGATCACTGTTTCTACACAGGGGAGAATGACAGGCGGCTTTGTTTACATCAGCCGCCTGCCTTTCTCCCTCTGCACCAACGATCGCCGCGTGGGGGGGTCCGTGACCACGTGGGAGCGGGAGTGCGCCTCCGGGGGCGTGCGCTCGCTCCCTAGAGCCTCACAGGCTAGCGAGGTAGATCTACGTCACTCTGCCTGTGAGGGGCTGACTGCCGACGTAAATAGTCGTGCGGCAGTCAGCAAGTGGTTAAGAATAGGTAAATGTTTTAATGCCTATAATCAGAGCATGAATGCACTTTAACCACTTGCCGACCGCTCACTGAGCTGGTACTGTGGCAAAGTGGCTCGTTATCATCCAGCGACGTAGACCTACGTCGCTGGACTCCTCCACTTGTGGGCGGCGCGCGTGCGCCACCTGTATTCAGACATAGCGGGAGTCGGGCCAGGGGAGGAGAGGTGGTGATCACCGCCGCTCTTCCCCATTCGTCGGGGATCGAGTGAGGAAATCCGCCCGCTTGTGTATACAGAGCGGGCGGATCTCCTATGTGACAGGCAGGGACAGATTACAGGATTCAGCATAGCTGAACCTGCGATCTGTGTCTGTGTCACTCAACCCCCTCCCCCCACACACGTCAGTAAGCATGAGGCATACATTAACCCCTTGATCACCAATAAAGTTAACCCCTTCCCTGCCAGTGTCATTATTACAGTAACAGTGCATATTTATAGCACGGATTACTGTAGTAATGTCACTGGTAACCCCAAAAGTGTCAAAAATGTCAGTCAGGGGTCCGATCTGTCCTCAGCAATGTCGCAGTCCCACCAAAAAATCGCAGATCGCCGCCATTACTAGTTAAAAAAAAAATAAACAATAAAAATGACATAAATTTCCCGTAGTTAGTAGCTGCGATAACTTTTGCGCAAACCAATCAAAATACGCTTATTGCTTTTTTTTTACCAAACATATGTAGCAGAAAACAAATTGGCCTAAAATGTGAAAAATGTTAAAACATTTTTTGGGGGGAGAATTTCATATAAAAAAATGTGAAAAATATTGTTATTTTTTCAAAATTGTCGCTCTTTTTTTGTTTATAGCGCAAAAAGTAAAAATCGCACAGGTGATCAAATACCACCAAAAAAAAGGACATCAATTTAATTTGGGTACAGCATCGCACGACCGCGCAATTGTCCGTTAAAGTAACGCAGTGCTGAATCGCAAAATATGGCCCGGTCAGGAATGGGGTAAAATCTTCCGGTCTTAAAGCGGTTGAAAACATTGAGAATTTTTTTGTCAAAGACATGTAGCTAAATACATTTTGACCTAAATATATGACAAAAATTTAATATATTGGATATTTTTTAACTGTCAGTAGAAAAATATTGTTATTTTTTTAAAATTGTCGCTCTTTTTTTATTAATATCGCAAAAAATGAAAAGCGCAGAGGAGATCAAATACCACCAAAAGAAAGCTCTGTTTGTGGGAAAAAAAGGACGTCAATTTTGTTTGAGTACGGCGTTGCATGACCGCGCAATTGTCAGTTAAATTCGCACAGTGCCAAGTTGCAAAAAGTGGCCTGGACGTAAAGCAGGAAAATCCTCCGGTGGTAAAGTAGTTAAACTGAACCTAAACCCAATCGCTAAAATCTCATATAAGTTTTATCATCTTTATGTCATAATAAAAGTTTTCTTCCACCATACAAAAACTTTAATATAATACCGGGTAATCTTGCTATGACTTGTTTAGGGACTTCCTGTCATGGGGTGACAGCTGTCTCCCAGTACATCTATTGTGAAAAAACATGTTGGGAGGAGCTCATCCGATTTGTGCTGCTATTACACCTGTTTCTTGATTGTATAATGGGAGTACCTTTCTTGTATACAATAAAAGGTGAGATTGCTTGCTACCCAATGGAATCCCTCTTTTGTTTCCTACATGCTGGATGCTATTGAGTTTATTATTACTGGAGTTTCAGAGTGGAAGAGATCCATTCTGGTTACCAGGGATGTACTCAGATGTTTTTAAAGTGTTGTCAGACCTCCTATATTTTGAGCTTCTATTAAGCAGTACATGTGTGTGAACAGGGCCGGCGCTACCTGTAAGGCGACCCAGGCAGTCGCCTAGGGCACAACTCAGCAGGGGGCGCCAGCATCCTGCTTGCTGCACCGGAATGAGTATACTGGTGGGTGCAGGCAGCGCCCCTCACTAGCCTGTGTGTGTACCTGAGGCTGTACCTGTCTGCACCGGCATGGCGGCGCCCTTGGCTGCCTGGGCACTTTTGAGGTGATTCTTGTCTGTGTGAGTCTCTCTTAGCTTGTGCCGGGCTCCAGCATTGTAAATCTTCGTAGCGGTGGTGCCGCGCATGCGCACTAGGTTTCCAATGCCTATGAAATCAGCCGGCGAAGGAGATGCGGCGGGGGAGACCTAATGCGCATGTGCGAGTCAGGACAGCGGGAACATTTGAATCAGCGCCAACTCCGCCAGACGCCAGGCCCCAAAAGAAGGACCGTCACCCTCACCCATCCAGGAAGTACACTAGGAGAAGAGGACCATTTGAACACATGACCACACGGCTTATGGTGAGTGAAAATGGGCATTTTAAATGGGATATTGCTATTTTCATAACTTAGCGATCAGTGAGAGGGGAGTGAGGGAGGGGTTACATTTATCCTGAAGGTCTAAGAAAATCTGGCTGCAGAATACAAACAGGGAGCACAGGAGAAGTAGAGAAGACTACTTATGGACCGTAAGATTATCCCCCTTAACCACTTAAGCCCCGGAAGATTTTACCCCCTTCCTGACCAGGGCCTATTTTGCGATTCGGCACTGCGTGACTTTAACGGACAATTGCGCGGTCGTGCGACGCTGTACCTAAACCAATTTGGCGTCCTTTTTTTCCCACAAACAGAGCTTTCTTTTGGTGGTATTTGATCACCTGTGCGATTTTTTGATCATGTGCTATAAACAAACAATATTTTTCACATTTTTTTATATGAAATTCCCCCAAAAAAATGTAAAAATCAAAATTTTTTAACATTTTCGGCCAATTTGTTTTATGCTACATATGTTTGGTAACAAAAAATCGCAAAAAGCGTATTTTGATTGGTTTGCGCAAAAGTTATCACGTTTACTAACAAAGGGAAAGATTTTTGTAATTTTTGTTGTTGTTTTTTTTTAACGCGTAATGGTGGCGATCTGCGATTTTTTTTTTGCGGGACTGCGACATTTGGGCGGACAGATTGGACCCTTGACTGACATTTTTGACACTTTTTGGGTTACCAGTGACATTTCTACAGTAATCAGTGCTATAAATATGCACTGTTACTGTAAAATTACACTGGCAGTGAAGGGGTTAACTTTTTTTGAGAGGGAGGGGCTATGTGTGTCCCTAGGGGCGTGATTCTAACTGTGATTGGCTGTGGCTTCAGATGTATGAACAGTGATCAACGGTTCTACGTAGTAGAACCGTATGATCATCATTCATACATCGGGGAGAATGACAGGCGGCTTGTTTACATTAGCCGCCTGTTGTTCTCCCTCTCCACCGACGATCGTCAGTGACCGGCGGACATTGGGTCCGCTGATCACACGCGCGGGGGGGTCCGTGACCGCGCGGGAGCCGGAGTGCGCCTCCGGCGGCGTGCGCTCGCTCCTGAGACCCTCACAGGCTAGCGACGTAGATCTACGTCGCTCTGCCTGTGAGGGGCTGACCGCCGCAGTAAATATACTGTGGGCAGTCGGCAAGCGGTTAATGACCAGGCCATATTTTGCGATTCGGCGCTGCGTTATTTTAATGGACAATTGCGCGGTCGTGCGCGGCTGTACCCAAATAAAATTGATGTCCTTTTTTCCCTCAAATAGAGCTTTCTTTTGGTGGTATTTGATCACCTGTGCAATTTTCATTTTTTGCGCTATAAACAAAAAAAGAGCGGCAATTCTGAAAAAAAAAAATATATATCTTTCACATTCTGCTAAAGAACATTCGCAAAAAAAAAAAATGTAAAAATCAAAATTTTTTAACATTTCAGGCCAATTTGTTTTCTTCTACATATTCTTGGTAAGAAAAAAAAAAAAAACGCAATAAGCGTATTTTGATTTGGTTTCCCCTACAAACTAGGGGAAAGATTTATGTCATTTTTATTGTTTTTTTTTTACTAGTAATGGCGGCGATCTGTGATTTTTTGCGGGACTGCGACATTGCGGCGGACAGATCGGACCCCTGACTGACATTTTTGACACTTTTGGGGGTACCAGTGACATTACTACAGTAATCAGTGCTATAAATATGCACTGTTACTGTAATAATGACACTGGCAGGGAAGGGGTTAACATTATGGGTGATCAAGGGGTTAAATGTGAGCCTAGGGGAGTGATTCTAACTGTGAGACTTGTGATCCTATATAGAAGCACTCTGTGATCATTCCAGAGAGAAGAATGGTCAGATGTGTTTACAACAGCCGACTGTTCTTCTCTCTCAGCAGGGAACAATCGTGGGTGTCAGGTGGCAATCGGAGCCGCCTGCCCCATGCATCGGCTTCCCCACTGACGAGCGGGGGGGGGGGCAGCAGGGAGGCGACGGCAGTGGCGTGCGCTCGCCCCCTAGCCTCCTGAGAGCGAGCGGCGTACACCTACGCCCAGGGCCGTCTTTATTCTTGATTGGACCCTGGGCAAAAATTTTCTTGGGCCCTCTGGAATCCACTTATCAACTATTTGGGGGCTCAAGGGGAAGCTTTGGGCCCCACAACAATTTGGGCCCCACAACAATGACTAGACCCGGGGGCAGCTGCCCCTTTTGCCCTGTGTTAAAGACAGCCCTGCCTACGCCGATTTGCCCAGGAGCGGCAGCCTGCCTCCGTATAACTGCCATGGGTGGTCATAAAGCGGTTAAACTTGGTGGGGGGGGCAGCAATTTTTATTTTTCCTAGGGCGCCACAAATCCTTGCACTGGCCCTGTGTGTGAAGGTGGTTGAGCTCTGGAGTATTTTAAAGTATGTGTATATATATATATATATGTGTGTGTGTGTATGTGTATATATATATATATATATATATATATATATATATATATATATATACACACAAAATCATAAATTATAATATAATAAAAAAAACTATAAATAAGTTAAAGTATGTATGTGTATATATATATATATATACACATACACATACACACACACACACACACACATATATATATATAAAAAAGTACAGTAAAACTGCATGAAAGGGCACTGGGGGGCAAACTAATGTGAATTTATTTTATTTTGCATTGTATCAGTGTGTTTTACATTTGAATTTGCTGCCTGTTTTATCCCCCCCTGCGAGCGTCACGTCGCAGGAGACGGAAGCCGAGGCACACAGAGCATCGGGAGGAAGCTCCGCCGCCGCATACCGCCAGGATACATCGCTGGATCGCGGTGACGAGGTAAGTAACCCCTCTATCAGGATCCAGCGATCTTCCTAGCAGTACCCCGAGTGTGGCTCGGGGTTACCACTTTTGGCACTGAAATTTAACCCCAAGCCACACTCGGGAATACCGCTAGGAAGGTTAATACATGTGAGCCTATGATGGAACTGTGTGGGATTCAGTGCAAGATATAGTATATCAGAGGCAGATAATGTGGCTGTGGTCACGTCAAGAGTGCTGTCTTTGTGGTTGACTGTTCTTTCTGTGTGTAAATGTTATTTCTCTGTTGAGTTCACAAATTCATTTGTAAGCTTTTGACAAAAAGCCAGAAGTTCCCATTTTAGTCTTGGAAGATACCATGCAAACTTCATAATATAATAAATGAATGAAGATGAAGAATGTGCCAACATCCCAAATATAGTAAATAACCCAAGAGATGTGTGGTGGGATTTTTTTAGGGACAATTATAAGCAACTAATGTTTCCTTCGCATACAATGTATAAGTAAAAACATATAAATGTTATTGTAACATTAAGCCCATTAAAATGCACGATCAAGGCTGACAAAGATGCTTAGCTCTTATCTAAGCAGATATGAATCTCCACACTCTGTGTTCCACCAAACATAATGAATACTATCAAATCTTGTATAGCACATGCCCTTGATCTTGTTCATAACCAAAGTATTTCAATTTTTTCTTCTTCAACAGATAGAGAATGTAGGTAAGGTACATATTACAAATTTGGTCAGCCATGCAATAAAATCGCTAATAGTTTCTCCTGTACGGTCTGCCGTCACTCAGGAGACAGGGAGGGCACGCAAGAAGGGTTGCTTGGAGTGAGGTTGATGCCATTTGGAGAGATGGACCAGTGGACCCATTGATAATCCCATTGGATGCCCTCCAAGCAACCTTTTGTGCACCCCCTCCTTTACTCCTTCTGAGTAATGGCAGGCCACCCGGGAGAAACCGATAGTTGTTTTAACCACTTTACCACCGGAGGATTTTGCTGTCTTACGTCTGGGCCACTTTTTGCGATTCGGCACTGTGCGACTTTAACTGGCAATTGCGCGGTCATGCAACGCCGTAGCCAAACAAAATTTACGTCCTTTTTTTCCCCACAAACAGAGCTTTCTTTTGGTGGTATTTGATCACCTGTGTGATTTTTTGATCATGCGCTATAATCAAAAAAACAGCGACAATTTTGCAAAAATAATATTTTTCACATTTTTTTATATGAAATTCCCCCCAAAAAAATGTAAAAATCAAATTTTTTTTAAATTTTTGGCCAATTTGTTTTCTGCTACCTATGTTTGGTAAAAAAAATCACAATAAGCGTATTTTGATTGGTTTGCGCAAAAGTTATTGCGTTTACTAACTAAGGGAAAGATTTCTGTCATTTTTGGTGTTTTTTTTTAACGAGTAATGGCGGCAATCTGCGATTTTTTTTGCGGGACTGCGACATTGCGGGGGACAGATCGGACCCTTGACTGACATTTTTGACACTTTTGGGGGTACCAGTGACATTACTAAAGTAATCAGTGCTATACATATGCACTGTTACTGTAAAAATGACACTGGCAGGGAAGGGGTTAATTTTATTGGAGAGGGAGGGGTTAATGTATGCCTGGTGCTTACTAACATGTGTGGGGGGAGGTGACTGAGTGACACAGGGACAGATCACATGTTCAGTTATGCTGAACCCTGCAATTTGTCCCTACCTGTCACTTAGGAGATCCGCCCGCTCTGTTTACACAAGTGGGCAGATCTTCAGACTCAATTCCCCGACGATCGGGGAAGAGCAGCGGCGATCGCCGCTGCTCCTCCCCTGGCCCGACTCCCGCTGTGACTGAATACAGCGGGAGTGAGCCTCCAGCGGCGCGCACGCGCCGCCGAGAAAGGGGAATGTCTGGCGACGTAGGTCTACGCCGTCAGACGTTATTGAGCCACTTTGCCGCAGTAGTGCTCTAGTGAGCAGACGGCAAGTGGTTAATGCATCGTTGACCAATTCTGTAATATTCTGTAATATGTACCTTTCTTACAATCACTCTATCCACTGAGAAAGAAAAATTTGAAACATAAGATGTGAGTTATCCACAAGTTTAGCATTCTGTGCTATGCAAGATCTGTTGGTATTCATGATTTTTGATGGAACTTCATATCCTTTGGAGGACTAAGTGTTAGGGTCTGGGATCAGACTTGAAGACCAGTAGCTATAGCAGTAGAGAGGCTCCCACCAGCCAGCTGGATAAGTGCAGCAGTAGATCACCATGGTGGATGACACAGGCTCACGTGAGGTGCGGGGTCTAAGCACTTACTGGTGTTCACCAGAGCTCCTAATGGTGGAGATGAGTTTTGCTGTGTGTTAATACCAAGTCACAGTCTTCAGGATAGCCCCACCAGGAGGTGAGTAAGCCGGTATCCACTAGCAGATATAGCAGGAATGGTAATCAGTAAACAAGCCAAAGGTTGGTAACAAGTGGTTGCAGGTTGGGATTAAACAGAAGTGTAGTCGAGGAACAAGCCAAAGGTCAGTACCGAGTGGTAGCCGAGATACAGACGGCAGCAGAAGTGAAAAGAGCGCGATATCGGCTAGAGAGAGAAAAATAATCTGGCAAACAGGAAGTACAGAGAAATGGCTTGAATCAGGAAGTTCATAGGAGGAGCAAAGATTAAAAAGTTCACCAAAACCTAGAGACAAGGCAAGAAAGTCCAAACAATCAGACAGAGAGCTGTCCAGCATCTCAGGTGGCTCAGCAGGAAGAGACATTGCCAGACACAACAGAGGTTGCAGGTTCAGACCTGGGTCCTGACACTCAGGGGTTAGAAAAGACCCAGGGGTGAACCTGCGCTTAGGAATGTGTGCTAATTTAAATATATAAAATTATATAAGTAATGTGACATATAAGAATTGGTGCTAAAAATGACAAAAACTAAATTTGGTTAGGCTGCTGCTGAAAAAAAGGAATAAAATCCTTCCAATGATATTGTCACTATATTTATACATGTATGTTAACGGTACTACCATTTATTAAGTTATGGTTTATGCAGCATGGTAATAATATTAATTTAATTTAACTATTGTATTAACACGGTATAGTGGAGAGTAATTTTAGAGCAGCGCTGACACTTTTGAACACAGACACTCGGGGGTTTATTTACTAAAGCTAGAGAGGGCAAAATGTGTCCTAATTCTGCAGAGAAACCAATTAGCTTCCAGGGTTTTTTTTTGCTAAAGTTTATTTAAACAAGCTGAGGTTAGAAACTGATTGGTTTCTCTGCAGAAATGTGACTCTCTAGCTTTAGTAAATAAACCTCAACGCATCTTTGTCAGCCTTAATTTTAGGGGTATTTTTCTGAGCTTATTGTTACAACAAAATTATATGTTTTTACTTATATACTATACGTGTTAAAGACATTAGTTGCATATGATTGTGCCTAAAAAAAATCCCACAACACATGTCCTTTAGATCCTATGCAAACTTGTCCAGCTTCACCAGGTCAGCCTGGGGCAAAGTTTGCCATGTCTACATACACCTACGTAGATAAATACATGGAGCCAGGGCCGGTGCTACCACTAGGCAAACTAGGCAGCCGCCTAGGGCACACTGCCACCTAGGGCGCAGCCACGGACCCTGATTTCCCTATGTTTCCCTGTGCAAACCTCTATGGCTTGTACCCGCATATTGTTAATGTGATTTGTTCCTGTTGAAGCCGTGCCCCGATCTGACAGCAGAATCCCCCCCCCCAGCCCTCGATCTCCCTCTCCAAGAAGCGCCCTCTGCATGTTTCCGGCTGTGCCCTGTGTGCCGGGCCCAGGTATTCCATGCCCGTAACCATACTGGTGGTGAGGAGGACGGCTCTGGGTGAAAGGTGGCTCCGGAGAGATATGACGGGGCAGAGATTATAGCTACGGTGTGAAGGATGTGGAGTGCGACCAGGGCAGCAGGGTTCTTCTGAACTCCAACCGAGCCGGGAATGGTTTGTTCTTGCTGGGGACAGGTGAATAAGCCTGGAGTGCTGGGGCAGGAAGTGGGGAACCTGCAGGACAGCCGGCGGGGGAAGCAGGGGTCTCGGATGAGCTTGTTGGGGAAGCTGCTGTCTTATAATAGCAGTCAGAGCTGTCGGAGGAACGTCCAGTACAGGAGGCTCCAAAACTATCTCTACAATGTGCTTGGGGCTTGGCTTTTGTCTATCACATCATTGTGTCCAGAACACAGCACAGCAAGAGTTCCTACTTCTCATCTCGGCTTCCACGTTATTCCTAGGCTGTATCTTGATCCTGGTGCATGCTGGAGAAAATCCCCATGTAAGTGTATATTTTTTTTGATGGTTTTTAAAAATGTACAGTATTGATCTTTAACCACTCCTGCGCCCTTCTTCTTTCTATTTCTGGTGTCTTTGGGGACATGGAGAGAGCACAGGGACACGAGGAGTATGTAGGAAACATGGAGAGAGTACCAGGGACATGGAGGTGGGGTGGGCAAAGGATATTAAAGGTGTACAGGAAACATGGGTAGAGCACAGGAGACATGGAGGGAGCACAGGGACATGGAGAGAAACACAGGTAAGTAGTGTACATTTTAAACTGAGATGATTATATTTGTGGGTGGTAACTTAATATAAAGAATCCAATGGAGTGGCTTAAAGTCCATCTGAAAACTACTGATCCATATGGGGAACTATGATCCACAGTCCTATGACTGCTATAATGGATCAGGGTGAATCCAGCTCTAAATTAATGTAGTGCCCACCCCCAGAGGGGCTGTTGAGAACGTGCCCAGGTCTCCCTTGCTAGTACAGAGGCTGCCATTCACAAGCACAGCTCCTCACACCAACAAGGCACAGTCTAGGGGACTTCTTTTTAAAATTTAGTACAGGATACTCCTCCTAACCAATCAATGGGAGGACTAACTTCTAGCACAACTCCTTATAGTAGGTGGCACACATTAAAATAAATAAACTGCATCCAAAAAAAAGAAAAAAAAAGTAGGGCCTCGGGCTGTTTAATTCATGTGCTAGTATGCATCACATAAACTGACTTAAACTGCCCAGAGCCCGATGTAAGGGTGGTGACTTTGGCCCTAAGTCTTTGGGGATCCTAAGGAAAGGTGCACTCTGATGTAAGGGAGAACTCTGGGATCCCTGATTTAAGGACAGAAGACTCTGGGGACCCTGATTTAAGAAGGGGTGCTCTGGGGGACTCTGATGTAAGGGGGGCTATGTGGACCCTAATGGAAGGGGAGACTTTGGGGACCCTAATGAAAGTGGGATTTCAGATGTAAGGGCGAACTCTGGGGACCCTAATGAAAGGGGGAACTCTGGGGACCCTGATTTAAGGAAAGGAGACTCTTGGGACCCTGTTGTAAGGGGGGTGACTGTAGGGACACTGATGAAAGAACTTTGGTTACTTTGGGGACTTTAATAAAAGGGGTAAACTTTAAAGGAAGGGGATCCAGCCCAGGTACAAAGCTTTCCTTTGCAGCTTTTTTTTTTCTTTTTTGCGGGGGGGCGCACGTAGCTGGTCTTGCCTAGGGTGCAAAATAGTCTAGCACCGGCCCTCCATGGAGCCAGATTTTGCTCCACACCCCACTGAAGCAATAAGGAGCAAAAAGAGGGAACATATTGCACTCAAATACACAACACACTAGCTGCTCTGACATCCACAGAAGAAAAAAACTGACAGCTTCTCTTTAAAAGAACAATGTTAGATATACTTACAGGCTGCGAGTGTCATAAAAAGCTGATTAGTAAAAGAATACTTCATACAAAACTGATATTTTAGTTTTGATGGCTGCTGGAAATTTGAATCATATGCTGGCTTGTTATGTGTTTAGGATTCAAGCAATGAGATGTCCTCATTGGAGCTTCACCCAACTCATGTGCTCATTACAGTGGATTCTCTACAGCAATCTTTCCTAACTTTTTTGAATTAAAAAAAAATATTTTAACCCTGTAGTAATTGTCAATGCCATTTTGAACAGAGAATAACAAATTTGAGTCCTTGTCTATTTTGGCCTTCTTTTTCTACATTTTTTTTTGGTTCCCCATCGCCCCAAAGGGTATCATTTGTAATGCATGTAAAGTATAGGAAAAAACATATTTTTTATTAATGTCCTCCTTGATATTTTCTGCTAGTAGAACATTTCCTTCTATAAAATGCAAATCTATCATGAATTTTATTCCACTTGAAAAGCTTGTTCACAGCGTTGCATAGGTGGACTAATGCGCCTTGCTTTTGAGTGCAACCAGCTGTTTCAATATACATCTGCGTTCCTATTGATTAGTACAGGAAAAAGTAGTTCTTATGCAGACAAACTCATGTACACAAACCTCAGCTGGCCATACCCGTCGCAACTTTCCAACAATTTTAACCACCTTCAATTGAGCTGACATCAAAAGTGTGAGCAATTGAACTGAAAAATTAGGGGTTCCAACTGACCACAGGGGGATTGGGTCATTAATGCTTCATCTGGACCCAACAGAAAAAAATCTTTGATCAAAATTACCATCATTTTTCTGGATTCATTTTATTTTCAATAACCTTTATTGATGGTGTCAAATTGTAGCTCAGTTCAATTGTAAAAGTTTAGGCGGTTGATCAAACTGGTGCATTTCAGGGAACCACTTATGATTCTATCTTTGATCAAAAATGGCTGAAATTGCCTGAAATTTTCCATTAGTATGGCTAGTTAGTTGGTACTTCTTGAAGGAGAATGAAAAACGGTGGTATACTCGCGCCTAGGTATTAATTTTGTGGTACTATGGGAAGCAGCAAGTATTCAAGAACACTACCGAAATAGTGTTCTCATAAGTAAATGATGAATATGTAAATAACCGCGCTACCCTATTATTTTCCTGTGACAATATATAAATGAAAAGTGCCTGTGCAATTTTTTAACCAATGCTCATATAATAACTTGGTGGGATAAATAATAATTATAAATAAATAAATAATATATTAAAGAGGAAGTAAACCCTCCTCAGGAAGTTGTACCTATAGGTAAGCCTATATTAAGGCTTACCTATAGGTACTGTAAATATCTCCTAAACATGCACCGTTTAGGAGATATTTACCTTTAATGCAGCCAGTGACGTCACTGGCGCATGCGCTCTGAAGGAACGGCAGATCGTGCCGTTCCTTCAGAGCCCCGTGCCGTGACCGTCGGCTCCCGCGCGCGTGCGCGGGAGTGACGTCACCGCGGCTCCGGCCAATCAGATGGCCGGATGCCGCGATCCCGGAAGACGGGCGACTATACATGTCGCCCGTCATACAGGTAAGCGGACGGCACGGCGGGGGCTCGTTCTAAGGTAAGTATTTCATAATGAGCTAGTATGCGATGCATACTAGCTCATTATGGGTTTCTCTTTCAGGATTTAAAGAAGAGGAAAAAAAAAAATCTCGGTGTACAACCTCTTTAATGTGAAATACCGTGATTCCTCTTAAAGTGCAACATGCTGAATAGTAAATACATATAGTAAATTATCACTCAAATAAATAAATGTAAAAGTCCAATGCAATCAAGTCCAAAGGGTGAATACAAAAATTGTGCAAAAAACGTGCTCAAAACACTGCCGGTGTGGGGATGAAAGTGCTGCGTGCCGGTGATCCTTGGGTTCTCACTCTGTGCCCAGGGGTAAGGTAGCACACTTACCGGAAGGTGTGGATTCCAATGGCATACGCCAAAAGGAATCGAAATCGCTTTGTCTGCTGCTCCTGTATATCGATAGGTGGGTGGACGGTCTCCTTATGGATATAGGTAAGCGTTCCGCATGGAAGAAAGAAGGTAGAAGCTCCTCATAGTGTAAAAAGGTTTTTCCTTTAATTAGACTTCAACTTCATAAAACAAGAAGAAGATTGATGTTGTTTTGTTTTATGAAGTTGAAGTCTAATTAAAGGAAAAACCTTTTTACACTATGAGGAGCTTCTACCTTCTTTCTTCCATGCGGAACGCTTACCTATATCCATAAGGAGACCGTCCACCCACCTATCGATATACAGGAGCAGCAGACAAAGCGATTTCGATTCCTTTTGGCGTATGCCATTGGAATCCACACCTTCCGGTAAGTGTGCTACCTTACCCCTGGGCACAGAGTGAGAACCCAAGGATCACCGGCACGCAGCACTTTCATCCCCACACCGGCAGTGTTTTGAGCACGTTTTTTGCACAATTTTTGTATTCACCCTTTGGACTTGATTGCATTGGACTTTTACATTTATTTATTTGAGTGATAATTTACTATATGTATTTACTATTCAGCACGTTGCACTTTAAGAGGAATCACGGTATTTCACATTAATATATTATTTATTTATTTATAATTATTATTTATCCCACCAAGTTATTATATGAGCATTGGTTAAAAAATTGCACAGGCACTTTTCATTTATATATTGTCACAGGAAAATAATAGGGTAGCGCGGTTATTTACATATTCATCATTTTCTTGAAGGAGAGCCTGTCTACCCCTTAATACAATACAGCTGTTAAAGATGACACTCCTGGCAGGTGACATGGGCTTGCATGAGATGCGAAGTCTACATGGCACCTTGGTGTTTACCAGAACACCCTACAAGGAGTGATGGGCCAATGATTTTAGTGGCCCTGGGCTATTTTGCTGTAAGAAGTCACCAGATTGCAGCTCTCTGGATTGTGGAAAAAATATAGAGTGTATACCACGCGCCAAGGATAACTTTTCATATAAATATATAAATAAATAAATAGAGAATTCTAATGAGTATTTTAAATATATTGGGGAATTTCTAATAAATAGAGATGAGAGCAGCTGCTGTACAATTAAAGATGTAGTATAAAAGAATGGTCTTTTTTTATAAAAAGGCCAAATACAGCGCTTGCTAGCCAAAGAATACAATGGGTGTTATATAAATTCCTATAATTAATTAAACCAATTGCATAAAAACTATTATAAAATCCACAATAAACGGCAATAAAAGATATAAAGGTGATGTTGTGCTCACATTATTCCTTAGTGCATAGGTGACTGTGATGTAAAATATGATATAATTGGTATAAATTACCAGCTCCTATATACGTAGTTATATACAATATAAATAGAAAAAACAGTGCAATGTTAAAAGTGACTTAGTGCTCAAAAAATGTCCTTAGTGTGAGTGATTCATCACAATAAAAAATGTGCAAATGCTGTGGCTTGATTGATTATGGTGTCGATTCCTTCTCCCAGGTGAATGAAAGAAATGGATCACTTACCAGATGCAGTTAGTCTCATATGTCGTATGACATTGAGACCATTCAGGCTTTAGTGGCCTCCTGGGCCAAAAGGTTCATCCTTTAAGCGGTCCTATGGATTGATGTGGCTCCTCTAGGCTCCGGGGTATAGTCAACCCAATATGTTGTGAGAAGAGGTAAGAAAGCTCCAGATAGTGTAATAGAGTTAAATAATGTTTATTACCCATACATCGGGTTCTGAATGCAATATAAAGGTATAAAACACTCCCTGGTGGTTAGCGTTGTGGGCTGTGCGTCCTCCTCACGGAATCAACGGGCTACTTCCGGCTTGCGTTCTACCCAGGGGTAGCGTAATGACGTAATGCGGTCCAAACTGATGCGTTTCGTCACATCCGGTGACGTCCTCAGAGTTTCTCTGAGGACGTCACCGGATGTGACGAAACGCGTCAGCTCTCTGGATAGCCTCACCTGGGGATAGCAGGAACAGCGTGACTGCACTGCAGAGACAGGATAACATCACTACAAGAGGTCAAGAGAATAATTAAAATGAGCAGAGTATGGCAACAGAAGACAGAGTCAACCAACCCAGCTCAAAACCAAACAAAGCAGGAATCAGCAACCTCATGAATGAAGGTCGCGATCAGGAATTCACAGCACTGGCTACCATCAGGATTTGAATACAATAAGTTAAAATATCATCCTAAGCCTTTAAACATGCCTAGCACAAGAGGCACATGCTAAAGCTTGCTGACTCATGTATGCCCTTTACACATGAGCTTAGGGTGCACCTGGCATAGGCATTAGGCCATGCTCTGCATGTTCAATACACTGCATGTGGACAAGACGGACCAGGTACCTGGATGTACTGGCACAGAACCTGGGGGTACTATACCAATAGCGCTCACCAATTTTCAGTGCCCTTCTTTGCCTTCCTTTAGGACTAAAAATGAACTCAACCAAACTTATATTATCCTATCACAGATATTCTAGCTATTACGGCTGATCAGTCACTGCTAACCACAGTAAACACGAAGTTAAAAAACAATGTTTAGTAAAAGCCTAGTGACCTTATGGAACCCTTGTGGCAGCGAGCAAAGGTAGGAACTACTCCTGAGAAGAAGTTTTGCTATTAGAGAGAGTGGGACGTATACAAAGCCATCAAAGGGAATAAACTCAGCAATGCCATCTCAAGGAAAAGAACAGTTCTGGTTGCAAGTTGGTATTTTAGTTGCCATGTCATACCGGCACTTTGTTGTCCTGTAAAACCGGAAGATGAGCTCCCATCACAGCACACCAATCTTGGCTCTTCCTCCATGTCCCCTGTTGCCTTACAGATGAATAGTAATAACAGCTTGGAAGAAAGAAGAGACAGAGGGGATATGATAGAAACCTTTAAATACATAAAGGGAATCAACTCGGTAAAGGAGGAGAGCATATTTAAAAGAAGAAATACTACCACAAGAGGACACCGTTTTAAACTAGAGGGGCAAAGGTTTAAAAGTAATATGAGGAAGTATTACTTTACTGAGAGAGTAGTGGATGCATGGAATAACCTTCCTGCAGAAGTGGTAGCTGCAAATACAGTGAAGGAGTTTAAGCATGCATGGGATAGGCATAAGGCTATCCTTCATATAAGATAGGACCAAGGACTATTCATAGGATTCAGATATATTGGGCAGACTAGATGGGCCAAATGGTTCTTATCTGCCGACACATTCTATGTTTCTATGTTTCTATGTAACAGTTGGCTCTGTGCCACAACCAACCGGATGGACACACCATGCAATCTGTCAAAGATATTGTATTACTCCATGTTTGTATCTCAAAGAAAGAAAAAAAAAGCAAAAAAGGATGTGTCTTTCCAGCTTTAGTAATTGCGTCCCTGGCCCGGGCAGCTGCAGGGTAATCCATTTTAGGGAGTTCTATGCTAGCATCCAAAGGGGGGTGTGCATGCCTGAAGTCGGTGTCGGTTTCCAGCCCTGTATGTCAGGAGCATCCATTCCATCAAAGGCAGGAGGCTCTACACTCAGGGCAGTTGATATCATTACCTGGTCTGGTCACTGCGGCATAATTACTACATACTGTACATGCAAAGTTGATCTGAGATCTGGTAAGCAGCTTTCCAACTGATTGAGCACAGAGGGATTGCATGCAGCACCTAATGGGATAAGTGTTTGGATTTCATTCACCTTTCTATCTCAGCCAGAATCCAGCTGATCCTGTTTTTTTCCTTTTTGCATGTTTATGTGGAGTTATTTTTTTGACTTTCAATTTATGCAGCAATTTCACCATATTGATTGTTTTCACCATTTATTTGTTCAAGTCACATTAGGGTGTTATCGGACACCACGTTTATGTCTTACATTGATATATTGGTCATTTTCACAATTTATTTGTTCAAGTCACATCAGGGTGATAAATTGGACATTACGTTTATGTCTCATATTGTTATATTGCTAATTTTATGATTTTTATTTTCATTCACCACTGTCGGAAATATTTTGTATTTTTGTCAAGTGTCCTAATTAGCGCACCTTCACCACTACACACTAAATGTCAAAATTTGCCTTTAACCACTTGCTGACTGCTCACAGTATATTTACTGCGGAAGTCGGCCCCGACCAGGCAGAGTGACGTAGGTCTACGTCGCTTGCCTGTCACTCCTTCTAGAGCCAATAGCGGGCGAGCGCGCGCCCGCCGAGGCGCGCGCCCGCCGAGGCTCGTTCACGGAGGAGTGCGGGAGTGTGACTGGCGGACCCGATGTCCGCCGGTCACACTACGATTGCCGGTACAGCGGGAGAAAGACAGAGCGGCTTATGTAAACAAGCCGCCTGTCAGTTCTCCCTGTGTAAAAATGAAGATCAGACGGTTCTACTATGTAGAACAGTTGATCTTTGTTTTTACACCAATAGCAATGTCCCACTACAGTTAGAAGCACGCCCCTAGGACACACTTAACCCCTCCCTGTCCAATACAGTTAACCCCTTCCCTGCCAGTGTCATTTTTGCAGTAACAGTGCATATATATAGCACTGATTACTGCAGTAATGTCACTGGTACCCCCAAAAAATGTCAGTCAAGGGTCCGATCTGTCCGCCGCAATGTCGCAGTACCGCAAAAAAAATCGCAGATCGCCGCCATTACTCGTTAAAAAAAAAAAACACCAAAAATGACAAAAATCTTTCCCTTTGTTAGTAAACGCGATAACTTTTGCGCAAACCAATCAAAATGCGCTTTTTGCGATTTTTTTTTTACCAAACATAGGTAGCGTAAAACAAATTGGCCGAAAATGTTAAAAAATTTTGATTTTTACATTTTTTTGGGGGGGAATTTCATATAAAAAAAGTGAAAAATATTGTTATTTTTGCAAAAATTACGCTCTTTTTTTGTTTATAGCGCGTGATCAAAAACTCGCACAGGTGATCAAATACCACCAAAAGAAAGCTCTGTTTGTGGGAAAAAAAGGACGTGAAATTCGTTTAGGTACAGCGTCGCACGACCGCGCAATTGTCCGTTAAATTCACGCAGTAAAAAATCGCAAAAAACCCCCTGGTCTTTTAGCAGGAAAATCCTCCGGTGGTAAAGTGGTTAACATTTCCTAAACTGCAAGACATCATAAAATATAATTATAATTAAAGTAATTATTTTAATTTTAAATATATACTGTATATTGAAAATCTATATTAAATACATACACAATAAATAACACAATGTCATAAATAATACAGATTAGCCACCTACCCCGAGTGTTCATGTCTTGCTTACTGACGAATGGTGTCTGAGATCCCCACCTACTGAAACCACCTCTATATACATTGCCCTAATTTCTAAGGCCATTCGGCTTCCTGTGTGATAACATCAAAGATATAATTAGTCTACCTTAAGGCTGACCATAAACTCCCACTGAGGCTTCAGAACATCACAGTTATTACTGTCAGTTCACCTGCTGTACTCATTAACGGCCATAGTTGGGTAAATGTGGCCAGGACCAAGTAGGGCCACTTCTTCCTAGTTATGTTAGTTGCTGGAGAACTCTTCCTTCCAATCAGCCCTTATGAAGCTAACAAATTTCATAAAACTCTAAGAGGCCATGCATTAACACATAATGTGCATTAGCATTGTGACAGTGCAAGGCCCTGCCACTGTGAAAAGGGAAATAGAGGGTTCATATGAATGTCGAGTGCGGGGTTCTGGAATATTGATTTTGAGCAGAGAAACATGATTTTTTAACTCCAAATTTCTGATAGTCCTAGATTGGATTCCATAGTTTGGAGACTTCAAAGTGCTTTTGGAGAGTAGCAGTGTCCAACCCAGTGTCCAGGTCTTGCTGGAGGCCAGCAGACAGTGTGTTCAGGTGTGCTGTCAGAAGCGTGTACTGTAAACTCCCCTGTTCTTTGACAGCTGCTGGTCTCATTCCAGCATCCTGGTTTTGGTTGTGATACATTCTCTCTGTCTGTCCACCTGCAAGGTGATTGATGTGGCCAGTTCCTGGGTGGAGACCAAACCTGATTTAAGCCAGCCAAGCCTCCAGTCTTATGCTTGTGACATTGCATCTGTAACACATGCTCCAAGTTCTCTGTTTGCCTGCCCTGCTCTGCTGTTTGGATTCCCATAATTGACGACCTTGGTTTAGATATCGACTATTCTCTGAACTCTGCCTGACTTTTGGCTACGGATTGACCCTTACTATTCTGAACTCTGCCTGCCTCGTACCTGGATTGTCATTGAACTACTCTGCCTGTCTTCCAACCACAAGTACCTGTTTTCTTTGCTCAGTTCGCAACTTCAGTTCGGTGTGGTGGCCAGGCACTACAGCATTGTGTATAAGTCCTGCGGCAATTGAGTGGCGGTAGGCCTGCTTGCCTTTATGGGAAAAGGGGCTGTTATAGGTGAAGAACACAGAAGCCAGCTATAGTGTCTGACCACCTAAGTTAGGGGTAAGCGTGACATGAGCACAGCCTTTATAATGACAGACCTGGGCATAATTCAGGGCTCCCATTAGGAGACAGGTGTGCTCTGCTCAGGAGACAGTACTCCATGCTGGAGTCAGGAGGTCCCTTGTCCGAAGGGCTGAATAAGTCGAGAGAGCTAAGCAGGACTGGGGGCCTGAGAGAGTTGAGATAATTAAAGTAAATTCTAAAAGTTGTAATTTAAAAAAACAGCCCGATCTTCTTCTTTTTGGGTCCCCGTTGACACTCTTGTCTCCTGCCAATTGCCCTCAATAGCAAACCTCTTGTTATGGAGGTGCTTGAGCAGGCTCACTCCTGAGATTTGTCCATTCACTCACAGAGCGTGACCCGGCCCCGCCCCTGCTCTCTCCTTATTGGCTTACTAGCTGCTGTGATTGACAGAAGCAGGAACCAATGGCTGCTGTCACTGTGTGAGCCAATGAAGAGAGAGAGACCTGGGAGAGCCGCTTCTCTCATGCACATCGCTGGATCAAGATGGGGCTCAGGTAAGTAAAAGGGGGGGGGCTGCACATAGAAGGTTTTTTACCTCCATTCATAGCACGCATGGAGGTAAGAAAACTTCTGCCTTTAGAACTACTTTAAGCGGAACTTAGAGGTCTAAGGCGACAGAGAAGGGGCCTTGCAGCTTACGCATGTGTTTGCAAATGTGTTCTAACTAAACCCCTGTTTTTAAAGCATACCATTGGACAGGTTAAAGTGGAGTTCCACCCTAAATTTATACTTACCTCCATCTTCTCGCTCCGGGTCACCTGAAAAACAAATGGATAATCGCAATTTTTTTTTTTTTACTTACCCTGTAGAGAAAATATACTTACCTTACTTCCTTCTTCCTCCCCTCGGCGGCCACGGCGATTCGTCACTCCCTAGCTTTTGCAATGATTCCTGGGAGCTGAACGTCATCGCTCCCAGGAATCAATGCGCCTGCACCGGCCCCGACGTCAGTTCCGGTGAGCGCGCGTCATTCCCTTCTAAACAGCTTCTGGGCATGCCCAGAAGCTGTGGAGGGATGACGCGTGCGCACCGGAAGTGACGGCGGGGCTGGTGCAGTGCATCGCGGGATCGAAGAAGAAGGGAGAGGACGCGGAAGAGGATCGCGCTGGCTTCAAGCTGCCCACACCTGAGATGGCAGCGCTGGAGAATACTTTTTCAAGGTAAGTATTTCTCCTAAAAGGTAAGTGCAACCCAGGACAGGTCAGAGGCTAGCCATTGTGGAATGTACTAGCCCTGACTGTCCCTTGGGTATTTTTATTAAAAAAAAGTATCCCCTGGGTGGAACTCCGCTTTAATTCAGTTGGTAACCAGACTGGTTGGTGAGTTGAGCTGGGAATTTTCTCTAGTTTTGTTGTTCTGTCTCTAGGACAGAGAGCTAAACCTTCCTGCTCCATAAACTTTAGAAACCACATTTCTCAAATTTATTAGAACAAGCCAGGTGAAACTACAAATTGATAAAAAAAAATACATCAATCAGTACAATATTGCATACAACAAAGAAACAATGATCTATAATACAGGATGGGATAACAAGAACTCACTTTTTGAGCTCTCTCAGGGGTCATGGTGAGAGATTGAGGAAAACGTCTTGCTGCCCTGCTGAATCTTCTCAAAAATGGTGGCTGATTCACTTCCTGTAGAACTTCTACCCAGAATGCCCTGCTTACTAACAACTTCATTAAACACATTCTGAGTTTACAACATATGCAGAGCAACTGAAGCTTTACAAAAAAATGACAGTAGATGGCTCCTGAGCTCTACACATACCTAACTTGTGTGAATCAAGAAAACCCAACATGTTATTTTAAACAACATAAACACAAGTATACTGAAAAAAAGTCTGGCAGACAGAACATTTGTCTTTCATGCATTTACCCTTCCATGTGCTCCTTGCCGTGAATGGGGGCAGGGACAATTTGTTTGTTATTTTCAGGTGACAGAGAACCCAGGGTGTCAGGAGATTACCTATTGAGAGTCCAGAGTTTGGGCCTGGGCATCAGCAAGCTGCAAAAAAAAAAAAGACAGAGAGCCAGGAGAACTGGGCAAGCGACAAGGGCTAAGGAACACAGAGGTACTGTGCAAGAGGGCCTGAGGGATCAGCCAAAATACAAAGGTCAAGGTTTAGGGCTTGGTTCACACAAATGCTTTTTTTCATGTTTTTTGCAGAAACACATGAAATTATTTTTAACATGGGTTGTGCCTCTGCTTTTTGGAAAAGGGTTTGGGACTTTTTGAAATGAAAAAAGCTGCTTTCTTGCTTTTTTTTTGTTTCAATAGACTTCAATGATGGAGTCTAAGATGAAAAAGGACCCGGGGGTCCTAGTAGACAAGCTCAACAATGGCATGCCATGTCAAGCTGCTGGCAGCAAAGCCAACAGAATACTGGAATGTATAAAAAGGGGATTCACTCCAGAAATAAAAAGATAATTCCCCCACTCTACAAGACTCTGGTCCGGCCACATCTGGAGTATGCATCCAGTTCTGGGCACCGGTCCTCAGGAAGGATGTGCTGGAACTGGAGACAGTCCAGAGAAGGGAAACAAAGATAATAAAGGGACTGCAGGATCCCAGCTATGAGGAAATACTGTAAGTATAGAACTTATTTTCTCTGGAGAGGAGACACTTCAGAGGGGATATGATATCAATGTACCAGGGGCGTAACTACAGGGGTTGCAGTTGCAACCGGGCCCCATGCTCTAGGGGGGCTTTGCGTGTCCCCTGTACACCTGGATAGGATGGGCAGCGGGGGCAGCATGTAGAGAAATCACTATCCACCTGTAGCTGCAGGAGGAAAATGGAGGAGATTGGTTCCTCTGTATGCTGCCCCCGCCACTCCTCCTATCCAGTTCGCTTGTGTTCTGCTGTCTGGGCCCCTGTTTGCTCCCCCGGCCCCCCCTACTGTACTCCCCCCCCCCCCCCCCACTGTGCTCCCTCCCCTCTCCTGCCGGCTGCTGCAGGGGATGTGTCACAATAGAGAACCAGGAAGGGGTCGGTAAATATGTAATTTACCAGCTCCTTCTTTTCCTGAATGGACAGAGTCAAAAATAAGATAAAGTGATAAAAAATAATACCAAAAAATAAAAACTACTGACACCAGTGGGGGAACTTCCAGGATCGCAAAGGTCACACTTGCGACTGGGTCCTTGCATTCCACCCCTGTGGGGAGGCCCCAAGATGGCAGGAAGGGAGCCCACTGCAGAACTTGTGAAAGGGTCCCGCTGTGCGACCGTAATAAAGGGCCCTGCAACAAGAGTAAAGGGCCCCATGATCAGTGGGAAGAGCCCCTGGCTTGAAGGGTAGAGCCCTCATGGTTTCTTTCACTGGGGCCCTAAAGGTTCTAGTTACGCCTCTGCAATGTACAAATACCGTAATGGTGACCCTAGCATAGGGAAAAAACTATTCAGAAAAAAGGGAATATAAAAGGACTTGCGGACATTTGCTAAAATTAGAAGAGAAGAGGTGTCAGGGAATCCCTGTGAGATGTCTGGGGCGTGGCCGTGCACAGGCTATTCCCAGAAGAATGACTAATGGGCGTGGCGCCAGACGGGCTATTTAAAGGAAGTTAAATCCTGTTTCCTTTGCTGACTGATCTTCAGCTGTTTCCTTTGACCTGATGATACCTGTATGCTTCCCTGTTGCTGACCTGGCTTGTTCTGAACTTGGACTTGGATTCTGCTTCTACTTCTCTGCTAATCCTGACCCGGCTCCGTCCATGACTTTGTACCCTGCTTACGATTCGGTACCCCGGTACTAAAACACAAAAAGCAATGCAGAAAAGCTCAAAAGCAACATGCGTAGATGTGAATTGAGCCTAAGGCTTGGCAACTATGCTGCTGATAAGAGGAAGCCAGGTGCCTTTGTATTATTAAGTTTCTGTTTTGATGGTGAAAAACCCCTGGATGGGCAACTACTTTATATTGGAATTTTCTTTCATAAAATTGGGTGGTCAAACCCTAAAAACCCAGTTCTGACTGTTATGTGCTCATAAACATCTTACTACCACTGAGTCAAACTCCCCAGAATATCACAATAAACATAACAAACAATAAAGAAGGTTTGCAAAGGACTATAAAAACTGCTCTTTTCCAATATATTGTATCTACAAAAATAGTCAAAGGAGTTTAGTTAGTCACAGAGGCGTAACTAGAACCTTCAGGGCCCGGTGCAAGAAACCATGAAGGGCCCCAGACAGGGGGGGGGGCAGCACAGTGGGGGGGGGGGGGGGACCAGGGGAGCACACAGGGGCCCAGAGACAGCAGAACACAAGTGAACTGGATAGGAGCGGCAGGGGCAGCATACAGAGGAACCAATCTCCTCCATTTTCTTCCTGCAGAAAAGGATAGTGATTTCTCTACATGCTGCCCCCGCCGCCCCTCTTATCCAGGTGTACAGGGGAGCCACACAGGCCCACTGGAGCATGGGGCCCGGTTGCAATTGCAACCCCTGCAACCCCTGTAGTTACGCCCCTGGTTAGTCGCTTTGGGCTGATTCCTAGCATTACATCCAACAAAATATAAATACATTAGAATGATTAATCACTTGAGCTCCGGAAGGTTTAACCTCCTTCATAACCGGGACATTTTTTCGGCACCGCATTACATTAACTGGTGATTGCTCGATCATGAACCCAAATTCAATTTATGTAATTTTACACACAAATAGAGCTTTCTTTTGGTGGTTTTTATTATTTTTTTTTTTTTATTATATGAACAAAAAAAAGATTGAAAATTTTGAAAAAAAAAACATTTTTACTTTCTGCTATAAAACATATCCAATAATAATATTAATAATAACAAAATACATTTCTTCATAAATTTAGGCCAAAATGTATTCTGCTGCATCAGTATGTGGTATTCTAGTGTCACCACAAGATGGTAGTTGTGGACACTCCTAGTGAGAATTGTGCCACGTGTCACGTTGTGGTGCTGAAAAAGTCTATGCTCATAGCAGTAGCAAATTCCTCTTCTTTCAGTATTCTGCTGCATGTCTTTGGAAAAAAAAAAAATCCCAAAAAGTGTATATTGATAGGTTTGAGTGAACGTTATAGCTTCTACAAACTATGGTTTATATACTGGTATTTATTTATTTTTTATACTGGTAATGGCGGTGATCAACGACCTATAATGGGACTGTGATAGTGCGGTGGACAAGCTGACACTAAGGCTCCGTTCACATGTGAGCGTATGGATCGCGGGCAGAACCGCCGCGGTTCCGCCCGCGATCCGGAGATTTATTGCAAATCGCGGGACGCCTAGCGTTGCCTGTTGATTTGCAATAGCCCCCCAAACCCCGAGCGATGTTGCCGCGATTTCCGCCTGCCGAATCGCGGCAACATCGTGCAAACAAAATCACGGGACGTAATACGCTCCAAAGAAGTACAAGAGCTTCTTTGGAGCGTATTGCGTCCCGCGATTTTGTTTGCGCGATGTTGCCGCGATTCGGCAGGCGGAAATCGCGGCAACATCGCTCGGCGTTTGGGGGGCTATTGCAAATCAACGGGCAACGCTAGGTGTCCCGCGATTTGCAATAATCTCCGGATCGCGGGCAGAACCGCGGCGGTTCCGCCCGCGATCCAAACGCTGACATGTGAATGCAGCCTAACTGATTGCCCACCATTACTGTTATCTACACAGCTAACAAAGGAGTGGCCAGGGGACAATTCTGTAAATGTCTTTGAGTGGCCCAGGCAGAGCCCAGGCTTGAACCCGATTGAACATTTCTGGGGAGATCCGAAAATGGCTGTGCACCGACCCTCCTCATCCAACCTGAGCTTGAGAGGTCCTGCAAAGAAGAATGGGAGAAACTGCCCAATATGTGTGTGCCAAGCTTGTAACCTCATACTCAAAAAGACTTGAGGCTGTTATTGTTGCCAAAGGTGCTTCACCAAAGTATTGTGCAAAAGGTGTGAATACTTTTGTACATGGGATTTTTGGTGTTTTATTTTTAATACATTTTCAAAGATTTCAAACAAACTTCTTTCGTGTTGTCATTATTGGGGATTGTTTGTAGAATTTTGAGGAAAATAATGAATTTAATCCATTTTGGAATAAGGCTGTAACATAACAAAATGTGGAAAAGGAGAAGCGCTGTGAATACTTTCCGGATGCACTGTGTATCGGATGCACTGTATATCGGATGCACTGTATATCGTATATCGTATGCACTGTATATCAGATGCACTGTATATCGGATGCACTGTATATCGGATGCACTGTATATCAATACAATAATGTTACGCATTAATACCCATCCTTATATGGCTGATTTATTTAACAATACTTATACATCATTTTAACATAGTTGACTATGGCATGTATTGATCATATAGCTATTTGTCCAGAGAATCTGGCCCTTCAAGCTATTTAATCTTCTGAATTAATATTCTTTTATTTTGGGCAGTAGTGCTGCATTATGGCCACTAGATGGAGCCAAGTAGCATAGGATATACCTAGTGCAAGTATTTGTAACAAGAGATACTGTAACAATTCTAGACAACACTAGCTGGAATTAGCAATAGTTACATTTATTTGCTAATACCCTGTGGGGGTTCTCTAGAATTGTTACAACGATGTGTGTAAAAGAACTGATTCTAAGGCTTCATGTACACGGGACGTTGTTAAAAGTCCCTTTGAATGCTGGAATTTTTAGGACGTTTGAAACGTCCGTTCGGTCGCGTTTGTACCCGCGTTTAGCGGGCATTTGCGGGCGTTTGGGTTTAGAACTGTTCCTAGAGGTCAAAAAAATTATTCCCCTTAAGGCCCCATGCACACGGGGCGTTTTTAACGCCGCTGTAAGTAACGTCAGGCGTTTTCTTTTTGCAGCCTAAAAACGCACCTCCATGTTATTCTATGGCCTCATACACACACACAGACGTTTTTGAGCTGTAAGTGGCCTAGGCATTTTTAAGCTGCAACAAGAACCCATGACCTGCGCGTTCTGTGTACCCCATACCCATTCACATAGGGAGGGGGTCCGGGATCTGGGGGGCCCCCTTGTTAAAGGGGGCTTCCAGATTCCGATGAGCCCCCTGCCCGCAGACCCCCACAACCACCGGCCAGGGTTGTGGGGATGAGGCCCTTGTCCTCATCAACATGGGGGCAAGGTGCTTTGAGGTGGGGGGTGCAGAGCTCCCCCTGCCCCAAAGCACCAACACCCCCCCATGTTGAGGGCATGTGGCCTGGTGTGGTCCAGGGGGGGTGGGGCCGCTCACTCGTCCCCTCCCCTTTCCTGGCCTGCCAGGCTGCATGCTCGGATAAGGGTTTGGTATGGATTTTGGGGGGACCCCACGCCGTTTTTTCAGCATGGGGCTACCCTCAAATTCTATACCAGACCCGAAGGGCCTGGTTTGGAACCTTGGGGGGACCCCCACGCCGTTTTTTTCCCATTTTGGCGTGGAGTTCCCCCTCAAGATTCTCACAGCGCAAGTCGCCCCGCAAGTCGGATCCGACTTGCGGTGTTGCGGTGCGACCTCCATTCAAATCAATAGGCTCCCATAGGGAACCATTGATTTTGAATGGAGGCAGAAAAAAATGCTGCTAAAAGCAACGTGGCAAAACGTGCAATAACGCCAATGGAAAAATCTACTGAAAGCACGTTTAACAGCTGCTCTTTCCGGTGTCAGAACTAACTTTGACGTATGTTTTTTCTAACGCCCCGTGTGCATGGGGCCTTAAAATGGAAAAACGCGAACGCTAAACGCGGGTCATCGCGTTCGGACGCGTTCAGACATGTTCAGACGCGTTCGGACGCTTTTGTGCGTTTGAAACGCCGGGAAACACACGTTCGAACGCAAATAATTGCGTTCTAAAAAAAGTCCCTGAACGCAACTGCCTGCAAATGACTGTAAACGACCTGGTGTACATGGACAGATAAGATAAAATGTAGATGGGTTCAGGGGCTTCTGAAAAAAACGCCCAACTGCTCCTAAACGGCCATTTCCAGCGTCCCATGTACATGGAGCCTAACTGGTGCTAAAGAGAAAATAGCAGTAAGGACATTCCTTTTTGTCCTATTTGCACATAATAAATCTACATGCAGATTTGCTGGACACATGGCTACTGGTGCTTTTATAAATACAGTATAATGTATCACAGAATATTGCATTTCATAAAAAAAAAACTGCTTTGTTAACTTTATATCTATATTGGATTTCTTCTTGTATAAGGTTTTTCTGTAACAATCTTACCTGCACTTTGGTTGTTGTTTGTTAGTTCGGTAAAAACTTAATAAAATGTATATTAAAAAAAAACAAATATAAAAATACTTTGTTAGGGCAAATAGTAATACAATAATATTATACAAGAATACCTTTCCTATAGGGTTCGCCTCTTACACAATATTTTTACATAATTTCAACATAGTAGACTATAGGGTCTCTCTCCAATATATCTAAATCCAAGAAAAATTTTGCACGATCAAAGACAAGTAAAAAGCGTTGTCACATATGGAGCCTGGGAGTAGAGAGGGGTAACTACCGGTTTGCGTTCCACCCAGCTCCTGTGACGTCACCATGTGCGCTCCAACTTACGCATTTCGTCATTGCTTGATGTCTTCAGAGCAGAGTCTCTGAAGACGTCAACCAATGACGAAACGTGTAAGTTGGAAGGAACGTCGTGACGTCACAGGAACTGGGTGGAACGCAAACCGGTAGTAGTTACCGCTCTCCACACCACAGCTCCATATGTGACTGCGTTTTTTACTTGTTTTTACTTGTCTTTGATCGTGCAAAATTTTTCTTGGATTTAAGTATGTGCAATAAAACCTTTTTAAACGATACTGCACTATCTGGAGCTCTCCCTTCTTTTAACATACCCGGCTGGATAAGGGCAGCTGAGGAGCGATAGCGGCCACTGGAGTAAGCGGAGGTACCTACCTGGAGGGGACCCGTCCTGGCCCTGGGGGCCAATCAAGCCTATGTGGTCTTAATGCCATAAGGCAAATAAGACCCAATTGTTCTGGTGAGTGAGCCATTTTACTATTCACCACGGTGGAAACCAAGAGTGACACCGATATCTGATTGGGAAGCCTGGCACTGAGCACCTGCACCTTATCTCCTGCACTGCACAGAGATATGTTTCTTTTGAACAGTTTCACAAGAAGTCACCTCTATTTATGAACTGTGTGGAGCACTTATGAGATTATCATACATCTCATGCACTCTATATGAACTTGAATTTCTGCACTTATGAAATAATTTATTTACAGTGTGCATTTTTACTGAATTGATATCATCTTTAGTTTATATGTGTTATAGGAATTGATCTTAACCTGTTTACATTGATTTGCACCAAACACCTATGCACTTTACTTTAAGCACTATTATTTATTTATTTTGAAGCATATTAGTATCATTTACACTAAACCCCTGCTAAAGATTACTATATGTACAACTCATGACACATTAGTATACAGTCAGTGGGAAGAATGCTTCTTATTCTTGTCATCATTGGGAAGAATTACCCCCCTTACAGATAGATAAAAGGAACAATGGTGTCATTGGGAACTTATCTGAGAAGGAAGAACTTTCCCATTGCTCAAGGAACCCCCAGCAACCTCAGGAGAAACCCTGGTTGAGAAACCCTGTTATACATGTTTACCCTTCCTATATGACTCTCGTCTTACACAACATTCCTACAGAATTTCAGCATAGCTAAGTCTTCCAAAAGTTGTTAACATACAGGTGTGTTTGTTAGCAGAAGTTCTAAATGCATTTCGCAAACTTGCTTTCTCAGGAGAGCAGGAAAAGGTTAATCAAGGGTGTTCTGGAACACTTATCATGTATCTATCAGAGTGATGGCAAACCTGGGCACCCCAGATGTATTGGAACTACATTTCCCCTGATGCTCACCAACACTGGAGAGTTAATGAGCATCATGGGAAATGTAGTTCCAAAACAGCTGGGTTGCCAAGGTTCACCATCACTGATCTATTACTTTGCATTGGACTTCATTATGTGATGTATAAATACCTTTGTACTGACATCTTTGTGTTGTCCAGTGTAAGTACAATTTGTTTATTATTGTATTTCTCAGATGGTACAATCCAGTTTACTTAGGTGTTTAGATTATCTAGTTTAGTCCATAGCTAGACCCCTCCCTTCTACTTCATGTTCCTCAGTTATTATCCAGACTTCATGGTGGACAGAGTATAGAAGATCCTTGTCCATTTACACTTTGATATGACTGGTGTTACATAGTTAGTCAGGTTGAAAAAAGACACAAGTCCATCTGGCTCAACCAATAAAAAAAAAACAGCAAAGAAAACCCAACCATACAATCCCATATACACAATCCTATACCTGCAGTTGATCCAGAGGAAGGTGAAAAAACCCAGCAAAGCATGATCCAATTTGCTCCAGCAGGGGAAAAAATTCCTTCCTGATCCCCCGAGAGGCAATCTGATATTCCCTGGATCAAGTTTACCTATAAATATTAGTGCCCAGTTTATTATGTACACCCAGGAAAGAACCCAGGCCTTTTTTAAAGCAATCTAGTGAGCTGGCCAGAACCACCTCTGGAGGGAGTCTATTCCACATTTTCACAGCTCTTACGGTGAAGAAACCTTTCCGTATTTGGAGACTAAATCTGTTTTCCTCTAGACGTAAAGAGTGCCCCCTTGTCCTCTGTGATGACCTTAAAGTGAATAACTCAACACCAAGTTCACTATATGGACCCCTTATATATTTATACATGGTGATCATATCCCCCCTTATGTATTTATACATGGTGATTATATCCCCCCTTATCTATTTATACATGGTGATCATATCCCCCCTTATGTATTTATACATGGTGATCATATCCCCCCTTATGTATTTATACATGGTAACCATATCCCCCCTTATGTATTTATACATGGTGATCATATCCCCCCTTATGTATTTATACATGGTGATCATATCCCCCTTATGTATTTATACATGTTGATCATATCCCCCTTATGTATTTATACATGGTGATCATATCCCCCCTTATGTATTTATACATGGTGATCATATCCCCCCCCCCCTTATGTATTTATACATGGTGATCATATCCCCCCTTATGTATTTATACATGGTGATCATATCCCCCCTTATGTATTTATACATGGTGATCATATTGTCATGGTCTTACCTTCTTGCTGTTCTCCTTCGTTTGACATGTGCTGGCGGCCATCTTGGTTTCTGGGTTTCTTGTAGCCTTCCACCCTGCGGCTCCTCCTTCCCACTGGGAGGAGCTGGATGCTTAGCTCATATATATAGGAGGTCTGTGGCTTCAGTTCCCTGCTTGGTCCTCCTGTGTTCACATGCTTCTAAGACTGCTGCTGCTTCTGGTTCCTGATCCTGGCTTCGTCTGATTACCCTGCTGGTTCCTGATCCTGGCTTCGTCTGACTACCCTGCTGGTTCCTGATCCTGGCTTCGTCTGACTACCCTCCTGGCTCCTGACCTCTGGCTTCGCATAGACTCTGCTTCGGTTTTGCCATCCGTTTGGACTTTTGCTTTACAGCTTGATTTTCAATAAAGCCTTCTTATTTTCACTTATCTGTTGTTGTACGTCTGGTTCATGGTTCCGTGACATTAGGACCAAGCCATGAATTCTGACGGTACAGGGCCATCCTCGCTACCCACGCTGGTTGCCAGACTTGATCAGCAGGATCACCTGTTGGGTCGGTTCGCCGTGGCGTTGCAAACCCTGCTTGAACGCACGGTACCACAGGCCATGAATTCTGACGGTACAGGGCCATCCTCACTACCCACGCTGGTTGCCAGACTTGATCAGCAGGATCACCTGTTGGGTCAGTTCGCCGTGGCGTTGCAAACCCTGCTTGAACGCACGGTTCATTTCGCTCCCGTTGCCGATGGGTCGGTTGTCGCTCCTGGTCCCGCTCCTACTGCCGCTCCGGTTGTTGCGCCAGAGTCTACCCCGACACCTGTTGTTGCGCCTGCGGTGTATGTCCGGTTCTGCCCCCCTTCCACAGCGCTTTGGGGGAGAGCCAACTCAGTGCCGAGGTTTCCTTAACCAGGTGGGCATTTATTTCAAGTTGCTGCCACATGCCTTTCCTACTGAGAGATCAAAGGTGGGCTTCTTAATCTCGCTGCTCTCGGACAAGGCCTTGGCCTGGGCCAGCCCTTTATGGGAGAACAACAATCCGGTGGTTGCCGAGTTTTCCGGTTTTGTTGCTTCTCTTCGGAAGGTATTCGATGTGCCGGCTCGTGCTGCCTCTGCTGCGAAGCTCCTTATGTCCATCAGACAGGGTTCACGATCCGTAGCTGAATACGCCATTGAGTTTCGTACCCTGGCAGCAGAGGTGGGCTGGAATAATGAGGCTCTGGTCGCTGCTTTCTCTCATGGTCTCTCGGATGCCTTGAAGGATGAGGTTGCAGCTAAGGACCTACCAGTGGAGCTCGAGTCTCTTATTTCTTTCCTGATTTTGATTGACACCAGACTCAGGGAGAGACCTTCCTTTAAGGAGAGTCTGCGGAGGCCTCCTAACAGATTGGCGCCTACCTTTGCTGTCCCACCCGTGCCTCCCTCTCCTCCCACGCCTCCTGGGGATGACTTGTCTGGGGGTGAACCCATGCAGCTGGGGTTTGCTCGCCTGTCCGAGGGGGAGAGGGTACTCCGGAGACGCGAGGGCCGATGCATGTACTGTGGTCTCGGTGGGCATTTTCGGTTGGCATGTCTGAACCGTCCGGGAAACGCTCGCACCTGAGATCCTGTCGGGGGCAGATCTTGGGTGGAGTCTCCTCGTCCCCGGTTTCCCGTGTTGACAAACCACTGATCACTGTTGTTCTCTCCTGGGTCGGGGGCTCGGTGACGACCCAGGCGTTGGTGGACTCTGGTGCTGGTGGTTTGTTCATTGATAGTGTGTTCGCTGCCGCCAATTCCATTCCTCTGCAGGCCAGAGGTTCTCCTCTGGTTCTTGAGGCGATAGACGGCAGACCCCTTCTGCCGCCACACGTGACTCATGAGACCCTTCCAGTGGGGTTAGCCATTGGTGCCGTCCACAGAGAGTCGGTCTGCTTCCAGGTTATTTCGTCTCCACACTACTCGGTGGTCTTGGGGTACCCCTGGCTCCAGAAGCATAATCCGATTTTCGATTGGAGATCGGCCGAGATCCTCTCGTGGTCACCGCAGTGTGGGGCTAGTTGCATCCATGGGCCTGTCAAGTTGCTGTGTACTTCCTCGGACTCTCTGTTGCCTCCTGAATACGAGGAGTACCGGGATGTATTCGATAAGGTGCGCGCGGTTGCCCTACCTCCGCACCGCCCATACGATTGTGCCATCGAGTTACAATCTGGTGCCGTTCCTCCTCGTGGCAAAGTCTATCCACTGTCGGTAGCGGAGAATGAGGCCATGGAGGAGTACGTGAGGGAGGCGCTTTCACGCGGACACATTCGCAAATCCTCGTCCCCGGCAGGGGCTGGATTTTTCTTTGTGAAAAAGAAGGGCGGTGAGTTGAGGCCTTGCATCGATTACAGGGGTCTCAATTGCATCACGATCAAGAACGCTTACCCGATACCCTTGATTTCCGAGCTGTTCGATCGCCTTAAAGGGGCCACGGTCTTTACCAAACTCGACCTGAGGGCGGCATATAACCTCGTAAGGATCAAGGCGGGCGATGAGTGGAAGACCGCGTTTAACACCAGGACCGGTCATTATGAATCCTTGGTTATGCCCTTTGGGCTGTGCAATGCGCCCGCAGTCTTTCAGGAATTCATCAACGATGTTTTCCGTGACCTGTTGCAGCAGTGTGTGGTGGTGTATTTGGATGACATCTTGGTATATTCTGAGTCCATGGAGACCCACATTCTGGATGTCAGACGAGTGTTGCAACGGTTACGAGAGAACAAGCTGTTCGGTAAGCTTGAGAAATGCGAATTTCACCGATCCCAGGTAACCTTCTTAGGTTACATCATTTCCGCTGAGGGGTTCTCCATGGATCCTGAGAAGGTTTCGGCTGTCTTACAGTGGCCCCAGCCTAGTGGTCTTCGCTCCCTGCAGCGCTTTTTGGGCTTCGCCAATTATTATCGGAAGTTCATCAGGGACTTTTCCATGCTAGCCAAGCCTCTCACGGATCTGACCAGGAAGGGCAGTAATTCCCAGGTCTGGCCGCCCGAGGCCATCCGAGCTTTTGAGGCTCTAAAGTCTGCCTTTGTGTCGGCTCCGATTCTGTCGCATCCCAACCCTGGGTTGCCCTTTGTCCTCGAGGTGGACGCGTCTGAGACGGGAGTAGGCGCCCTTCTGTCTCAGCGTAGAACACCAGAGGGTCCTCTGCTTCCTTGTGTGTTTTACTCCCGGAGACTGTCTTCCGCGGAGTGCAACTACCAGATTGGTGACAGGGAGTTGTTGGCCATCGTGCAGGCTCTTAAAGAATGGAGGCACTTGCTCGAGGGTTCGGTGTTTCTGGTCCTCATCCTGACGGACCACAAGAATCTGACCTACCTTTCTGAGGCCAAGAGATTGACACCACGTCAGGCCAGATGGGCTCTGTTCTTGTCACGTTTTAATTGCGTGGTCTCCTACCTACCCAGTACCAAGAACATCAGGGCGGATGCCTTATCACGGCAGTACTCCGACCTGTCCAGGGAGGAGTCGATTCCGACTTCGGTCATACCTCCGAATCAGATCCTGGCCGCCATTCGCACCAGCCTGACCTCTCCCCTGGGTGAGCAGATTTTGGCGGCTCAATCTGGTGCTCCCTCTGGGAGACCCAACGGCAGATGTTTTGTGCCTGAGGAGTTGCGCACTCGGTTGTTGCGAACCTACCATAACTCCAAGACCGCGGGGCATCCTGGAAAGAATCAGCTGTCCTGGGCTGTTTCACGTCTGTTCTGGTGGCCTTCCCTACGTTCCGACATCGCCGCATATGTAGCGGCATGCTCCGTTTGTGCCCAGAGTAAGTCCCCTCGGCACCTTCCGTTGGGCCTTCTGCAACCCTTAGCCACCGGGGAGCGCCCATGGTCACACCTGGGGATGGATTTCATTGTGGACCTCCCTGCATCCCGAGGCCATACGGTCATTCTCATGATTGTGGATCGGTTTTCCAAAATGTGCCACTTTGTTCCTCTCAAGAAGTTACCCTCTGCACAGGAGTTGGCCACGATTTTTGCCAGGGAGGTCTTCCGGTTGCACGGTTTGCCCAAGGAGATTGTGTCGGATCGGGGGAGTCAGTTTGTGTCCAGGTTCTGGCGCGCCTTTTGCTCCCAGTTGGGGATTCATCTCTCCTTCTCCTCGGCCTACCACCCTCAGTCCAATGGGGCCGCAGAACGATCCAATCAGGCCTTGGAGCAATTCCTTCGTTGCTATGTCTCCGATCACCAAGACAATTGGGTTGACCTCCTGCCTTGGGCTGAGTTTGCCAGGAACACGGCAGTGAACTCTTCCTCTGGGACGTCTCCCTTCATGGCCAACTATGGGTTCCAACCTGCCGTGTTACCGGAGGTATTCTCTCCCCAGGATATTCCGGCTGTGGAGGATCACCTTTCCGTCCTACGTGCTTCTTGGGTACAGATCCAGAAGTCCCTTGAGGTCTCTGCGCAGCGCCAGAGACTCCAGGCTGATCGCAGACGAGCGCCTGCTCCTTCCTACCAGGTCGGAGACCGTGTATGGTTGTCCATCCGCAACCTCAACCTTCGAGTGCCCACTCCCAAGCTGGCGCCTCGCTTTGTTGGTCCCTTCCGAGTGCTTCGCAGGGTAAACCCGGTAGCCTATGCCCTTGCGCTTCCTCCTGGCATGTGGATCTCCAACGTGTTTTTAATGTCTCCCTGTTGAAGCCACTGGTGTGTAATCGTTTCACTTCCTCGGTTCCTCGGCCTCGTCCGGTCCAAGTGGGCAATCGTGAGGAGTATGAGGTGAGCAATATCCTGGACTCGCGCCTGGTCCGCGGTCGGGTGCAGTTTTTGGTTCATTGGCGTGGTTATGGTCCAGAGGAGCGTTCCTGGGTTCCCTCCGCAGATGTCCATGCTCCTGCCTTGCTCCGAGCCTTCCACGCACGCTTCCCTCAGAAACCGTTCTTTACTCCGCGGAGGAGGGGCCCTTGAGGGGGAGGTACTGTCATGGTCTTACCTTCTTGCTGTTCTCCTTCGTTTGACATGTGCTGGCGGCCATCTTGGTTTCTGGGTTTCTTGTAGCCTTCCACCCTGCGGCTCCTCCTTCCCACTGGGAGGAGCTGGATGCTTAGCTCATATATATAGGAGGTCTGTGGCTTCAGTTCCCTGCTTGGTCCTCCTGTGTTCACATGCTTCTAAGACTGCTGCTGCTTCTGGTTCCTGATCCTGGCTTCGTCTGATTACCCTGCTGGTTCCTGATCCTGGCTTCGTCTGACTACCCTGCTGGTTCCTGATCCTGGCTTTGTCTGACTACCCTCCTGGCTCCTGACCTCTGGCTTCGCATAGACTCTGCTTCGGTTTTGCCATCCGTTTGGACTTTTGCTTTACAGCTTGATTTTCAATAAAGCCTTCTTATTTTCACTTATCTGTTGTTGTACGTCTGGTTCATGGTTCCGTGACACATATCCCCCCTTATGTATTTATACATGGAGATCATATCCCCCCGTATGTATTTATACATGGAGATCATATCCCCCCTTATGTATTTATACATGGAGATCATATCCCCCCCTTATGTATTTATACATGTTGATCATATCCCCCTTATGTATTTATACATGGTGATCATATCCCCCCTTATGTATTTATACATGGTGATCATATCCCCCCCTTATGTATTTATACATGGTGATCATATCCCCCCTTATGTATTTATACATGGTGATCATATCCCCCCTTATGTATTTATACATGGTGATCATATCCCCCCTTATGTATTTATACATGGAGATCATATCCCCCCTTATGTATTTATACATGGAGATCATATCCCCCCTTATGTATTTATACATGGAGATCATATCCCCCCTTATGTATTTATACATGGAGATCATATCCCCCCTTATGTATTTATACATGGTGATCATATCCCCCCTTATGTATTTATACACGTTGATCATATCCCCCCTTATGTATTTATACATGGAGATCATATCCCCCCTTATGTATTTATACATGGAGATCATATCCCCCCTTATGTATTTATACATGGAGATCATATCCCCCCTTATGTATTTATACATGGAGATCATATCCCCCCTTATGTATTTATACATGGAGATCATATCCCCCCTTATGCATTTATACATGGTGATCATATCCCCCTTATGTATTTATACATGTTGATCATATCCCCCCTATGTATTTATACACGTTGATCATATCCCCCCTTAATCTCCTCTTCTCAAGAGAGAATAAATTCAGTTCCTCTATTTTTTCCTCATAGCTGAGCTCCTCAATGCCCCTTATCAGTTTGGTTGCCCTTCTCTACACTTTCTCCAGTTCCCCAATATCCTTTTTAAGAACTGGTGCCCAAAACTGAACTGCATATTCCAGATGAGGTCTTACTAATGATTTGTACAGGGGCAAAATGATATCTCTCTCTCTGGAGTCCATACCTCTGTTAATACAAGAAAGGACTTTGCTTGCTTTGGAAATGGCAGCTTGGCATTGCATGCTATTATTAAGCTTATGATCTACCAGAACACCCAGATCCTTCTCCGCTATGGATTCCCCCAGTTCTACTCCACCTAGTATGTATGACACATGCATATTTTTAAGCCCCCATCAATGTTCTGCACTATAAAAAACTATGTTGGATTAAACTGCCGTGTCTTATTAGAGAGTTGAGCTTTCTATGAAGGGCGCTTGTTCAGCAAGTGACCATGCGTGCCGCATAGACCGGGGTCTGTAGGAGGTATGGTAATGCATAAAGCAATGCTTGAAACAGAAAAAAAGGGACTGAGGGCAGCCACGTACCCTAGAACAAAGGAGGCTAGTGATCAATGAGCATCTATAATTGAAACCACATATAAAGCTGGTGATGCATATATGGTGCTAAACTTTTTCTGTTCTCTTACACCCATAATATTATCAACCCATAATGCAGGGACATCTTTATATATATATATTAGGGATCGACCGATTATCGGCACAGCCGATAAATCGGGGAGCCGTTATGCACTTTCCCCAATATATCGGAATCGGCCTCTGAGGTTACCGATATTGCTGATATTTCGGGAAAGTGCTTGTACCGGAGTGATGCCTGCAGCTAGAGACATCACCCCGGTACCGGCGTCCAGAAGCCGCTCGGCTGTCATTACAAGGAGCGGGAGGGGATGTCCCCCCCCCCCTCCAGCCACCTTCCACCTCGCCCGGGTCTACTGTCCCACCGGGAGACCCAGGCAACCAGCCTGCACGGCCGCCAAAGAGAAAACCCAATCAAAGCCGCAGATTCCTCCACTAGAGTACCTGTCAAAAAAAAATAATAATCATTTTTTTTTCCAAAAAGTTTATATTTTTTTTTTAATGTACGAAAATATCGGCCTATACCGATATGCGATGACCAAAATATCGGTATTCGCAATAAAAAACGATATCGGTCAATCACTGATATACAGTGGGTACGGAAAGTATTCAGACCCCCTTAAATTTTTCACTCTTTGTTATATTGCAGCCATTTGCTAAACTCATTTAAGTTCATTCTTCTTCCTCATGAATGTACACATAGCACCCCATACTGACAGAAAAACACAGAATTGTTGGCATTGTTGCAGATTTATTAAAAAAGAAAAACTGAAATATCACATGGTCCTAAGTATTCAGACCCTTTGCTCAGTATTTAGTAGAAGCCCCCTTTTGATCTAATACAGCCAGGAGTCTTTTTGGGAAAGATGCAACAAGTCTTTCACACCTGGATTTGGGGATCCTCTGCCATTCCTCCTTGCAGATCCTCTCCAGTTCTGTCAGGTTGGATGGTAAACGTTGGTGGACAGCCATTTTTAGGTCTCTCCAGAGATGCTCAATTGGGTTTAAGTCAGGGTTCTGGCTGGGCCATTCAAGAACAGTCAAGAAGTTGTTGTGAAGCTTAGGGTCATTGTGCTTAGGGTCATTGTCTTGTTGGAAGGTAAACCTTCGGCCCAGTCTGAGGTCCAGAGCACTCTGGAGAAGGTTTTTGTCCAGGATATCCCTGTACTTGGCCGCATTCATCTTTCCCTCGATTGCAACCAGTCGTCCTGTCCCTGCAGCTGAAAAACACCCACACAGCATGATGCTGCCACCACCATGCTTCACTGTTGGGACTGTATTGGACAGGTGATGAGCAGTGCCTGGTTTTCTCCACACATACCGCTTAGAATTAAGGCCAAAAAGTTCTATTTTGGTCTCATCAGACCAGAGAATCTTATTTCTCACCATCTTGGAGTCCTTCAGGTGTTTTTTAGCAAACTCCATGTGGGCTTTCATGTGTCTTACACTGAGGAGAGGCTTCCGTCGGGCCACTCTGCCATAAAGCCCCGACTGGTGGAGGGCTGCAGTGATGGTTGACTTTCTACAACTTTCTCCCATCTCCTGACTGCATCTCTGGAGCTCAGCCACAGTGATCTTTGGGTTCTTCTTTACCTCTCTCACCAAGGCTCTTCTCCTTAGCTCAGTTTGGCCGGACGGCCAGCTCTAGGAAGGGTTCTGGTCGTCCCAAACGTCTTCCATTTGAGGATTATGGAGGCCACTGTGCTCTTAGGAACCTTAAGTGCAACAGAAATCTTTTTGTAACCTTGGCCAGATCTGTGCCTTGCCACAATTCTGTCTCTGAGCTCTTCAGGCAGTTCCTTTGACCTCATGATTCTCATTTGCTCTGACATGCATTGTGATCTGGAAGGTCTTATATAGACAAGTGTGTGGCTTTCCTAATCAAGTCCAATCAGTATAATCAAACACAGCTGGACTCAAATGAAGGTGTAGAACCATCTCAAGGATGATCAGAAGAAATGGAAAGCACCTGAGTTAAATATATGAGTGTCACAGCAAAGGGTCTGAATACTTAGGACCATGTGATATTTCAGTTTTTCTTTTTTAATAAATCTGAAACAATGTCAACAATTCTGTGTTTTTCTGTCAGTATGGGGTGCTATGTGTACATTCATGAGGAAGAAGAATGAACTTAAATGATTTTAGCAAATGGCTGCAATATAACAAAGAGTGAAAAATTTAAGGGGGTCTGAATACTTTCCGTACCCACTGTATATATATATATACACATATAGGCGGTCCCCGGGTTACAAACATTGGACTTACAAAAGATTAATACTTACAAACGGAGGGAGACAACAGGAAGTGAGGAGAAATCTCCCCCTAGGAAGGAAAATTCACTCTTGGAAGAGTTCTCATGGGAAAAAGGTGTCTCCACTGAAGCTTTATCACCAATCCTTGTTTCCACAACAACCCATAATTTCCAAAATCCAATTGTCACAGGGACAGAAAGTGAGGTGAAATCTTCTGAACAGGGGTACAGACAGCAAAACAAACATTACAGGAGTGTTAACCCTTCCCTATGCTATTCAAAAAACTAAACTTTTTAACCACTTGCTGAGCGCTCACTGGAGCTCTACTGCGGCAAAGTGGTTAGTTCCCGTCCAGCGACGTAGACCTAAGTCACCAGACATTCCCCTCTCTCTGCGGCGCGTGTGCGCCGCCGGAGGCGCGCTCCCACTGTATTCAGTCACAGCGGGAGTCGGCCATAGGAGGAGTGGCGGCGATCGCCGCTGCTCTTCCCCGATCGTCGGGGAATCGAGTTTGGAGATCCGCCCGCTTGTGTAAACAAAGCGGGCGGATCTCCTAAGTGACAGACAGGGTCAGGTTGCAGGGTTCAGCATAGCTGAACATGCGATCTGTCCCTGTGTCACTCAGTCACCTCCCCCCACACACGTTAGTAAGCACCAGGCATACATTAACCCCTCCCTCTCCAATAAAATTAACCCCTTCCCTGCCAGTGTCATTTTTACAGTAACAGTGCATATGTATAGCACTGATTACTGCAGTTATGTCACTGGTACCCCCAAAAGTGTCAAAAATGTCAGTCAAGGGTCCGATCTGTCCGCCGCAATGTCGCAGTCCCACAAATAAAATCGCAGATCGCCGCCATTACTCGTTAAAAAAAAAACACCAAAAGTGACAGAAATCTTTCCCTTAGTTAGTAAACGCAATAACTTTTGCACAAACCAATCAAAATACGCTTATTGCGATTTTTTTTTTTACCAAAAATATGTAGCAGAAAACAAATTGGCCTAAAATGTTAAAACATTTAGATTTTTTTATTTATTTAGTTATTTTTGAGAATGTTATATAGCAGAATGTGAAAAATATAGTTTTTTTTGTTTTTTTCAAAATTGTCGTTCTTTTTTTGATTATAGCGCAAAAAATAAAAATCACACAGGTGATCAAATACCACCAAAAGAAAGCTCTGTTTGTGGGAAAAAAGGGCATTAATTTTATTTGGGTACAGCATCGCACAACCCCGCAATTGTCAGTTAAAGTAAGGCAGCGCCGAATCGCAAAATAGGGCCTGGTAATTAAGGGGGCAAATCTTCCGGTCTTCAAGTGGTTAATGCCATCCTAGTCTTAGTCCGTAGGGTTCAATATTGAGTTGGCCCACCCTTTGCAGCTATAACAGCTTCAACTCTTCTGGGAAGGCTGTCCACAAGGTTTAGAAGTGTGTCCATGGGAATGTTTGACCATTCTTCCAGAAGCGCATTTGTGAGGTCAGGCACTGATGTTGGAGAGAAGGCCTGTCTCACAGTCTCCGCACCAATTCATGCCAAAGGTGTTCTATTGGGTTGAGGTCAGGACTCTGTGCAGGCCAGTCAAGTTCCTCCACCCCAAACTCACCCATCCATGTCTTTATAGACCTTTCTTTCTGCTGGTCCAAATCATTTGGTGGAGGGGGAATTATGATGTGGGGTTGTTTTTTTTTTTAGAGGTTGGGCTGTTCCAGTGAAGGGAACTTTTAAGGCGTCAGCATACCAAGACATTTTGGACAATTTCACGCTCCCAACTTTGAAGGAACAGTTTGGGGTTGGCCCTTCCTGTTACAACTTGACTGTGCACCAGTGCACAAAGAAAGGTCTATAAAAACATGGATGAGCAAGTTTGGGGTGGAGAAACTTGACTGGCCTGCAGAGTCCTGACCCCAACCTAACAGAACACTTTAATGGATGATCTAGAGCGCAGACTGCGAGCCAGGCCTTCTCGTCCAACATCAGTGCCTGACCTCAGAAATGCACTTCTGGAAGAATAGTTAAATATTCTTAAATATTCCTATAGACACACTCCTAAACCTTGTGGACAGCCTTCCCAGAAGAGTTGAGGCTGTTATAGCTGCAGGGGGTTGGGCAACTCAATCTTGAACCCTATCGACTAAGACTGGGATGCCAAGAAAATGAATGTGTGTGTAAAGGCAGGTGTCCCAATACTTTTGGTAATATAGTGTGTGTGTGTGTGTGTATATATATATATATATATATATATATATATATATATATAGTACTCATGAGGTCAAAATGTGCTAAAAATCAGGCTCCATTACGAGGAAGATGTCAGGGCCCAGATCTGAACCTGTGAACTCTGTTGTATCTGGCAGTGTCTCTTTTTGCTGAGCCATCTAGAATGCTGGACAGCTGCCTGGACAATTCCTTAAACAATCTTGCCTTGAACCTTGTTTGTCTTAAACCTTGAACCCTTTTCTCCTCCCATGAACTTCCTGTTTAAGCCATGCCTTTGTACATCCTGTTTGCCAGATTATTGTGCTCCCTTTAATCAATATCTCGCTCTTGTCAGTTATGCTGCCTTTTGTATCTTCGCTACCACTTGTTACCAACCATTTTTTTGTTCCTCGACTACTCTTCTGCGTAATCCCAACCTGCAACCACTTGTTACCAACATTTGGCTTGTTTACTGATTACGCTTCTGCTTGATCTCTACCTGCTTTATCTGCTACCGGACCCCAGCTTGCTCACCTCCTGGTGGGGCGATCCTGAGGACTGTGACCTGATACTAACACACAGCAAAACCTATCCCCACCATCAGGAGCTCTGGTGAACACTGGTTAGTACATAGACTCCACAGCTTGGGTGAGCCCGTGCCATCCGCCAGAGTGACCAGCTTCTGTACTTATCCAGCTGGTTGGGAGGAGTCTTTCTAATGCTATAACTACTGGTCTTCAAACCTGACCCCTGACAGAAGAATAGGAGTTCCCCCAGCTGAACACGTATCAAACAATAGAAACCTGCTTAAAAGGTCACAAGCTATAAAAACTCAACTTATCTATTATATTGTATATACAAAAATAGTCATAGCGCTGTTTCCTTGTTTAGATCTTTATTACCCAAATGCATACCATCACAGTGTGATGATAGAAGGAAAAGGTCTATTTTTGCATGTGAATGCATAAACCGATACCTTTACACCTTTATGGCCTCTAAAAAACAAAAGACATGGAATCAACTGTAGAAGAAAATCATATATAACAAACAATAAAAACCTGTTTGAAATATTTAGGCTTTCACACTTATGCGACCTAAATTACGATTTTACCGCAATTTTTTTTGCTGCGATTTTGAATGGACTTGAAGCAATGCCTATGTCTATAGACCTCAAATGCATTAAAATTGGCCCAAAGTAGTGCAAGGACTACTTTGAAGTCGTTGTGACTTGAAGTCGCACAGATATGAACTGTACTCATTGGAAATCATGGAGTATGAATTGTCATGTGACTTTGCAGTCTCAAGTCGCAGGACAAGTCACCCAAGTGTTAAAGGGGCCTTAATCAGACTAGAAAAAAAAATTCTCTTATTCAATATATTCTATTTAAAAAATAGTTCTTGTTTTAATTTCATAGTGAGGTTGAAAAAAGACACCAGTCCATCCAGTTCAGCCTATGATGAGTGTGTGTGTGTGTGTGTTTATGTCAATAGTACATTGTATACCGCTGTATGTTGTGGTCGTTAAGATGCCCATCTAATAGTATTTTTAAACTATCAATGCTCCCTGCTGATACCACTGCTTGTGGAAGAGAATTCCACATCCTTACTGCTCTGACAGTAAAGAACCCTTTACGCAGTTTAGGGTTAAACCGCCTCTCTTTTAATTTTAGTGAATGGCCGCGTGTCTTTTTAAATTCGCTTTCACTGAAAAGTTTGTTCCCTATGCTCGGGTCGCCAGTACAGTATTTGTACTATGAGATCATATCCCGAGAATTCCCAGCTCGATTCACCAACCAGTCTGCTTACCAACCGAATTAACAGCTTTGCAGCTTACGCATGTGTTTGCAAATGTGTGCTAACTAAACCCCTGTTTTTAACGCATACTGTTAGACAGGTTAATTCGGTTGGTAAGCAGACTGGTTGGCGAGTTGAGCTGGGAATTGTCTGGTTTTGTCTTTAATGCGTTTGCCCTTCCATGTGCTGTGAAGGCCAGTTATAGATTGGAGGAGGGGCCGTCTCTTTGCTTTTGATATCATATCCTCTCTCAAGCGTCTTCTCTCCAGAGAGAATAAGTTCAATGCTTGTAGTCTTTCCTCATAGCTGAAGTACTCCAATCGTTTAACTAGCTTTGCTGCCCTTCTCTGGACTCTCTCTAGTCCCAGCACATCCTTCCTGAGGACTGGTGCCCAGAACTGGACGGCATACTCCAGATGTGGCCGGACCAGAGTCTTGTAGAGTGGGAGAATTATCGTTTTATCTCTGGAGTGAATCTCCTTTTTAATACATGCCAGTATTCTGTTGGCTTTGCTTGCAGCAGCTTGGCATTTACTAGGACCCCCCTGGTCCTTTTCCATCCTAGATTCCCCCAGAGGTTCTCCCCATAGTGAGTAACTTGCGTTCGTATTTATAGCTTATGAATAGATTGAACAGGATTGGTCCCAGGACAGATCCTTGGGGGACCCCACTTTCCACACCCAACCATTCTGAGTACTCCCCATTTATCACCACCCTCTGGACTCGCCCCTGGAGCCAGTTTTCAATCCAGGCACTGACCATATGGTCCAAACCTATGTACCTCAGTTTGTACAGTAAGCGTTTGTGGGGAACTGTGTCAAATGCATTTGCAAAGTCCAGATCCACCACATCCACAGGCCTTCCTTTATCTAGATGGCAGCTCACTTCTTCATAGAAGGTTAATAGATTGGTCTGGCAAGAAGGATTCTTCATGAATCCATGCTGATTACTACTAATATTAAAAAAGAATAGCGCGCAAATGCAAAAGAAATAACTACCAAATCTGAAGACAATCCATAAATAAAAATGGGGGTTTGGTCCCACCATATGGCCATATCGTGCTCAAGCCCACTACTGCGTCAAAGTACCCCATTATCAGTGGGTCCTACACTATCCATGAAAAAGAGATGAATCCAGCCTTTCTTACCCTTGGAGATAATACTCCTTGCTGGGAAGGATGTGCAAATGCACTACAGGGGACTCTTCCTATATCCACTTGATGGTGGACACTGATTGAGTACAGGTGTGTGTGGGGGGTGGGGAGGGTTGCTCAACCTCGATAGTCTGGTCAGACCGAATACATAATAAACAGGCAAAAAATTTGGGGGAGCATACCCATGTATTTCTAAAGCTGCTGCAGCTATGAACCAAGAGACATGTATATTAAAAAAGAATAGCGCGCAAATGCAAAAGAAATAACTACCAAATCTGAAGACAATCCATAAATAAAAATGGGGGTTTGGTCCCACCATATGGCCATATCGTGCTCAAGCCCACTACTGCGTCAAAGTACCCCATTATCAGTGGGTCCTACACTATCCATGAAAAAGAGATGAATCCAGCCTTTCTTACCCTTGGAGATAATACTCCTTGCTGGGAAGGATGTGCAAATGCACTACAGGGGACTCTTCCTATATCCACTTGATGGTGGACACTGATTGAGTACAGGTGTGTGTGGGGGGTGGGGAGGGTTGCTCAACCTCGATAGTCTGGTCAGACCGAATACATAATAAACAGGCAAAAAATTTGGGGGAGCATACCCATGTATTTCTAAAGCTGCTGCAGCTATGAACCAAGAGACATGTATATTAAAAAAGAATAGCGCGCAAATGCAAAAGAAATAACTACCAAATCTGAAGACAATCCATAAATAAAAATGGGGGTTTGGTCCCACCATATGGCCATATCGTGCTCAAGCCCACTACTGCGTCAAAGTACCCCATTATCAGTGGGTCCTACACTATCCATGAAAAAGAGATGAATCCAGCCTTTCTTACCCTTGGAGATAATACTCCTTGCTGGGAAGTACTCCAATCCTTTAACTAGCTTTGCTGCCCTTCTCTGGACTTCTCTGGACTCTCTCTAGTCCCAGCACATCCTTCCTGAGGACTGGTGCCCAGAACTGGACGGTATACTCCAGATGTGGCCGGACCAGAGTCTTGTAGAGTGGGAGAATTATCGTTTTATCTCTGGAGTGAATCTCCTTTTTAATACATGCCAGTATTCTGTTGGCTTTGCTTGCAGCAGCTTGGCATTTACTAGGACCCCCCTGGTCCTTTTCCATCCTAGATTCCCCCAGAGGTTCTCCCCATAGTGAGTAACTTGCGTTCGTATTTATAGCTTATGAATAGATTGAACAGGATTGGTCCCAGGACAGATCCTTGGGGGACCCCACTTTCCACACCCAACCATTCTGAGTACTCCCCATTTATCACCACCCTCTGGACTCGCCCCTGGAGCCAGTTTTCAATCCAGGCACTGACCATATGGTCCAAACCTATGTACCTCAGTTTGTACAGTAAGCGTTTGTGGGGAACTGTGTCAAATGCATTTGCAAAGTCCAGATCCACCACATCCACAGGCCTTCCTTTATCTAGATGGCAGCTCACTTCTTCATAGAAGGTTAATAGATTGGTCTGGCAAGAAGGATTCTTCATGAATCCATGCTGATTACTACTAATATTAAAAAAGAATAGCGCGCAAATGCAAAAGAAATAACTACCAAATCTGAAGACAATCCATAAATAAAAATGGGGGTTTGGTCCCACCATATGGCCATATCGTGCTCAAGCCCACTACTGCGTCAAAGTACCCCATTATCAGTGGGTCCTACACTATCCATGAAAAAGAGATGAATCCAGCCTTTCTTACCCTTGGAGATAATACTCCTTGCTGGGAAGGATGTGCAAATGCACTACAGGGGACTCTTCCTATATCCACTTGATGGTGGACACTGATTGAGTACAGGTGTGTGTGGGGGGTGGGGAGGGTTGCTCAACCTCGATAGTCTGGTCAGACCGAATACATAATAAACAGGCAAAAAATTTGGGGGAGCATACCCATGTATTTCTAAAGCTGCTGCAGCTATGAACCAAGAGACATGTATATTAAAAAAGAATAGCGCGCAAATGCAAAAGAAATAACTACCAAATCTGAAGACAATCCATAAATAAAAATGGGGGTTTGGTCCCACCATATGGCCATATCGTGCTCAAGCCCACTACTGCGTCAAAGTACCCCATTATCAGTGGGTCCTACACTATCCATGAAAAAGAGATGAATCCAGCCTTTCTTACCCTTGGAGATAATACTCCTTGCTGGGAAGGATGTGCAAATGCACTACAGGGGACTCTTCCTATATCCACTTGATGGTGGACACTGATTGAGTACAGGTGTGTGTGGGGGGTGGGGAGGGTTGCTCAACCTCGATAGTCTGGTCAGACCGAATACATAATAAACAGGCAAAAAATTTGGGGGAGCATACCCATGTATTTCTAAAGCTGCTGCAGCTATGAACCAAGAGACATGTATATTAAAAAAGAATAGCGCGCAAATGCAAAAGAAATAACTACCAAATCTGAAGACAATCCATAAATAAAAATGGGGGTTTGGTCCCACCATATGGCCATATCGTGCTCAAGCCCACTACTGCGTCAAAGTACCCCATTATCAGTGGGTCCTACACTATCCATGAAAAAGAGATGAATCCAGCCTTTCTTACCCTTGGAGATAATACTCCTTGCTGGGAAGTACTCCAATCCTTTAACTAGCTTTGCTGCCCTTCTCTGGACTTCTCTGGACTCTCTCTAGTCCCAGCACATCCTTCCTGAGGACTGGTGCCCAGAACTGGACGGCATACTCCAGATGTGGCCGGACCAGAGTCTTGTAGAGTGGGAGAATTATCGTTTTATCTCTGGAGTGAATCTCCTTTTTAATACATGCCAGTATTCTGTTGGCTTTGCTTGCAGCAGCTTGGCATTTACTAGGACCCCCCTGGTCCTTTTCCATCCTAGATTCCCCCAGAGGTTCTCCCCATAGTGAGTAACTTGCGTTCGTATTTATAGCTTATGAATAGATTGAACAGGATTGGTCCCAGGACAGATCCTTGGGGGACCCCACTTTCCACACCCAACCATTCTGAGTACTCCCCATTTATCACCACCCTCTGGACTCGCCCCTGGAGCCAGTTTTCAATCCAGGCACTGACCATATGGTCCAAACCTATGTACCTCAGTTTGTACAGTAAGCGTTTGTGGGGAACTGTGTCAAATGCATTTGCAAAGTCCAGATCCACCACATCCACAGGCCTTCCTTTATCTAGATGGCAGCTCACTTCTTCATAGAAGGTTAATAGATTGGTCTGGCAAGAAGGATTCTTCATGAATCCATGCTGATTACTACTAATGATACCGTTTTCATTACTAAAGTCTTGTATATAATCTCTTATCCCCGCCAATAGCTTGCAGGCTATTGATGTTAGGCTAACCGCCCTAGTTCCCAGGGATAAATGTCGCCCCCTTTTTTTAAATATTGGTGCCACGTTGGCTTTTCTCCAATCAGCTGGTACTATTCCTGTCAGTAGACTGCCCATAAAAATTAGGAACAATGATTTGGTTATCACCTGAGTTCCTTAAGGACCCTCGGGTGTACGCCATCTGGTCCCGGACCCCCGGTGACTTATTTTTGTTTTTCAAGTCCATTTCTGAGTTTGTCTTCTGTTAAACATGAGAGTGCTTCCTGTGACATGTTATTACCATTAACATTACAGTCTAGGTTACTGTATCCCCCCGTTTCTTTTATGAAGACTGAGGAGAAGAATTTATTCAGAACCTTTGCCTTCTCTCTGTCCTTTGTAGCCAAATTCCCTTCATCATCCTTTATGGGGCCAATGTGCTCTGGCCTCACTTTCTTACTTACTATATATATACTTAAAGAATTTCTTGGGTTTTTTTTACTCTCTTCCGCTATGTGCCTTTCGTGTTGCATCTTAGCCACTTTGCTTGCGCTCTTACATTTCCTATTGCATTCTTTGTGGTGTTGGAATGCTGACAATGACCCCTCAGACTTGTATTTTTTGAAGGCCCTTTCTTTTGTTTTTATATGCATTTTGACATTGGAGTTTAGCCACCCAGGGTTTATTTTAGCTCTTTTAAATGTATTCCATGTTGGAATGCACTGGCTAATACCTTTATTTAGTATATTCTTAAAGCACTCCCATTTTTCTTCAGTGTTCTTTGTTCTTAGGATACTATCCTATTTAATATCGTCTAGCAAAGAGCGCAGTTTAGGGAAGTTGGTTCTTTTGAAATTCAGTGTCCTTGTATTACCCTTGTGTTTCCTATTTCTGTATGTTATACTGAAACTAATTGACCTGTGGTCACTGTTTCCTAAGTTGCCCGTATTTCTGTGTTTCGAACCCAATGTATTTGGGTAATAAAGGTCTAAAGAAAGACACAGCTGTAAGCAAGCAGGTGTTTAATAACTTGGTGACCGCCTGCTCACAATGCACTGTGGGTGAGTGGCTGCTGTAGTCAAGGCGACATACCCGTAAGTCACTGCCTACTTCTAGGTTTAGGGTACATGCATGCACATCTTACGCCCGGCACCTGCTGTGATTGTGTACAGTGGGAGCCTGTCAGCAAGGCCACGGCTAGGACCTGCTGATTGGCTGTGTGCAATTACAGCCCAAAGCTCTGTGTTGGTCAACAACACAGAGCTCTGCACACAGGGAGTGATTTGTCAGTTTCTGAGAGATCATTAGTAAAAAGCACCATACAGTACATATTGTTAGGCACACATTTAACCCCTTGCTTGCCCCTAGATGTTAACCCCTTCCCAGCCAGTGTCATTAGTACAGTGACAGTGTACAACATTATCACTGATCACTGTATAAGTGTCACTGGCAATGTCATTGACAGTCTGCCCCCCCCCCCACGTCAGCTAGTGTCAGATTACCCGCTGAACTATCGCAGTCGCTGCTCACTGTCATTAATAGTAAAAAAGTAAGTATTCACAGCCTTTGCTCAATACTTTGTTGAAGCACCTTTGGCACCAATTACAGCCTCAAGTCCTTTTGAGTATGATGCTACAAGCTTGACACACCTACTGTATTTTTGTACAGTTTCTCCCATTCTTCTTTGCAGGACCTCTCAATCTCCATCAGGTTGGATGAGGAGCATCGGTGCACAGCCATTTTCAGAGTTGTCCCATAGCCACTCCTTTGTTATCTTGGCTGTGTCCTTAGGGTTGTTGTCCTGTTGGAAGATGAACCTTCACCCCAGTCTGAGGTCCAGAGTGCTCTGCAGCAGGTTTTTATCAAGGCTGTATCTGCACATTGCTGCATTCATCTTTCTCTCAATCCTGACTAGTCTCCCAGTTCCTGCTACTGAAAAACATCCCCACAGCATGATGCTGCCACCACCGTGCTTCACTATAGGGATGGTATTGGCCAGGAGATGAGCGGTGCCTGGTTTTCTCCAGAATTAATGATTGCCATTCAGGCCAAAGAGTTCAATCTTTGTTTCTCATGGTCTGAGAGTCCTTAGGGTGCCTTTTGGCAAACTCCTAGCGGGCTGTCATATACCTTTTACAGAGAAGTAGCTTCCGTCTGGCCACTCTACCATACAGACCTGATTGGTGGAATGCTGCAGAGATGGTTGTTCTTTAGGAAGGTTCTCTTCTCTCCACAGAGAAATGCTGGAGCTCTGTCAGAGTGATCATCGGGTTCCTGGTCATCTTCCTGACTAAGGCCCTTCTCGCCGATTGCTCAATTTGGCCAGGCGGCCCGCTCTGGGAAGAGTCCTGGTGGTTCCAAACTTCTTCCATTTATGGATGATGGAGGCCACCGTGCTCATTGGGACCTTCAATGCTGCAGAAAGTTTTCTGTTCCCTTCCCCAGATCTGTGCCTCCATACAATCCTGTCTCGGAAGTTTATAGACAATTCCTTGGACTTCATGGCTTGGCTTGTGCTCTGACATGCACTGTTAACTGTGGGACCTTATATAGACAGGTGTGTGCCTTTCCAAATCATGTCTAATCAACTGAATTTACCACAGGTGGACTCCAGTCAAGTTGTAGAAACATCTCAAGGATGATCAGTGGAAACAGGATGATGCACCTGAGCTCAACTTTGAGTGTCATGGCAAAGGCTGTAAATACTTATGTACATGTGATCTTTTTAATTTTTTTTTTGTTTTTAATAAATTTGCAAAGACTTCAAACAAACGTCTTTCCCATTGTCATTATGGGGTATTGTTTGTAGAATTTTGAGGAAAATAATGAATTTAATTCATTTTGGAATAAAGCTGTAACATAACAAAATGTGGAAAAAGTGAAGCGCTGTGAATAGTTTCCGGATGCACTGTAAACCATAGTTTGTAGGCACTATGGGTTTAATTTACGAAAGGCAAATGCACTGTGCACTTTGCAAAGTTCATTTGCAATCTGCAAGTTTAATTGCTCCAGAGCTTAGTAAATTAGGGAGAGCTCTGCTGACTTCCATCATCCAATCACGTGCAAGCAAAAATCCCCTCTCCAGCCTCTGCATACTACCTTGCAATCAGAGAAGGACAGAGCAAAATTTGCTGAGGTCTGGCAGTTCAGCGCGGCGAGTAAAGCCTCGTACACACGCAACGATTGTTGGCCGTGAATTTTCGGCCAACGTCCGATCGGCCGATTGTCGGCTTGTTAGTATGATGATTCCGACAACCGACTGCGACTTTTCGGCCGAACAAAATCTGGTGTGCATGCTATAAAATTTTTGTTGGCTGTCAACAGAACGACCGATTGTTCGTCAGTCAGTACAGATTTAGGCAGACAAACATCAGATGAGCAAGTCTGGGCATGCTCAGAGAAGAAAAAACACACTGAAAGTTAACCAGCACATGACATCACTTCTGAAGTTGGTTGTTGTTGGCCGAGAAAATTTGTGTGCAGTCTAGAGCACATTTCAACCAACACAACAACACTGGACAAAAGACGGCCGATCGGTCGGCCAACAATCGTTGCGTGTAATGCACACAGCTGCGTATAGTGATTTAGCACTTTGAGGGTTAAACCAGGCAGTGAGGAGGCTACATATCACCTTCCAGATGCCTGTCAACGGCCCTCAGAAAAGTGATCAGCAAATGACCGCTTTTCAGAGAGGAAGCAAGGGCTGCCTTGCATCACACTGAGCCCTTAACCCCTTCATGCCTAAGCCTTTTTCTGGCACTTGTTGCTTACAAGTAAAAATCTGCATTTTTTGCTAGAAAAGTACTTAGAACCCCGAAACATTATATATATCTATATATATATATATAGATATATATATATATTTAGCAGAGACCCTGGAGAATAAAATGGCGGTGGATGCAATATTTTATGTCACACCATATTTGCACAGCGGTTTTTCAAATGCAATTTTTTTTAAAGAAATATACTTTCCTGAATTAAAAAAAAAAATAAAACAGTGAAGTTAGCCCCATTTTTTTGTATAATGTGAAAGATGATGTTACACCGAGCAAATAGATAACTAACATGTCATGCTTTAACCACTTTACCACTAGAGGATTTTGCTGTCTTATGTCTGGGCCACTTTTTGCGATTCTGCACTGTGCGACTTTAACTGACAATTGCGCGGTCGTGCAACGCCGTACCCAAACGAAATTTACGTCCTTTTTTTCCCACAAACAGAGCTTTCTTTTGGTGGTATTTGATCACCTGTGCGATTTTTACTTTTTGCGCTATAAACAAAAAAACAGCGTTTATTTTGAAAAAATAACAATATTTTTAACATTTTTTTATATGAAATTCCCCCCAAAAAAATGTAAAAATCTAATTTTTTTAAAATTTTTGGCCAATTTGTTTTATGCTACCTATGTTTGGTAAAAAAAATCACAATAAGCGTATTTTGATTGGTTTGCGCAAAAGTTATTGCGTTTACTAACTAAGGGAAAGATTTCTGTCATTTTTGGTGGGTTTTTTTTTTAACGCGTAATGGCGGCGATCTGCGATTTTGTTTGCGCGACTGCGACATTGCGGCGGACAGTTCGGACCCTTGACTGACATTTTTGACACTTTTGGGGGTACCAGTGACATTACTGCAGTAATCAGTGTTATATATATATATATGCACTGTTACTGTAAAAATGACACTGGCAGGGAAGGGGTTAATTTTATTGGAGAGGGAGGGGTTAATGTATGCCTGGTGCTTACTGACGTGTGTGGGGGGAGGTGACTGAGTGACACAGGGACAGATCCAGGGTTCAGCTATGCAATCTGACACAAGCGGGCGGATCTCCACACTCGATTCCCCCGACGATCGGGGAAGAGCGACGGTGATCACCGCCTCCCCTCCCCTGGCCCGACTCCCGCTGTGACTGAATACAGAGGGAGCGAGCCTCCGGCGGCGCGCGCGCTCCGCCGAGAAAGGGGAGTGTCTGGCGACGTAGGTCTATGTCGCCAGATGATAACGAACCACTTTGCCGCAGTAGGCTCAACGTGAGCAGACGGCAAGTGGTTAAAGTATACATATACACATTTACAAATGTGGGCGTGACTTACGTATCCGTGCGCTTTTGCGTGCGAGCATGGAGGGACAGGGTGCTTTCAAAAACATTTTTTACTGTTTATTGTTACACTGTTCCTACATTTTTTTTTTTGATGACTTTTATTCCTATTATAAGGAATGTAAACATCCCTTGTAATAGAAATAGGCAGGACAGGTCCTCTATTTTTTCTTATTTATTTTTTTTTTTTTACACTGTCCTTTTCATTATTATTATTAATTTAATTTTAATCACTTTTAATGCTGTCACAAGAAATGTAAACATCCCTTGTGACAGTAATAGGCAGTGACAGGTACTCTTTATCGAGGGATCTGGGGTCTAAAAGACCCCAAATCTCTCCTTTACACTTAAAAGCATTCAAAACACCAAGTTTGGCTGTTTTGAACGCTGTAATTTTTTTTTCAAATCTGGTGCCTTTAAGGCTTAAGTACCGGAAGTGATGTCATGACATCACGTCCGTGTTTCTATACTTCAGAGACCTGATCAGAGCCGAATCCAGCTTTGTTCGGGTCTTCTGTCAGCCGACGGACATGCCGGTGGGACGGGAGACAAAGGGGAGCGGCAAAAGGCAGCGGGAGGGGAATGTCCCCTCCCGCTGCTTGTAATAACAGCCGAGCAACTGATCAGCCGCATTGGTTGTCATTTCAAGAAAGCCAGCCGTCGGCTCTAAAAAAAAGCTGCAGGCAGTGGCGGGACAAGGCCATCCACCGCCCAGGGCAAAGATGCCAAACTGCGCTCCCCCCTCTTCACTTAAGGTTAGGGTCAGGGCGCCCACATCCTTGCAATAGACCACTGCGCCCAGGGCAGCCTCCCTCCTGCCCACCCCTTGCCCTGGCTGCAGGCATCACCCCGTTACAACCCCCTGAACCTGAGGCCGCATATTTGCGTTCCGTCAGCGGGAAGGGTTTACATTTTTTTTTTTGTCTTGGGCACAAATTAAAAACAAAAAATTTAGTTATCCGATCCTCCCCACAGCTAGACTGGTCCCTGCAGCTTCTGCACCCTCTGTGCTCCACCAGTCAAAGATCCTGATGCCATCAAGCCCAGAGCAGGATCCATAGCCCTGCACTGGACATGAGGACACTGAGGCCCCGTTCACACTGGGGCAATCCGACTTCCCCGGGCGACCACACAGGTCGCGGCGCGCTGCTCGCACCGCGACCTCGGAGCGGCCGGCACGGACTTCATAACATTGAAGTCTATGCAGGTTGCTCCGGGTCGCCCCAAAGAAGCTCCTATTAGAACGGGTCCACAGCTTCTCTATGCCAGGCGACCTACGGCGACCTGTCAGACGACCAGGTCGCCCCAGTGTGAACGGGGGCTGAGGGACAGTCTACTTCCCAAACTTGAGGAAGCGCTTTGTGACGGGGGAGGGGAGCATCAGGTAAGGAAAACTCAATACCTCAAACATACAAGTGTTAATACAATCTATTCCAAAACACAAATGTCACTGTAAATATTGATGGTGATAATAAAAGAATACACATATAAACAATGAATCTTATAAAAAATGCATATACATATACAAATACTGTGATGTATATACATTGTGAAAAAAACAGGAAAAATTTGGTTTTATGTGATAAACATCATAGAATGCTTTGTGTGAATTCCTTAAAGTTCAGGATTTTTCAACTAAGCGTATGGTCCAATTCACGGTGCTTCCAATTAAAGTGATCCTGAGCAAAACACAATCAGTGCCTCTTAGAATGCACTCACCAGATCCCCATGGTCACCGGGACCAAAAAAGCCAATAAGATCTGATGAACAGGGTGACTCCATCTCCTCCATCATTTCCTTCTCCAACACCCCTATTCTCCTATGAATAGATAAACCAAAATTCACCCAGAAAAGAGATGACAGGATAATTGTGCAACACTGTATTATTAAAAAGTATACACAGTATCACATTTTTGTAAATGTTTTATTCTATCTTTTCATGTGACAACACTGAAGAAATGACACTTTGCTACAATGTAAAGTAGTGAGAGTACAGCTTGTATAACAGTGCAAATTTGCTGTCCCCTCAAAATAACTCAACACACAGCCATTAATGTCCAAACCGCTGGCAACAAAAGTGAGTACACCCCTATGTAAAAATGTCCACATTGGGCCCAAAGTGTCAATATTTTGTTTGGCCACCATTATTTTCCATCACTACCTTAACCCTCTTGAGCATGGAGTTCACCAGAGCTTCACAGGTTGCCACTGAAGTCTTCTTCCACTCCTCCATGAGGACATCACGGAGCTGGTGGATGTTGGAGACCTTGCGCTCCACCACCTTCCGTTTGAGGATGCCCCACAGATGCTCAATGGGGTTTAGGTCTGTCCATCACCTTTACCCCTAACTTCTTTAGCAAGGCAGTGGTCATCTTGGAGGTTTGTTTGGTGTCGTTATCATGTTGGAATACTGCTCTGTGACCCGGTCTCTGAAGGGAGGGGATCATGCTCTGCTTCAGTATGTCACAGTACATGTTGGCATTCATGGTTCCCTCAATGAACTGTAGCTCCCCAGTGGCGGCAGCACTCATGCAGCCCCAGACCATGACACTCCCACCACCATGCTTGACTGTAGACAAGACACACTTGTCTTTGTGCTCCTCACCTGGTTGAGGCCACACACGCTTGGCACCATCTGAACCAAATAAGTTTATCTTGGTCTCATCAGACCACAGTACGTAGTGGCTGTCCCACGCCGAGCTCCGAGACGGAGAGATCACATGGCGACTGTCCCACGCCATGCTCTGAGACGAAGAGATCACATGGCAGCTGGTCTGTCACTGTCAGTCATTGCACTGCATTTTGCTTCTTCGTCCAGCACTGGAGGGACAGGCCGGGGAGGGGGAATGTGGCGGACTCTCACTGTCATGCTGGAAGGTGTCAGCTGTCAATCAGGTGGTCTGGTGGATCCCAATAATATTTTCCAACTGTGATGCGACTCTTCCCCATCACCTGATAGCAGGTAATGACGCCGCGTCTGCTGACTGACATGAACCCCTGCGACCTCAGAGGGTTTCCTGCTGTACTTCTCTATAGCCAAAAATAATGTGGTCACACATCTATTTTTAGACATTTCTGTTTGCTTTTTACTGCCTGTTTCCTGTGTGGGAGATTCCCTCCCAGCTATTGTCCGTTTTTATAAAGCAGTGAATTCGACATTCGCCAATCATTTATCACAGCTGAATCTTCCTGATCCATGTGTGCGTTTTATTAACCACTTCTGGACCAGAAGGTTTTGCCCCTTTAATGACCAGGTCATTTTTAGCGATTTGGCAGTGCGCTATTTTAACTGACAACTGCGCGGTCGTGCGACGCTGTACCAAAATAAAATTGTTGTCCTTTTTTTCGCACAAATAGAGTTTTCTTTTGGTGGTATTTGATCACCTCTGCGATTTTTGATTTTTTTTGTGCTATGAACAAAAAAAGAGCGACAAATCTGAAACAAAAACAACATTTTTTTACTTTCTGCTATATAAAACATTCCTAAAAAAAAAAAAAATTAACTTTTTCATCCTTTTAGGCCAATTTGTATACTGCTACATATATTTGGTAAAAAAAAAATCCCAATAAGTGTATTTTGATTGGTTTGCACAAAAGTTATCACGTCTACAAACTAGGGAAAAGATGAATGTCATTTTTATTTATTTATTTATTCCTGGTAATGGCGGCGATCTGCGATTTTTAGCAGGACTGCGACATTGCGGTGGACAGATCGGACCCCTAATTGACATTTTTGACACTTTTGGGGGTACCAGTGATATTGCTACAGTAATCAGTGCTAAAAATATGCACTGTTACTGTAATAATGACACTGGCAGGGAAGGGGGTAACCCAGGGGTGATCAAAGGGTTAAGTGTGAGCCTAGGGAGTGCTTTCTAACTGTATAGGGGAGGGACTTGTGGAATCAACACAGAGACCTGTGATCCTAAATAGTGCTCTGTGTTTACTCCAGAGAGAACAACGGTCTGCTGTTTTTTACAACAGCAGATCGTTGTTCCCTCTCAGCGGGGAGCGATCATGGGCGCCCGGCGGCAATCCCAGGACCACCCCCAGGACCGCTTCCGTGAACCGCCATACAGGTACGGCAGTTCGCGCAGCCGAGCCAGCCTGCCACAGTATATCTGCGGCGGGTGGTCGGCAAGTGGTTGATATGCCCCTTACTGTTCTAGAAGTAGAAGGAAGTCCCCTCTTAGTTTTCATAGGATAATGCCTTTGGATAATTATTCCCTGTGAATACGTCCATTGGGACGAAACACGCAGGGTGACTATTTGGCAATGATGTCCCTGCTGCTGTGCAATTCCGGGTCGCCAGCAGCATTCCATGTGAGGGATATGTGATTTGCTTTTGTTTGGCACTGTTTTTTGGTTGCTTTTAAATAAACGTACTGCACTATGATTGTATCCTCTGGCTCTGGCTGAGTTGCTTCATTCCTAGTTGGATATACAGTGATACAGCGGAGGTTTCTCTTCCTTCTGACATCCTGAATGATCCCTTGGTCATGTACGTTTAAGGCATTTTAGCTACTGTAATGGTGGCCACATTGTCTGGTGAGTGTCAAATCTCTCTGGTGATGGCGGTGATTCATGAGTGATATTTACTACTGCACCTTAAAGTGATAGTCATCACAACTTTGGACACCCAAATGCTTGGACTTTTCTTTGAGCAAAATATATATTTATATAGTGCTAAGGTGACCAGATTTTTAACATAAAATCCGGGGACATTTTTATTGGCAAATTGTATTTTTTGTAAGCATATTTTCCTCAAATGATATATGCAGTGTATGTGGTATGTGTTTATGGAATAATTGTACGATATATATACGTTATTTCTCGCATTTCGTCCATGAGAATTTTTTGAGATATGACTACTAAATGTTATGAAGATAAGATAGAGAAAAAACAGAGTGCAGAGTTCAGGAGTAAATTACATAAAGAATACAGGGCTCAGGAGTGCACTACATAATGAATGCAGGGCTCAGGAGTGTGCCACATAAAGAATGCAGGGGTCAGGAGTGCGCTAGAGAATGTAGGGCTCAGGAGTACATTACATAAAGAATGCAGGGCTCAGCAGTGCGCTACATAAAGAATGCAGATGCTACATAAAGAATGCAGGGCTCAGGAGTGCACTTCATAATGAATGCAGGGCTCAGAAGTGTGCCATATAAACAATGCAGGGCTCAGGAGTGCGCCACATAAAGAATGCAGGGCTCAGGAGTGCACTACATAGAGAATGCAGGGCTCAGCAGCACGCTACATAAAGAATGCAGGGCTCAGGAGTACGCTACATAAAGAATGCAGGGCTCAGCAGTGCTCTACATAAAGAATGCAGGGCTCAGCAGTGCGCTACCTAAAGAATGCAGAGCTAAGGAGCCCGCTACATAAAGAATGCAGGGCTAAGTAGTGCTCAGGAGCATGCTACATAAAGAATGCAGGGCTCAGCAGTGCACTACATAAAGAATGCAGGGCTCAGCAGTGCGCTACATAAAGAATGCAGGGCTCAGCAGTGCGCTACCTAACGAAGTGCAGAGCTAAGGAGCATGCTACATAAAGAATGCAGGGCTAATTAGCGCTCAGGAGCATGCTACATAAAGAATGCAGGGCTCAGCAGTGCGCTACATAAAGAATGCAAGGCTCAGCAGTGCGCTACATAAAGAATGCAGGGCTCAGGAGTGCACTACATAAGGAATGCAGGGCTCAGCAGTGCACTACATAAAGAATGAAGGGCTCAGCATTGCGCTACATAAAGAATGCAGGGCTCAGCAGTGCGCTACCTAAAGAATGCAGAGCTAAGGAGCGCGCTACATAAAGAATGCAGGGCTAAGTAGCGCTCAGGAGCATGCTACATAAAGAATGCAGGGCTCAGGAGTGCACTATATAGAGAATGCAGGGCTCAGGAGTGCGCTACATAAAGAATGCAGGGCTCAGCAGTGCGCTACATAAAGAATGCAGGGCTCAGCAGTGCACTACATAAAGAATGCAGGGCTCAGCAGTGCGCTACATAAAGAATGCAGGGCTCAGCAGTGCGCTACCTAAAGAATGCAGAGCTAAGGAGCGTGCTACACAAAGAATGCAGGGCTAAGTAGCGCTCAGGAGCATGCTACATAAAGAATGCAGGGCTCAGCAGTGCACTACATAAAGAATGCAGGGCTCAGCAGTGCGCTACCTAAAGAATGCAGGGCTCAGCAGTGCACTACATAAAGAATGCAGGGCTCAGCAGTGCGCTACATAAAGAATGCAGGGCTCAGCAGCGCGCTACCTAAAGAATGCAGAGCTAAGGAGCGTGCTGCATAAAGAATGCAGGGCTAAATAGCGCTCAGGAACATGCTACATAAAGAATGCAGGGCTCAGCAGTGCGCTACATAAAGAATGCAGGGCTCAGGAGTGCGCTACATAAAGAATGCAGGGCTCAGCAGTGCACTACATAAAGAATGAAGGGCTCAGCATTGCGCTACATAAAGAATGCAGGGCTCAGCAGTGCGCTACCTAAAGAATGCAGAGCTAAGGAGCGCGCTAAATAAAGAATGCAGGGCTAAGTAGCACTCAGGAGCATGCTCCATAAAGAATGCAGGGCTCAGGAGTGCACTATATAGAGAATGCAGGGCTCAGGAGTGCGCTATATAAAGAATGCAGGGCTCAGCAGTGAGCTACATAAAGAATGCAGGGCTCAGCAGTGCACTACATAAAGAATGCAGGGCTCAGCAGTGCGCTACATAAAGAATGCAGGGCTCAGCAGTGCGCTACATAAAGAATGCAGGGCTCAGCAGTGCGCTACCTAAAGAATGCAGAGCTAAGGAGCGTGCTACATAAAGAATGCAGGGCTAAGTAGCGCTCAGGAGCATGCTACATAAAGAATGCAGGGCTCAGGAGTGCACTACATAGAGAATGCAGGGCTCAGGAGTGCGCTACATAAAGAATGCAGGGCTCAGCAGTGCGCTACATAAAGAATGCAGGGCTCAGCAGTGCACTACATAAAGAATGCAGGGCTCAGCAGTGCGCTACATAAAGAATGCAGGGCTCAGCAGTGCGCTACCTAAAGAATGCAGAGCTAAGGAGCGTGCTACATAAAGAATGCAGGGCTAAGTAGCGCTCAGGAGCATGCTACATAAAGAATGCAGGGCTCAGCAGTGCACTACATAAAGAATGCAGGGCTCAGCAGTGCGCTACCTAAAGAATGCAGGGCTTAGCAGTGCACTACATAAAGAATGCAGGGCTCAGCAGTGCGCTACATAAAGAATGCAGGGCTCAGCAGCGCGCTACCTAAAGAATGCAGAGCTAAGGAGTGTGCTGCATAAAGAATGCAGGGCTAAATAGCGCTCAGGAGCATGCTACATAAAGAATGCAGGGCTCAGCAGTGCGCTACATAAAGAATGCAGGACTCAGCAGTGCGCTACATAAAGAATGCAGGGCTCAGGAGTGCGCTACATAAAGAATGCAGGGCTCAGCAGTGCACTACATAAAGAATGAAGGGCTCAGCATTGCACTACATAAAGAATGCAGGGCTCAGCAGTGCGCTACCTAAAGAATGCAGAGCTAAGGAGCGCGCTAAATAAAGAATGCAGGGCTAAGTAGCGCTCAGGAGCATGCTACATAAAGAATGCAGGGCTCAGGAGTGCACTACATAGAGAATGTAGGGCTCAGGAGTGCGCTATATAAAGAATGCAGGGCTCAGCAGTGAGCTACATAAAGAATGCAGGGCTCAGCAGTGCACTACATAAAGAATGCAGGGCTCAGCAGTGCGCTTCATAAAGAATGCAGGGCTCAGCAGTGCGCTACATAAAGAATGCAGGGCTCAGCAGTGTGCTACCTAAAGAATGCAGAGCTAAGGAGCGCGCTACATAAAGAATGCAGGGCTAAGTAGCGCTCAGGAGCATGCTACATAAAGAATGCAGGGCTCAGGAGTGCGCTACATAAAGAATGCAGGGCTCAGCAGTTCGCTAAAAAAAGAATGCAGGGCTCAGGAGTGCGCTACATAAAGTATGCAGGGCTTAGCAGTGCGCTACATAAAGAATGCAGGGCTCAGGAGTGTGCTAAATAAAGAATGCAGGGCTCAGGAGTGCGCTACATAAAGAATGCAGGGTTCAGCAGTGCGCTAAATAAAGAATGCAGGGCGCAGAAGTGCGCTACATAGAGGATGCAGGGCTCAGCTGTGCACTACATAAAGAATGCAGGGCTCAGCAGTGTGCTACATAAAGAATGCAGGGCTCAGCAGTGCGCTACCTAAAGAATGCAGAGCTAAGGAGCGCGCTACATAAAGAATGCAGGGCTAAGTAGCGCTCAGGAGCATGCTACATAAAGAATGCAGGGCTCAGCAGTGCAATGCAGGGCTCAGCAGTGCGCTACATAAAGAATGCAGGGCTCAGCAGTGCGCTACCTAAACAATGCAGAGCTAAGGAGCGTGCTACATAAAGAATGCAGGGCTAAATAGCGCTCAGGAGCATGCTACATAAAGAATGCAGGGCTCAGCAGTGCGCTACATAAAGAATGCAGGGCTCAGCAGTGCGCTACATAAAGAATGCAGGGCTCAGGAGTGCGCTACATAAAGAACTCAGGGCTCAGCAGTGCACTACATAAAGAATGAAGGGCTCAGCATTGCGCTACATAAAGAATGCAGGGCTCAGCAGTGCGCTACCTAAAGAATGCAGAGCTAAGGAGCGCGCTACATAAAGAATGCAGGGCTAAGTAGCGCTCAGGAGCATGCTACATAAATAATGCAGGGCTCAGGAGTGCACTACATAGAGAATGCAGGGCTCAGGAGTGCGCTACATAAAGAATGCAGGGCTCAGCAGTGTGCTACATAAAGAATGCAGGGCTCAGCAGTGCACTACATAAAGAGTGCAGGGCTCAGCAGTGCGCTACATAAAGAATGCAGGGCTCAGCAGTGTGCTACCTAAAGAATGCAGAGCTAAGGAGCACGCTACATAAAGAATGCAGGGCTAAGTAGCGCTCAGGAGCATGCTACATAAAGAATGCAGGGCTCAGGAGTGCACTACATAGAGAATGCAGGGCTCAGGAGTGCGCTACATAAAGAATGCAGGGCTCAGCAGTGCGCTACATAAAGAATGCAGGACTCAGGAGTGCGCTACATAAAGATTGCAGGGCTCAGCAGTGCGCTGCAAAAAGAATGCAGGGCTCAGGAGTGCGCTACATAAAGAATGCAGGGCTTAGCAGTGCGCTACATAAAGAATGCAGGGCTCAGGAGTGCACTACATAAAGAGTGCAGGGCTCAGCAGTGCGCTACATAAAGAATACAGGGCTCAGCAGTGTGCTACCTAAAGAATGCAGAGCTAAGGAGCACGCTACATAAAGAATGCAGGGCTAAGTAGCGCTCAGGAGCATGCTACATAAAGAATGCAGGGCTCAGGAGTGCACTACATAGAGAATGCAGGGCTCAGGAGTGCGCTACATAAAGAATGCAGGGCTCAGCAGTGCGCTACATAAAGAATGCAGGACTCAGGAGTGCGCTACATAAAGATTGCAGGGCTCAGCAGTGCGCTGCAAAAAGAATGCAGGGCTCAGGAGTGCGCTACATAAAGAATGCAGGGCTTAGCAGTGCGCTACATAAAGAATGCAGGGCTCAGGAGTGCGCTATATAAAGAATGCAGGGCTCAGGAGTGCGCTACATAAAGAATGCAGGGCTCAGCAGTGCGCTAAATAAAGAATGCAGGGCGCAGAAGTGCTTTACATAGAGAATGCAGGGCTCAGCTGTGCCCATTGTCCAGTGCCCAGCAATGCAGCGTGACCAGTGCCCAGCAATGCAGCCTTACCAGTGAAGGGGATCAGAGAGAAGAGAGATGGCCGGATCATCACAAACTGGCGTGGCCCGCTGTGTCAGCTTTAATTTGAATCACCGGGGCGCCCGCCATCACACAAGTCCCACCTCCTGGATTGGCCCCTACCTCTGATAGACAGCACATGTCCTGGCATTGGACGATTGTGTTGTCTAAAAAACCAGGAGGCAGGAATTGGTGTGACAGTAGGAGCCGGGGATTCAAATTAAAGCTGACACAGTGGACCACGTCGGCCTGACACCCCCCAGTCAGTGTGTACCATCTGGGCGGACCGCCCCCCCCCCCTCTTTCCTTAGCACCCGCCCAGGATTAGCCCTGCACCTAGTGCCGCCCCTGAAATCCGAGGACAAAACCGGGGACAGTGTCCTCAATCCGGGGCTGTCCCCGGAAACCAGGCACGTCTGGTCACCTTATATAGTGCGCCACATTGTTCTTTTTTTGCAAAAAATAACCTGGTCATGAAGGGGGGTAAATTCTCCAAGGGGGGGGAGGCAAGTGGTTAAAGTGACACTAAATGAAACTGGTTTAAAAGAAGGAAACTAATTTTAAATTAGGTATTTTTTACTGCAAAAAGTCCCTTCGATTGCTTTTGACCTTCAAATTCCCTTTTTGTTTTTTGGGGGTTTTTTTTGCTTATGTGATTTGAATTGCTGTAAGATCGATGTGTATCAACATTTTTACCTTGGAGGAACCATTGGTAAAAAGTTTGAGATCTCGGGGGAACCCCTGAAATAATACTCAGATTTACAGCTCACAGAACATTGGTGTGATCAGCGAGGTGTTGATATAACAATTATTTTTAGAAATAGCATTAGCTAGAATCGATGTTAACCCCTTCTGGACCGGGCCTTTTTCTGACACTTGTTGTTTACAAGTTAAAATCAGTTTTTTTTTGCTAGAAAAGTACTTAGAACCCCCAAACATTATTTATATATATATATATATATAATTTTAGCAGAGACCCTAGAGAATAAAATGGAGATCGTTGCAATATTTTTTTTATCACACCGTATTTGCGCATTCAATTTTCAGAATTAAAAAATAAGAAAACAGTAAAGTTGGCCCAGTTTTTTTCTATAATGCAAAAGATAATGTTACGCCGAGTAAATAGATACCCAACATGTCATGCTTCAAAATTGCGCACGCTCGTGGAATGGCGACAAACATTGGTATTTAAAATCTCCATAGGCGACATTTTAAAACTTTCTCCAGGTTACCAGTTTAAAGTTACAGAGGAGTTCTAGAGCTCAAATGATTGCCCTCACTCTAACGATCGCGGCGATATCTCGCATGTGTGGTTTGAACACCGTTTACATATGTGGCCCCGACTTAAGTATGTGTTCCCTTCTGCGCGCAAGCTAACTGGGACGGGGCGCTATATTTATTTATTTTTTTTTTTATTTATTTTTTTTATTTTTTACACTGTTTTTTTTATTTTTTTTTTATTTTGATCACTTATTCCTAATGTAAACATCCCTTGTAATAGAAAAGGACAGGACAGGACCTCTTTAATGTGAGATCTGGGGTCAAAAAGACCTCACATCTCACATCTACACTAAAAAAAAAAGTCATTTTTTTTCATAATGAAAAAAAAAGGGGCTCTTTAAATCCGTTGTCAGGAAGCGACATATGACATTGCTCCAGTGGCGTAGCGTGGGTTGTCAGCACCCGGGGCAAGGCAAGTAATTTGCATCTAAATACAAGTTTGAATGACCAGCGTGCCCCCTTTCAATGCAGAGTGACCAGCGTGCCCCCTTTCAATGCTGAATGACCAGCGTGCCCCCTTTCAATGCAGAATGACCAGCGTGCCCCCTTTCAATGCAGAATGACCAGCGTGCCCTCTTTCAATGCTGAATGACCAGCGTGCCCCCTTTCAATGCTTAATGACCAGCGTGCCCACTTTCAATGCAGAATGACCAGTGTGCCCCCTTTCAATGCAGAGAGACCCGCATGCCCCCATTCAATGCAGAGAGACCAGCATGCCCCCATTCAATGCAGAGGGATTGTCACACAATGGGTGGGCTCAGGGCGCACTGCTTTGCACCCCGGGTCCACCCTTTTTTTGAAGCCTATTAGAGCCTCTGGCTGTAATCAGGTGATTAAAAAAAAAAAAACCCACTCTGTGACGGAGCCAGGCTGCTGAGTCACTCGCTGCTAAACTGACTGAGCAGTGAGGAGAGGCGGCATAGGCAGGGATTGGCTTGCAACGCCACCCCACCCTACACCAATGGACAGGTGAGGCACAGTCCAGCCCCGCCCCGCCCTGCCATTTTCAGCCATAGGGTGGCCGCGCTGGACATCTCCCAGCCTAAAGATGGAGGCAGCCGCAGACAGTGTGTTAACTGTGTATGTCAGAGTCAGACAGACAGAGTGACACTGCGGATGCGCCCCCCAGATGCTGCGCCCGGTGCGGCCGGCCCCCCCTGCACCCCCCACGCTACGCCACTGCATTGCTCCTCTCCTCCAAGGCCATAGAGTGGAGTGGGGGCCATCTTGCCCTCACTCGACTTCCTGCCTGAGAGAAGAGTGGACTGGATCGTTTTCCCCGCTACCAATGGGTCCGGTAAGCAGGGAACAGGACCAGGAAGTGGCGGGAGGGGGGGAGGGGCACCTCTCCTGCTGCCCATAAAAGTGATCCCGCAGCGAATCCGCCACTGGGACCACCCTTATGTTAAAGCAGACCGCCCACCATTTAAAAAAATACCAGAGTTATGACAGCTATCTGCTATCTGCTGCCATAACCCCCAGAATTTAACGTCAAAGTAAATACACGGTGGGCGGTCCATAAGTGGTTAAAACGTACCTATTTAAAGCGGTAGTAAACTCAACATTTTTATTTTTACCTACAGGTATACTAAAGCTTACCTGTAGAGATGTATAGAACTGTTCGCCGGCGAACAGTTCCCGGCGAACTTAGCATGTTCGCGTTCGCCGCTGCCGGCGAACATATGCGATGTTCGGTCCGCCCCCCATAAGACATCATTGAGGCAAACTTTGACCCTGAACTTTACAGTTAGCAGGCACATTTCCAGTTAATCAGCATACCTCCCTCCCACACCCTCCCACCTCCTATAAATAAGCAAGGGCAGCATCCATCTTAGATCATTCTGAAGCAGTGTGTGTAGTGAGAGTAGGGAGAGAGCTGCTGCTGCTGCTGCTGTTAAGCTAGGGACAGTTAGTCAGTGTTCCTGGTCTTGCAGTGTTCTTGGTCCACTACTGCTGTAAGGACAGCACCCCAAAAAGCCCTTCTAAGGGCTGGTATTTGTGTAATTTTTTTATATATATATATATATATATATATATATATATATATATATATATATATATATACCTAGCGTCCCCAAAAGCCCTTTTAAGGGCTGGTAATTGAGGTTTTTTTTTTTATTTATATATATACATATATATATATCTAGCGTCCCCAAAAGCCCTTTTAAGGGCTGGTAAGGTAATAGAGTTTTTTCTATACATATATATATATATATATATATTGTACACTGTGACTGCAGTTGCCTGCCCGCTGTGTGTGAGAGGCCACAGACCCACCACAGACTGTACTGTGTGCACACCACACTCATTTCGGGTGGCACAGGCACAGTACCTGGCATTTTAAAAAATATTTTTTTTTTCCTCTGTCATAATTGCAGTGAGTGCTGTGTCAGGTCCACAGAGTGCACTGTACCCACTGCAGTGCACTGCCCACCACTGATATATATACGGTGGCACAGCATCTTGTTGCAATAAATTGAAAAAAAAAATATTTTTTATTATTGCAGTTGCCTGGGCTGCCAGTGACTGTCAGGTCCACAGAGTGTACTGTGCCCACTGCAGTGCCACTGTGTGCCCACCCACCACTGATATATAAGGTGGCACAGCAGCTTGCAAAGTAAAAAAAAATATATTTTTTTTTAAATTGCAGTTGCCTGGGTGCCAGTGACTGCTGTCAGGTCCACAGAGAGTGTACTGTGCCACTGCCCACCCACCACTGATATATAAGGTGGCACAGCAGCTTGCAAAGTAAAAAAAGAAAAAGCCAGCCGCAGAGAAGCCATATTCCTGAAAATATAAGAAAAATGCTGTTTTTTAGGGGTTCTGGACATGCTACAGAGCTGAAACTTGACAGGTACACTTTTTAGACCCTCCAGACATTAAATACAAAAAATGACATGCCTGCCTAAAAAAATGCCCGCTAAATGCCTGCAAGAGAAAAAGCCAGCCGCAGAGAAGCCGTATTCCTGAAAATATAAGAAAAATGCTGTTTTTTAGGGGTTCTGGACATGCTACAGAGCTGAAACTTGACAGGTACACTTTTTAGACCCTCCAGACACTAAATACAAAAAATGACATGCCTGCCTAAAAAAATGCCCGCTAAATGCCTGCAAGAGAAAAAGCCAGCCGCAGAGAAGCCGTATTCCTGAAAATATAAGAAAAATGCTGTTTTTTAGGGGTTCTGGACATGCTACAGAGCTGAAACTTGACAGGTACACTTTTTAGACCCTCCAGACACTAAATACAAAAAATGACATGCCTGCCTAAAAAAATGCCCGCTAAATGCCTGCAAGAGAAAAAGCCAGCCGCAGAGAAACCATATTCCTGAAAATATAAGAAAAATGCTGTTTTTTAGGGGTTCTGGACATGCTACAGAGCTGAAACTTGACAGGTACACATTTTAGACCCTCCAGACACTAAATACAAAAAATGACATGCCTGCCTAAAAAAATGCCCGCTAAATGCCTGCAAGAGAAAAAGCCAGCCGCAGAGAAGCCGTATTCCTGAAAATATAAGAAAAATGCTGTTTTTTAGGGGTTCTGGACATGCTACAGAGCTGAAACTTGACAGGTACACTTTTTAGACCCTCCAGACACTAAATACAAAAAATGACATGCCTGCCTAAAAAAATGCCTGCTTAATGCCTGCAAGAGAAAAAGCCAGCCGCAGAGAAGCCGTATTCCTGAAAATATAAGAAAAATGCTGTTTTTTAGGGGTTCTGGACATGCTACAGAGCTGAAACTTGACAGGTACACTTTTTAGACCCCCCAGACACTAAATACAAAAAATGACATGCCTGCCTAAAAAAATGCCCGATAAATGCCTGCAAGAGAAAAAGCCAGCCGCAGAGAAGCCATATTCCTGAAAATATAAGACAAATGCTGTTTTTTAGGGGTTCTGGACATGCTACAGAGCTGAAACTTCACAGGTACACTTTTTAGACCCCCCAGATGCTAAATCCAAAGAAATTTTTTATTTTTATTTTTTTTTAATTTTTCCAATAATTGGCTCTCTATCAAAAAATTATAATTTTTAAGAACTTTTTTTGCGTGATCCCTCTCCGGCATGCCACAGTCCAGGTGTTAGTCCCCTTGAAACAACTTTTCCATCACTATTGTGGCCAGAAAGAGTCCCTGTGTGTTTTAAAATTCGCCTGCCTATTGAAGTCTATGGCGGTTCGCCGGTTCGCGAACATTTGCCGATGTTCGCGTTCGCCGTTCGCGAACGGCGAATTTTAGGTTCGCGACATCACTACTTACCTGTAGGTAAAATTAATATCTCCTAAAAGTTCTCAGTTTAGGATATATTCCAGCGAATACAAAGCAGAAACGTCACCGGCGCATGCACTCTGAAGGAATGGCATACCCTTGCCGTCAGGGCAGGGCTGGCCCAAGACCTTGTGCTGCCTGGGTCCAAGAATGAAATGCTGCCCCCCACCCCCTAAAAAAAATTACGCCTACGAAAAGGCCCCCACATCCATTATTTTATATAAATATAAAAAGTAGAAAAGATTATATATACTGTTATCTTCTTCCATAACTAATCACTGGACCGGTCCACCAAACACCCTCTGTCTGTCCTCAGTCCTCCTGTGTCTGCCACAGCCACCGAAAATCCAGCCTGTTCTCCGTGAAATGGAGTGCACTGATGTCTGACGTCATTGCGCACACCATGATCACATGAGGGACGTTCCCCGGAGGAGATGCTCTGCCTCCTCATACTCATCTGTTTGCACTACGGGCGGCAGTAGGAGATGGGGAAATGCCCCCCCATAACGTGCCGCAAACTGATGATACACAAAAGTGCTGGAAGAAAAATCTTGGACGTCAATTTTTCGCCCCTCTCAAAGTGTCGCCTGGGTCCAATGGTAGGGCCAGTCCTGCGCCAGGGCGGCTGATTGGGGGGGGGGGCCACCAGTCCTCCTGTAGGGGGCCTGGGCATACAGGGGGGCCCCAACAGTATGGGGAATTGGTGCGGTCGAGTGAAGGGGAAATTACAGAAGGAAGCCCCGTGTGGCTCTCTGCAGCAGCTGAAAGCCAGTCCACCCCCCCCCCCTGCCAGCTTTCAGCTGCTGCAGGGAGAGACACAGACACAAGGCATCATTCCCATAATTGCTTCACTGACACCGATTCCCCCCTCTGTTCTGCCTGCATCTGATCACCCCCCTCATGTGCCCCCTTTTCACTGTGCAACATATGGAACTGGATGTGTGGCCAGGTGCTTGGCTAAGAAGTGAGAGAAACACTGGCTGCAGCTGCTCCCTGTGGCTGTTGCCTTGCGGTGCTGAACTGGTTAATTCTTATAACAGCCAGAGGAGGGAGCTGCTGAGCAAAGAGAGTTCAATACACTGAATCAGGCACCACTGCACTGTGGGAACTGTAGTCCAAAGAAGAGTAATGAGTAATCAAGAGCTTTGGCGTTTCCTAGAGGGAGATTGCCAGGAGGAGGGGAAAGGGCTGCATTTTCTCAGGTTGTACAGGACCAGCTTCCTCTTACCATGGGGGAGACTAAAGAGTGTACATCGCTGTCCTGCTGCATAAGGACGGCCTGAGTGGGATCTGAAGCGCTGAGTCCAGGTGTACCAACAGCCAGAGTCACCTGGGTGCAGAGCAGAGAGTGGACAAATCTCTGTGTGTCCGGATGGTGAGTTGCAATATCCCTGGGACTGGTGAGCTGCTGCTGTAGGCAGGGACGCTTTCAGAAATGTTGGGGCCCCTTACACAGCTTTAGGCCTGGGCCCCTCCCGGCCTGACAACCAACATTCCACAGGGCTGTCCCACCAAATCCACCCACTAGCCATCCCACGAGTCCTTCAGCGAAGAGACATCTCCATATTTTCAGCAAAAAGACATCCCAATCTAGCAAAGAGATGGCCTCATATATTCAGCAAAGAGACAGCCCAACCCAGCAAAGAGACATCCCTTCGGCTTCATCAGCTTACTCTGCGGCCGTCCTGCTTTAGCAGTTGCTAGCTACTACAGCAGCAACAACTAAATCTCATTGGTTTGGCCTGGGCGGCCAGGCCACTCGTGTGGGTTCCCCTGGGTTACCAAATGTAGCACTACTCCCATCGCAGCTGCTGAGTGTGGGTTTCCCTGGGTTTCCAAATGTAGCACTACTCCCATGGGAGCTGCTGAGTGTGGGTTTCCCTGGGTTTCCAAATGTAGCACTACTCCCATGGGAGCTGCTGAGTGTGGGTTCCCCTGGGTTCCCAAATGTAGCACTACTTCCATGGGAGCTGCTGAGTGTGGGTTCCAAAATGTAGCACTACTTCCATGGGAGCTGCTGAGTGTGGGTTCCCCTGAGATCCCAAATGTAGCACTACTCTCATGGGAGCTGCTGAGTGTGGGTTCCCCTGGGTTCCCAAATGTAGCACTACTTCCATGGGAGCTGCTGAGTGTGGGTTCCCCTGGGATCCCAAATGTAGCACTTCTCCCATGGGAGCTGCTGAGGGTGGGTTCCCAAATGTAGCACTACTCCCATGGGAGCTGCTGAGTGTGGGTTCCCCTGGGTTTCCAAATGTAGCACTACTCCCATGGGAGCTGCTGAGGGTGGGTTCCCAAATGTCGCACTACTCCCATGGGAGCTGCTGAGGGTGGGTTCCCAAATGTAGCGCTACTCCCATGGGAGCTGCTGAGTGTGGGTTCCCCTGGGTTCCCAAATGTAGCACTACTCCCATGGGAGCTGCTGAGTGTGGGTTCCCCTGGGTTCCCAAATGTAGCACTACTCTCATGGGAGCTGCTGAGTGTGGGTTCCCCTGGGTTCCCAAATGTAGCACTACTTCCATGGGAGCTGCTGAGTGTGGGTTCCCCTGGGATCCCAAATGTAGCACTTCTCCCATGGGAGCTGCTGAGGGTGGGTTCCCAAATGTAGCACTACTCCCATGGGAGCTGCTGAGTGTGGGTTCCCCTGGGTTTCCAAATGTAGCACTACTCCCATGGGAGCTGCTGAGTGTGGGTTCCCCTGGGTTTCCAAATGTAGCACTACTCCCATGGGAGCTGCTGAGGGTGGGTTCCCAAATGTCGCACTACTCCCATGGGAGCTGCTGAGGGTGGGTTCCCAAATGTAGCGCTACTCCCATGGGAGCTGCTGAGTGTGGGTTCCCCTGGGTTCCCAAATGTAGCACTACTCCCATGGGAGCTGCTGAGTGTGGGTTCCCCTGGGTTCCCAAATGTAGCACTACTCCCATGGGAGCTGCTGAGTGTGGGTTCCCCTGGGTTCCCAAATGTAGCACTACTTCCATGAGAGCTGCTGAGTGTGGTTTCCCCTGGGTTACCATTTATTGTATCATTATACAATTAATAGACTTCCCTAAGCATGGCAAATGCCCCTGAAGAGGCTCCAAAACCTTTTTTGGAATGGAGCGTGGCACTTTTTCCACCGCACATTTTGTTTTCCACATGGCAAGCGCACACCTGCTCCCTGCACTTGGGGTGCCATTGACAAATAATGCATTGCAAGAGTGATGTGCCTTTTCAGCACATTTCCAAAATGCGGGGGAAAACATTAGTTGTCTTGTGTTCCTGGTAACGCCAAGTGTGAATGGAGCCTCATGGGGGGAGGGACTCACAGATCTCCACCAACCAGCCATTTTCTGTGCCATAAAAAACAATCCAGAGGCTACAAGAGCATTCCAGGTTTCTCTTTAACAGATCCTACTCGGAAACCTGCTGGAAGCAATTCAAATATTCAGCAGGAAGGAACACAAAAGCTGAAATTTTAGACAATTCTCGTATTGTCTTCAGGTTGCTGTATTTGTAGAAACCCACGTGGTTTCCATCAGTTGCGTTATGTAATGTGTGGGAAGTACATGAGACCAAAGTATCTGCAATACTCTGACTCAACTGTAATGTACTATTTATAACTCAGCCTACAGAGGCCTTGACTGACTGCCATTGATTGATCATGTGATAACACATAGTAAATTGTCCGGGCCATAAATAGTAATCCGGAAATATATGTGACACTAGAGTAAAAAGTATGACCTACATTCTTCCTTTCCTTCTAGATAAGAAATAGAAGGAAACCCATAGAGAAGGAAATCTCTCTTGCTGGGAATCCCTGAACCTCATCTTGGCGCTGATCTCAGGAATAAATTATGAGACAGTCACACAGTCATAGGAGACTTCTGGTGGAGTTTTGTGCTTTATCAGCAGAAATCCCCCCAGCTTTCAACATTACAAAGAAGGAATTTTTATATTTTTTGGACCATATTAGAAAATCATGAGAGTTGATTAACACGGTGAGAACATGTTTAATTCTTTATTATTACATTAAAAATGTTGTAATTTTATTATATATATATATATATATATATATATATATATATATATATATATTTTTTTTTTTTTTCAGTAAAACATTGGATAAATAGTAACTTGGTTTGAGAGCGTTAAAGTGGAGTTCCGGGCACAAAATCGATCTTTTTTTTTTGTGCCCGTCCGCTTGTTCTCCTTCACCTGAAACAGAATTGGATAGTTAGGTATTTTTTTTTTGTACTCACCTTGTAATTGTAGATCGCATATACTCACCTATTCTTCACTTCCTCCCTCTGCGCCGCGGCTCCGCCGTCACTTCCTGGCTTGCAATGATTCCTGGGAGCTGAACGTCATCGCTCCCAGGAATCAATGCGACGGCACCGGCCCCTCTCGTCACTTCCGGGGCGACGCCGCATTCCCTGCTAAACAGCTTCTGGGCATGCTCAGAAGCTGTGGAGGAATGCGGCGCCGCACCAGAAGTGGCGAGAGGGGCCGGTGCAGGCACATTCTGGGAGAAGAGGACGCGGAAGAAGACGCAGAAGAGGATCGGGCCGGCTTCAGCTGCCCACAAGAGAGATGGCAACGCTGTGGAAGAAATTTTATAAGTGAGTATTTCTTCTTGCAGGTAGGTGCGAACCAGGACAGATCAGAGGCTAGCCATTGTGGAATGTACTAGCCCTGACTATCCCGGGGGTATGTTCACCGAAAAAAATTTTCTGTGCCCGGAACTCCACTTTAAGCAAAGTTTTTTTGGACCAAAATCTAATTGAGAATCCGTGGCAAGACTTGAAAATTGCTGTTCACAGACGCTCTCTATCCAATCGGACAGAGCTTGAACTATTTTGCAAAGAAGAATGGGCAAAAATGTCCCTCTCTAGATGTGCAAAGCTGGTAGAGACATTTCCAAAAAGACTTGCAGCTGTAATTGCAGAGAAAGGCGATTCTTCAAAGTATTCACTCCAGGGGGCGGAATGCAAATGCACGCCGCACTTTTAACATAGCGTATTTATTGGCGTATAACACGCACTTTTTCCCCCTGAAAATAGAGTGCAAACAATGAGTGCATTTTATACGCCATGTATTGGCGTAGCGTAGGTTTTCAGCGCCCGGGGCAAGGTAAGTAATTTGCGCCCTCTACACAAATCTACACAGACCACTACACTGACACCTACACTGACCTAGCTGATCACTAAACAGACCTACCTTATTCCTACACTGACCTACCTGATTACTATACTGACACCTACACAGACCTACCTGAGCACTACACAGACCTACCTGATTCTTACACTGACCTACCTGACCACTACACAGACACCTACACTGACCTACCTTATTCCTGCACTAACCAACCTGATCACTACACTGACCTACCTAATTTCTATACTGACACCTACACTGGCCTACTTGAGCACTACACAGACCTACTTGAGCACTACACTGACCTACCTGATTCCTACACTGACCTACCTTACCACTACACAAACCTACCTGACAATTACACTGACCACTACAGAGACCTACCTGATTCCTACACTAAGGATGGCTGAGCAGGCTCCTAAATGGCAGCATGACACTGCGCCCCCCCCCCCCCAGATTTTGCGCCCGGTGCGGCTGGCACCCTCCACGCTACGCCAATGACGCCATGAAAGAATGGAGCTAATAAGGTATTTAGAGGCATCAGTTTACAATGACAGTGACATAATGTAGGAAAGATTTATGAAAAGGGGCTGGCAGTTTTTTTTTTTTATTTTAATTTTAGATTACGCTGACAGGGCTGTCCCAGGAGACTTGAGGTCTCCTGGGAGTGGAGGGGGCGTGTAATGTAAAGGAGGCTGTGCAAATGTAAAAGGAGGGGCTGTATAATGAAAGGGGCTGCGTACTGTGTACTGTGCAGGGAGAGGGACCAGGACCGTCTTTTCGAATGGGCACGCCTGGCAGTTGCCCGGGGGCCCCACTTGCCAAGGGGCCCCACACACAGGGTGGCAATTTACACACCAATCTGTCCCCCCCCCCACCCAGGCCGGATTAGTTTACCTGGTGGTCTAGGTCCCCCCCCCCCTGTTGTCCACCGGGAGCGGGCGCCGGCTGCTTTGGTGTGGCTCTGAGTCTCCGCTGCACTGGTTGCTAGGAAGGCCAGCAGACTGGCATCTAGCAACCAGTGACATTCTATGGAGAACCCATCATGCACAGTGGAGGAGAATCCTCCTCTGTCGGCTCGTCCTCCTCTCCTCCGTGCCTAGAAGAATGGCTCCACCCACCTCCTCCCTTCATGTGCTGTGCGGCCGGTGGAAGGTAATCAGACTGCTGCAGGCTGCTTGATTTTTTTTTTTTCTCTCTCTCTCCATTGACTGTCTATGCCATCCTTTTCCTGCCATATACATCCTCTGTGTGCTATCCTCTGTTTGCCATCTACATCCTCTGTGTGCCATCCTGTGTGCCATGTACACCCTCTGTATGCCACCCTCTGTGTGCCACCCTCTGTGTGCCATGTACATTCTCTGTGTGTCACCCTCTGTGTGCCATATACATCCTCTGTGTGCCATCCTCTGTGTGCCATCTACATCCTCTGTGTGCCATCCTGTGTGCCATGTACACCCTCTGTGTGCCACCCTGTGTGCCATCCTCTGTGTGCCATGTACATCCTCTGTGTGCCATCCTCTGTGTGCCATGTACATCCTCTGTCTCCTTGCCATCCTATACCTGCCATGTACATCCTCTGTGTGCCATCCTATACCTGCCATGTACATCCTCTGTGTGACATCCTATATCTGCCATGTACATCCTCTGCGTGCTATCCTTTGTGTGCCATGTACATCCTATGTGTGCCATCCTCTGTGTGCCATGTACATCCTCTGTGTGCCATCCTCTGTGTGCCATCCTCTGTGTGCCACCCTCTGTGTGCCATGTACATCCTCTGTCTCCTTGCCATCCTATACCTGCCATGTACATCCTCTGTGTGCCATCCTATACCTGCCATGTACATCCTCTGTGTGACATCCTATATCTGCCATGTACATCCTCTGCGTGCCATCCTTTGTGTGCCATGTACATCCTATGTGTGCCATCCTCTGTGTGCCATGTACATCCTCTGTGTGCTATCCTCTGTGTGCCATCCTCTGTGTGCCACCCTCTGTGTGCCATGTACATCCTCTGTGTGCCATGTACATCCTCTGTGTGCCATCCTCTGTGTGCCATGTACATCCTCTGGCTCTGTGCCATCCTATACCTTTCATGTACATCCTCTGTGTGCCATCCTATACTTGCCATGTACATCCGCTGTGTGCCACCCTCTGTGTGCCATCCTATACCTGCCATATTCTCTCTCTTTTTATTCTCGTGGGTGATTGTGTAGGCAGTGCACTGCATTGCCCAGGGGACCATAAGGCTCTCAAGATGGCACTGGGAGGGAGCAGTGTACTGTGCGGGGGGGGGGGGGCTGTGTAATGAAAGGGGCTGTGTACTGTGCAGGGGGGGCTGTGTAATGAAAGGGGCTGTGTACTGTGCAGGGGGGGGGGCTGTGTAATGTAAAGGGGGTTGTGCAATGTAAAGGGGGGCTGTGTAATGAAAGTGGCTGTGTACTGTGCAGGGGGGGGGGCTGTGTAATGAAAGGGGCTGTGTACTGTGCAGGGGGGGGGGCTGTGTAATGTAAAGGGGGTTGTGCAATATAAAGGGGGCTGTGTAATGAAAGGGGCTGTGTACTGTGCAGGGGGGGGGGGCTGTTTAATGTAAAGGGGGCTGTGCAATGTAAAGGGGGGCTGTATAATGAAAGGGGCCGTGTACTGTGCAGGGGGAGTGGGCTGTGCAATGTAAAGGGGGGCTGTATAATGAAAGGGGCTGTATAATGAAAGGGGCTGTGTACTGTGCAGGGGGAGTGGGCTGTGCAATGTAAAGGGGGTTATGCAATGTAAAGCAGGGCTGTATAATGAAAGGGGCTGTGTACTGTGCAGGGGGAGGGGCTGTGCAATGTAAAGGGGGGCTGTGTACTGAAAGGGGCTATGTACTGTTATTTTTAATTTTTTTTAATTTAGTTTTTTTTCCTGAAACGAACCTCTTAAAATTAAGGTGCGTGTTATACACCGATAAATATGGTATTTATTTGTAAAACATTTTGAAAACCATTTATTATTTTCCTTCCACTTCACAATTATGTGTCACTTTGTGTCGGTCTATCACATAAAATCCCAATAAAATCCGTTTATGTTTTTGGTTGTAACACGACAAAATGTGGAAAATTTCAAGGGGTGTGAATACTTTTTCAAGACACTATAGGTATTAATCCTTTACATTGCTGAAGGTATGAATTGTTGTCAAAGCCCCAGTGTAGATATTTAAAAAAATATTATATATGGATGACAGATTGTGTTAAGGGTCCCCACCATTGTTCAATGATTGTTCCAGTGTGAAGTCTTTCACATTCCTGTGAAGCAGCAGTACTAGTTATACCATACCATGACCTGGATAATAGAGAACTTTCATGGACATTTTGGACAGGGATATTTTTGTTCAACTTTTTTTGTGGTGGATTGATAGTTTTTTAGAGCAGTGGTCTCCAAACTACGAACCATGGGCCAGATGTGGCCCTTTACTTGTCTTTATATAGCCTTATCCCCCCCCCCCCCATTGACACCAATGATGGGGCATTATTCCTCCCAATGATACCAATGATGGGGCACTATTCATCCCACTGACACCAATGATGGGTCACTATTCCTCCCACTGACCACCACTGCCGCCTCCCTACCCCTAAAAAAAAGAAAAAAAAAAGAAAAAAAAAATTACAAAACGTACAAATAAAGTTGTACAAAAAAAAAAATTGGGTTCGCCGGCCTCGCCTGAAGGAACTGGTGGCTGGGGGGGGGGGGGGGGGGGGGTTACGTCCCAGAAGAGGCGCCGATTGGCTGCCTTCTGAAGTTCTGGGGCGTAACCTGGGCGCAAGTGTATGCGATTGGACACCCCCACTTTTTGATATCCTGGCTGTGATTGGTCCAGAGTCCAGCCTGGACCAATCACAGGAGGACATCGGACCTGGTGACGTGACGCGGGGGGGGGGGGGCGGTGCACCCCCCCCCCGGCGTCACGACCACCTTCCGTTTCCCGCCCACGGCCCGGCGCAGAGAGGAGCAACGATCAAGAGAGAGCTGACCGTGGAGGAGCTAAGTGGACGGATCGGAGCGCGAGGAGTGAGTGAGGCGTAGCGGCGGCCCGGCGCAGAGAGGAGCAAGCAACGACAGAGAGAGAGCTGACCGTGGAGGAGCTGAGTCGAACGGATCGTACATCGGAGCACGAGGAGTGAGTGACCATTCCCACCACCAGGTCAGTCGAGTCTTCAGGCAGGCCGAAGATAGAATAGGTAGAAGGAGGGGAGAGATCGGTACAAGGGAGGGGAGTGACAGGGAGGAGAAGTACAGATGTATCTAATACTTTTCCACAATTAATTCTGGAATGTGCGGAGCTGCTATGGACACTTTATTTGTGTAGAGCCCCCCTCTCCCCCTGTACATCAGCCATTATACATTTGTACATAGGATGAAATGTTATGAAGGGTCGGGATAAAGCGGAGTGGGTGGCAGTAGGCAAGCGTGAAAAGCTAAAACAAATGAAGATTAGTGACTGACTGCTGGGGAGATGGGAAAAGGTCCCCAGTCTATGGCACAACACCCATGGCATGCTAGCTGGTCTACAGTCTATGGCACAGCACCCATGCCATGCTATATAGCTGGTCTTATCAATATATGGCACAGCACCCATGCCATGCTATATAGCTGGTCTTATCAATATATGGCACAGCACCCATGGCATGCTATATAGCTGGTCTTATCAATCTATGGCACAGCACCCATGCCATTCTATATAGCTGGTCTTATCAATCTATGGCACAGCACCCATGGCATGCTATATAGCTGGTCTACAGTCTATGGCACAGCACCCATAGCATGCTAGCTGGTCTTATCAATCTATTGCACAGCACCCATGGCATGCTATATAGCTGATCTTATCAATCTATGGCACAGCACCCATGGCATGCTATATAGCTGATCTTATCAATCTATGGCACAGCACCAATGGCATGCTATATAGCTGGTCTTATCAATCTATGGCACAGCACCCATGGCATGCTATATAGCTGGTCTTATCAATCTATTGCACAGCACCCATGGCATGCTATATAGCTGATCTTATCAATCTATGGCACAGCACCAATGGCATGCTATATAGCTGGTCTTATCAATCTATGGCACAGCACCCATGGCATGCTATATAGCTGGTCTTATCAATCTATGGCACAGCACTCATGGCATGCTATATAGCTGGTCTTATCAATCTATGGCACAGCACTCATGGTATGCTATATAGCTGGTCTTATCAATCTATGGCACAGCACCCATGGCATGCTATATAGCTGGTCTTATCAATCTATGGCACAGCACCCATGCCATTCTATATAGCTGGTCTTATCAATCTATGGCACAGCACCCATGGCATGCTATATAGCTGGTCTACAGTCTATGGCACAGCACCCATAGCATGCTAGCTGGTCTTATCAATCTATTGCACAGCACCCATGGCATGCTATATAGCTGATCTTATCAATCTATGGCACAGCACCAATGGCATGCTATATAGCTGGTCTTATCAATCTATGGCACAGCACCCATGGCATGCTATATAGCTGGTCTTATCAATCTATGGCACAGCACTCATGGCATGCTATATAGCTGGTCTTATCAATCTATGGCACAGCACTCATGGTATGCTATATAGCTGGTCTTCAGTCTATGGCACAGCACCCATGGCATGCTATATAGCTGGTCTTCAGTCTACGGCACAGCACCCATGGCATGCTAAATAGCTGGTCTTTTCAATCTATGGCACAGCACCCATAGCATGCTATATAGCTGGTCTTCAGTCTATAGCACAGCACCCATGAGATGTTACATATTTGGTCTTAGAGTATGGCACAGCACCATTACAGATCCAGTCTTTAGTGTATGGAACAGCACCCATGGCATGCTATATAGCTAGTGTTCAGTCTATGGCACAGCGCCCATTGCAATTCTGTTGTAGGATCTCTTTTTACAGCATAGCACCCATTACATGTTGATTTGCTGGTGTTCAGTCTACTGCACAGTATCCATAGAATATCATGTTGCTTGCCTTCAGTCTATGGCACTACAACGCCAGCAAAGTCAAAGTCACACAATTTTTTTACAGCATTTTTTGCCGCAAATTTTTCTCTTTGCGCCCCCCCAAAAATTTTGAGCACCAGCCGCCACTGCCACTGAAACCAATGATGGGGCACTATTCCTCTCACTGACACCAATGACGGGACACTATTCCTCCCACTGACACCAATGATGGGGCACTATTCCTCCCACCGACACCAATGATTGGGCACTATTCCTCCCACTGACACCAATGATGGGACACTGTTCCTCCCACTGACACCAATGATGGGGTACTATTCCTCCCACTGACACAAATGATGGGGCACTATTCCTCCCACTGACACCAATGATGGGGCACTATTCCTCCCACTGACACCAATGATGGGACACTATTCCTTCCACTGACACCAATGATGGGACACTATTCCTTCCACTGACACCAATGATGGGGCACTATTCCTCCCACTGACACCAATGATGGGGCACTATTCCTCCCACTGACACCAATGATGGGGCACTATTCCTCCCACTGACACCAATGATGGGGCACTATATCTCCCACTGACACCAATGATGGGACACTATTCCTCCCACTGACACCAATGATGGGGCACTATTCCTCCCACTGACACCAATGATGGGGCACTATTCCTCCACTGATACCAATGATGGGGCACTATTCCTCCCACTGACACCAATGATGGGGCACTATTCCTCCCACTGACACCAATGATGGGGCACTATGTCTCCTACTGACACCAGTGGGGTCTTGTTTTTCCTACTGACCTCATGCACTATGCATTTTTTTTTTACTTCCACTGGCCACAGTCTGGCCCCTCTAAAGTCTCATTTGGAGACCTCTGTTCTAGAAGATGTGTCCAGGGCCGCTGATAGGGGGGGACCACCAGCCCACTTGTAGGGGGCCCGAGCACACAGAGAGGGGGATTAGTGATGGACAACAAATACAGAAATCTTCTGCTACGAAAGAGACAGTCGTCCCTTCACTAATCCCCCTCCCTGTGTGGGCCCCCCTCCCAGCACTGGCTCTAATGTTATCTCTACTCAGGAGTTTATTTGTAACTTTGTTTCTCTCTCTCTGTCTCTTTGATCACTGAGCTCCAACTGCCCAGGCTGTATATTTTTCTCATCTCATCTTCATGTTTACTTAACATATTTTTATTTATTTTTTTAGATTTAGCAGGAATTATGCGAGTTATGTTATATTTGTGTCTGCTAATAGTGATTTTGTTGTAATTTTAGCTAAATATATATTTAATATTTTTTTGTGGGGGCCCTGCCAGGTAGTCTGTACGGGGCCCCACGATTTCTAACAGCAGCCCTGGATGTGTCACAGTGTTGTGG